>NW_012113030.1:7253320-7271763 GCF_000951035.1 Colobus angolensis palliatus
TGGGCCCGGGCCCCGCCGAGGCGCGCGAGCTGGACGCCAGCCGCCGCGAGGTCATCCAGATCCTCAAGGACCTCAAGCAGAAGCACCCGGACAAGGACCTGGAGCAACTGGTGGGCATCGCCAACTACTACGCTCTGCTGCACCAGCAGAAGAGCCGCGCCTTCTACCGCATCCAGGCCACTCGGCTCATGACCGGCGCTGGGAACGTGCTGCGCAGACACGCGGCGGACGCCTCACGCAGGGCGTCGCCGGCCGAGGGCGCGGGCGAGGACGAGGACGACGGCGCCAGCCGCATCTTCTTCGAGCCCAGCCTCTACCACTGCCTGGAGAACTGCGGCTCCGTGCTGCTGTCCGTCACGTGCCAGGGCGGCGAGGGCAACAGCACCTTCTACGTGGACTACCGCACTGAGGACGGCTCGGCCAAGGCGGGCTCCGACTACGAGTACAGGTGGGTCCCCCGGGGTGGGGGGTGTGCAGGGGACTGGCGCAGGCTGTGGGTCCCACCGTCCAGCGGCCTCCAGGCGCATCGCCTCCCGACTGGCCTCCTGCAGGATTCATTCGTTCATTCATTCATTCCTGAGAGCCTGCTTTGTGCCAGGCGCTGTTCCAGACGTGGGGCACACACCACTGGACCAGGCAGAGAGCATGGCTATCCGAAGGCTACCCCTCCCACCTTCATTATCTACCTCTGGGTTTTTGTTTGTTTGTTTGAGATAGAGTCTCACTATGTTGCCCAGGCTGGAGTGAGTGGGACAATCTCCACTCAATGCAACCTCTGCCTCCCAGGTTCCAGCGATTCTCGTGCCTCAGCCTCTTGAGTTGCTGGGATTATAGGCGTGTGCCACCACACCCAGCTTATTTCTGTACTTTTAGTGGAGATGGGGTTTCACCACGTTGGCCAGGCTGGTCTCCAACTCCTTGCCTCAAGTGATCCACCTGCCTTGGCCTTCCAGAGTGCTGGGATTACAAGCGTGAGCCATCGTCTGGCCATGTTCTATGTTTTATTGTCTGGTAAAACAGCTGTCTCCTCATGTGCATAAGAACATTAATGTTCACTGGGCACCTACCATGTGTCAGGCACTGGCCACAGGCACTCAGTGCACATGATGAATGAGACAAACTCTCAGTCTTCACACCACTCCTCCTGCATTCTTTATCTTTCTGTGGTTTTGTGCTGATGCCACACTGTTTTAATTATTGTAGCTCCATTATCTGTATTGCTACCTGGTACAATAAGCCTTCTCCCACCATTACTAAAGTAAAAATGCTTATTGAGCATGCACTATATGCCAATAGGTATACCATGGGGAAGAAGACAGGTAAGGTCCTTGCCCTCAAATTGCAGTGAGGATACAAACTACTAAACATATAAACACTTGAAGTGGCAATAAGTGTGATGGAGAAAAATAAAATAGGAGTGGAGGAGACAGACGATGGCTAAAAGTCTTTGGTTCCACCATAAAGCAACTCACCTATCACCCTCTACCATATCTCACAGCTCCAGTCCCTCTCCTTACCCCTCTCCTTGCAAATCTGTGATATTCTCTCATTCAACAGTTCCTCCTGAGCACGTACTGTGTGCCAGATGCCTTTATTTAGGGGATCAACCTAGAACAATAACCAAGATAGATAAGATCTCTGTTGTCATGTGGCCCACAAAATTCATCTATTTATAGTTCTGTCCATGCCACACTATTTTAAGACTTATAGCTTTACAGTATGTTCTTTTCAATGATTTTCACCAGCTTACATCAGGCTTTGAACAGTATGTGTTGTTAATTCATGCACAAGTCTCCCCTTTCCCATAATGACATTTATCAAGTGTCTACAATGTGCAAGAAACAGATAAACAGATCTGGCACTGGTGACTAGCAGTGAACAAAACTCATAAAGTCCCTGCCCAAATGGAGCTCACATTCTCCTGGGAAAGACAGGCAATTAGGAAGTAAACACGGATTATATAAAAATGCCAGGTAGTGGTAGAAGCTGTGAAGAAAAATAAATCAGGAGACAGGGAGAAAGAAGGCCAGTGGCTGAGCTCTTCTGAGGTTCTATCTGCTCAGTAGTCTGGCACATCCCCCTTTAATCTTCTCCCTGGGGTACAGCTGAGGCTGAACTGTTCCCAGATCTTCAGTTCTGCCATCAAGCAGCAGTCAATCCCTCATCCCTTTAACCCTCTCTTCCTGGGACTCAGTTCGCTCATCTTCTCTCCTCTCCTCTCTCTTCTCTCCTCTCCCCTCTCCCCTTTCTCTCCTCTCGCTCCTCTATCTCCTCTACTCTCTCTCCTCTCTTCCTTTCTTCTTTTCCTCAGAGTTTCACCCTTGTTGCCCAGACTTGAGTAGAGTGGTGCGATCTCAGCTCACTGAAACCTCCACCTTCCAGGTTCAAATGATTCTCCTGCCTCAGCCTCCCAAGTAGTTGGGATTACAGGCACCCACCACCACACCCAGCTAATTTTTTGTACTTTTAGTAGAGATGGGGTTTCACCATGTTGGTCAGGCTGACCTGAACTCCTGACCTCAGGTGATCTACCCGCCTCAGCCTCCCAAAGTGCTGGGACTACAGGTGTGAGCCACCGCACCTGGCAGTTCTCTGTTTCATAGATCTTGAGTTCCACCACTGTATGCCTGGCTGCCTTTTGTAGCCAGTCTTCCCTCTCCGCCCTCATCACTTCTCTTTCCAGTGCTCGGACATTTGCAGGTCTTTCCCTCCACCTCAGTCAGTCCAGGATCCTTTTGTCTGCCCATCTCCATCCACCTTTCCTACCCTGCCCACCCTAGCCTTCCTGGCTCACCGCAGCCTCCACCTCCTGGGCTAAAGTGATCCTCCCACCTCAGCCTCCAAAGTAGCTGGGACTACAGGTGCACGGTGTACTGTGCTCCAGCCTGAGTGAGAGAGTGAGACACTGTCTCAAACAAAACAAAACAAAACAAAATGCAGCTGTTCACAGGTCTTTGTTCCATCACCCTGTAGCATGGGATCCCTTTGGCCACTCGGTCCATCCTGCCCCAGTGCACCACATCATCCAGATGCCCTCAGTTGAGGGAACTGCATTCACCATATTGGGGCCTGCTTTCAACCATCTTTTCCCCTTTCCACTCCTACCCACCCCTGGTCCACATTGCCCCCATCTAGAGCCCTGGGGCTTTGCAGAAGGAAGTGAGTACAGGTGTCACCTGCTGGGATAACAGCCCACTTTTTCACTTACAAATGACCTCAGGATCAAGATGGTTTTTATTTTTCATTGTTTTTTGAGACAGGGTCTTGCTCTGTCACTCAGACTGGAGTGCAGTGACACAATCACAGCTCGCTGCAGCCTCAACCTCCTGGGCTCAAGTGATCCTCCCATCTCAGCCTCCCAGGTAGCTGGGACTACAGGTGCGCACCACAGTGCCCATCTAATTTTTATATTTTTTGTAAAGGTGGGTTTTTGCCTTGTTGCTCAGGCTGGTGTGTTTTTGTTGTTTTGTTTTGTTTTGTCTGAGACAGAGTCTCATTCTGTCACTCAGGCTGGAGCACAGTGGCACAATCATGGCTCACTGCAATCTCCGCCTCCCAGGCTCAAGTAATCCTCCCACCTCAGCCTCCAGTATAGCTGGGACTACAGGCACATGCCACCAAGCCTGGTTAATTGTTTTGTTGTTGTTGTTGTTGTTGTTGCTGTTGTTGTTGTTTTGGTATGTTTTGTAGAGACAAGGTTTCACCATGTTGCCCACGCTGGTCTTGAACTCCTGGGCTCAAGCAGTCCACCCACCTTAGCCTCCCAAAATGCTGGGATTACAGGTGTGAGCTACTGCACCTGGCCAGGACCAAGATGTTTGAAGTGAAGGAGGAAATGCTGTTCAGTGGTGGCACCAAAGGGCTAGGAAGAGTCAACATCTTCCTACCCTTCCTACCCTATCCTGGTAGACATTCAAGGCCTGGCATTGCTTATTAAGGCACCTTAGGCCAAAGACTAGGAGGAAGGAGACTTGGGTTCCAGTCCAAGCTTAGCCCTGGACCCTGTTCCGTGGGCAAATTCCTGCCTCAGTCTGAGCAGGCAGGTCTGCCATGTACAGTTGTTGAAGTTGTGCACTGCATAAAAGCACCATATCTGAGGAAGCTGTCTTCATAGTAGACAGTGTAGATTTGCATTTCTATTATAACAGTTTCCTGACTTATGGAAATAAGTGTCTTGAAGAAGGAAAGCTTTTCTCTCAGTTTCCCACAGCTTCACACGGGCTAGGGTGGCCCTGTGAGCCTTAGTTTCTCCAAACTAAACGTGATCTCTGAGAACCCCAAAACAACACAGCTGTTCCAAGATTCTGAGATTTAATCCCCTATGATGCTGACACACTAAGGGTCTGAAGTTCTAAGATTCTAGAATTCTAACATTTTGATATTCTTTATTTTTTTTGAGACTGAGTCTCATTCTGTCTCTTAGAACAATCTCGGCTCACTGCAACCTCTGCCTCCCAGGTTCAAGCAATTCTCATGCCTCAGCGTCTGAAGTAACTGGGATTACAGGTGTGCACCACCTCACCTGGCTAATTTTTGTATTTTTAGTAGAGATTGGGTTTCATCATGTTGGCCAGGCTGGTCTTAAACTCCTGACCTCAGGTGATCCATCCACCACGACCTCCCATAGTGCTGGGATTACAGGCGTGAGCCACCACGCCTAGCCAACATTTTGGTATTCTAATTCAAACTCCATCCAGTCTCTGACTTGATGGCTTTAAGATTTTTGTCTTCTCAGTTTCTGTGTCCAGTGCTGGAACACAAGATCTGTGAATCTAGTCTTCTATGATTCTGATGCCTGGCTTCTAAAGTCCCCATGTTATTTTTCTCCCAAACTCTTTTTTTTTTTTTTAAGACAGAGTCTTGCTCTGTTGACTAGGCTGGAGTGCAATGGCTCAATCTTGGCTCACTGCAACCTCCACCTCCCGGGTTCAGGCAATTCTCCTGCCTCAGCCTCCTGAGTCGCTGGGATTACAGGTGTGTACCACCATGCCCAGCCAAGCCAAACTCTTTTTTTCTTAGACACAGGGTCTTGCTATGCTGCCCTGGCTGGACTCAAAATCCTGGGCTCAAGTGATCCTCCTGCCTCAGCCTCCCAAGTAGCTGGGACTACAGCCACCACATCCTACATTTTATTTTGAAAAACTTCACACCTATAGCAGGGCTACAAGAACAGTTTGATGAACTGTCATATCACCTTCATCCACAGTCACCAATTGTTCACATTTTATCCTGTTGGCTTTTAATCTCTCTCTTTAATATTTAATAATATTAATAATTGTGGGACAGGCACAGTGGCTCACGCCTGTAATCCCAGTACTTTGGGAGGCCGAGGCAGGTGGATCACCTAAGGTCAGGAGTTTGAGACCAGCCTGCCCAACATGGCAAAACCCTGTCTGTACTAAAAATGCAAAAATTAGCCATGCTTGGTGGCGCACACCTGTAATCCCAGCTACTTGGGAGGCTGTGGCAGGAGAATTGCTCGAACCCGGGAATCGGAGGTTGCAGTGAGCCAAGATCACACCACTGCACTCCAGCCTGGAAGATAGACCAAGACTCCCTCACAAAACAATAAAAAATAAAAACTAGCTGGGCATGGTAACGTGTGCCTGTAGTCCCTGCTACTCAGGAGGCGGAAGTAGGGGAATCACTTGAGCCCAGGAGGCAGAGGTTGCAGTGACCCAAGATTGTGCCACTGCACTCCAGCCTGGATGACAGAGCCAGACTCTGTCTCAAAATAATAATAAAAGAATAACAACAACAATAATTGTGACACTCTGTGACCATGAGTTGCAAATGCCATGACCCTCATGCCTACATACTTGAGCATGCATCTTTTGAGAATAATGGCATTCTCCTACCTGATCACAATACTATGTTCTCACTCAAGAAATCTAACGCTGAATTGATACTGTTAACTCAGTGTCAATTAAGTGATGCACAGCCTGTGTTTCCATTTTCCCAGTCATCCCTGTAATATCCTTGATAGCTGTATTTTCACTCCTGCCCTCTCTTCCCATTTGATCCAGAACCACACGTTGCATTTCCCTGTCAAATCTCTTTAGTCTCCTTCAGTCTGGGTCAGTTTCTCAGCCTTCTCACGACTTTTGCGACCTGATGCTTTTGAAGGTGATAGTCCAGTTACTAGAATGATGGCCAATCTGGGTTTGTCTAATGCTTCCTGGTGATTAGAGTCCCGCACTTTTGGCAGGAATCTCATGGAAGTGATGCTCTGTCCCCCTGGGTGCATTGTATCAGGAGGAACATGATGTCCACTCGTCCATTACTGTGATGCCCAGTTTAATTGTTTGGTAAAGATGGTGCTAAATCTTTGGATTAATTGTTTGGCAAAGATGATGCTATAGGATGTATGCGGTGGATCATGCCTGCAATCACAACACTTTGGGAGCCCAAGGCCGGCGGATTGCTTGAGCCAGGAGTTCAAGACCAGCCTGGGCAACATGGCAAAACCCCCTGTCTACCAAAAGTATAAAAAGTAGCCAGGTGTGGTGGCACGAACCTGTAGTCCCAGCTGCTCGAGAGGCTGAAGCGGGAGGAACACTTGAGCCCAGGAGGTCCAGGCTGCAGTGCGCTGGGATTGTGCAACTGCACTCCAGCCTGGATGACAGAACAAGATCCTGTCTCAAACAAAAATAAAAATAAAGGGCTGGGCGCGGTGTCTCATGTCTGTAATCCCAGCACTTTGGGAGGCGAAGGCAGGCAGATCACGAGGTCAGGAGTTTGAGACCAGCCTGGCCAACATGGTGAAACCCCATCTCTACTAAAGATCCAAAAAATTAGCTGGGCGTGGCAGCACGCACCTGTAATCCCAGCTACTTGGAAGGCTGAGGCAGGAGAATTGCCTAAACCCGGGAAGCAGAGGTTGCAGTCAGCTGAGATCGTGCCACTGCACTCCAGCCTGGGTGACAGGGTGAGACGCCATCTCAAAAAAAAAAAAAAAAAAAAAAAGGTGGTGCTACCATCTCCACATTTCCACATTCTACTGATCCCTTTATCCCTTACATGTAAATGTCTCATATCTCATGACTTTAGGACTCTAAGATTCTAATATTAATATGTGGATATCACTAGCCATCATTGTTCCCGCTGTGCCTCTGGGTGCTTTCCCTGTATCAATTCAGTCCTCACGACAGTGCCAGGAGGTAAACACTATTATTAGCCCATTCCACAGATAAGGAAACTGAGGCTTAGAGGACTGCAGAATCCTGACTGCCCCAGATCACACAGCTGGCATGGCGGCCAAGCTGGGCTTGAAGCAGGTCAGCCCACCCTCCTGGGTGCTCCGTCACCATGGACAGCGAATCCCTAGCTAAGGGACTCCCTCGTCCCTCCACTGCAGGTCTTTTCGCCAGGTTCTACGTCCCCTACCTCTTGCCAGAACCTTGGGGTCCCTCTCTTCCTCCCACAGAGCTGGAGAACTGGAGCCCGACCCCCTTCCCACACCCACCTTTTTGAGACGGAGTCTCGCTCTGTTGCCCAGGCTGGAGTGCAGTGACGCGATCTCGGCTCACTCCAACCTCCACCTCCCCAGTTCAAACGATTCTCATGCCTCAGCTTCCAGAGTAGCTGGGACTACAGGCATGCACCACCACACCCTCTAATTTTTGTATTTTTAGTAGAAACAGGTTTTCACCATGTTGGCCAGGCTGGTCTCGAACTCCTGACCTCAAGTCATCCTTTCACCTCAGCCTCCCAAAGTGTTGGTATTACAGGCGTGAGCCACTGCGCCTGGCCCCAGAACTCCTTTAATATGAAAGTGATAGTGAATGCATATGGATTACATAGCAGGGTTCAGAGATGGTGCTGAGCCCCTTACATGCACAGTACAAGGGATCGGGGGAAAGGATAGATTTTCAAGATTCCTTAACATCCCAGAGTCATGCTGATGTCTGCAACCCTGCCAGGAAGAGCCCACCTACTCCATGACCCCTCAGAATTTCACTCTGACTAATCTAATGTCACTGCCTTGTTCCCTCCCCGGCTCTCCCCATTACAGAGTATCTTATGAGTGCCTCAGAGATTTACACAACTGTTACTCTTTTAACACCAAGTCAGTTCACGTCCCTCCTCTGCTTGGAATGTCCCTCCTTTGCTTGAAGCTTCACAGGGCTCCTCCCTCACTCAGGGTAAATGCAGAAGTCTTCACTGTAGCCCACCCAGGCCCTGGGAGATCTGCCCCTGTTCCCACTGTGATGTCATCTCCCACCCTCTCGCCCTGGCTCCCTCTGCTGTTGTCATGCTGGTCTCCCTACAGTTGCTTGAACAGGTGACCTGTCCCTAGGTCAGATCCTGTCCGGCTGTCCAGCTCCAGGTCAGGGCATTCGCATTGCCTGTTCCCTTTACCAAAAATACTCTTTTTGGCCAGGCGCGGTGGCTCACGCCTGTAATCCTACCACTTTGGGAGGCCAAAACAGGTGGATCTCTTGAGGTCAGGAGTTCGAGACCAGCCTGGCCAACATGATGAAACCCTGTCTATACAAAAAATACACAAAATTAGCCGGCATTGTAGCGGGCACCTGTAGTCCCAGCTACTCGGGAGGCTGAGGTGGGAGAATCCCTTGAACCCAGGAGGGGAGGTTGCAGTGAGCTGAGATGGAGACACTGCACTCCAGCCTGGATGACAGAGCAAGACTCTGTCTCAAAAAACAAAACAAAACAAAACAAAAAACTTTTCCAGGCATCCTCCCCATGGCTCACTCCCTCCCCTCCTTCAGGTCTCTGCTCAAATGTTACCTCCTCCAAAAAGCTTTCTTGACCATGCCAACAGCTCCCTCTCCTCACTCCCTACCCTCCTGTTTCTCTTGATAGCACCATCGCCACCTGAACATCCTATGTTTGTTTATTGTTCATTCTTCTGCACTAAAACAGAATCTGAAAACTTCTTACTTCCCCAACGCTTAAAACAATGCCTGGCACACAACCGGTCAGTATCTGTTGAATGAATGAACCGTAATTAAATCATTAAATGTGCAATTGTCATGGTGATATGGCTCTCCCATGGGGCTGTGAACCCTGTGAGGACCGGGCCTGGTTACTGCTGTGTCCCCAGCACCACTCAGCACAAGGCACAGAACGGCTATCCTTAGGAGTGTTTGCTGAATGAATGAATGATACCAAGTTAAGGTGTATGGACTTTCTCTTGGGGGCATCTGGGAAGGGCTTTTATCAGAGGAATGACAGAGTCCTTTCTGGGTCCCATATCCCTGCCACTCAAAATGTGACCAGGACATCCCCCTGGAGCTCATTAGAAATGCGATTCTAGAAACCTGGGAGCTTCTGAACCAGAATCTGCATTTTCACAAGATCCAGCAGGGGATTCATATGCACATTAAGGTTTGAGAAGCAGGGATGTAGAACACCCCAGGCTCCCTCTTAACTCTTGGACTTTGCATGTGCTGTTCCTTCTGCCTGGAGTATGCCCACCCGCTAATGCCTCCTCCAGGAAGCCTGCCCTGATCTCAACCTTATCCTTACCTGTTCTGCTCCTCACGAATTCCACGCGGGGAGGGGCCCACTCTGTCTTGTTCCCGCTCTGCAGCCCTTCCTCCAGGACGCCCACCCTGATTCACCCTCAGTATTACTACTTTAGTGCCTGTCGACCCTCATACTTGGGAGTTCTCCTATGGCACCTGCCCCTCCTCTGGGAAGCACGTCCAGACCCCTCCCCCCCGCCCCGTACAACACACAGCCGATGACCGACCCTCACCCCGCTCTTCCCGCTCCCCACCCCGCCGCAGCGAGGGCACGCTGGTGTTCAAACCAGGCGAGACACAGAAGGAGCTGCGCATCGGCATCATCGACGACGACATCTTCGAGGAGGACGAGCATTTCTTCGTACGGCTGCTGAACCTGCGCGTGGGCGATGCGCAGGGCATGTTCGAGCCGGACGGCGGCGGGCGGCCCAAGGGGCGGCTGGTGGCGCCGCTGCTGGCCACCGTCACCATCCTGGACGACGACCACGCAGGCATCTTCTCCTTCCAGGACCGCCTGCTGCACGTGAGCGAGTGCATGGGCACCGTGGACGTGCGCGTCGTGCGGAGCTCGGGCGCGCGCGGCACCGTGCGCCTCCCCTACCGCACGGTGGACGGCACGGCGCGCGGCGGCGGCGTGCACTATGAGGACGCGTGCGGAGAGCTGGAGTTTGGCGACGACGAGACCATGTGAGCACTCCTGCGGTGGCCCGGAGAGGGGTGGGGCTTCGGAATGGGCGGGGCCTGATGGGGGCTCAGGGGCGGGGCCTGGGTGAGCCGTGCCCACATCGCGGGCTAGTCCTTGCGGAGGGGCGGGGCTTGCGTGGCTGTACCCACAAAGTGGGCGGGGCTTCACTGAGCAGCTGGGCCCTCAGGAGGGGAGGGGCCTGAGTGAATCGTGCTCCAAAGTGGGCTGGGCCTCGGGAGGGGCGGAGCCCGGGTGAGCTGTGTCCACAATGTGTGCGGGGCCTGATGGGGTTGTGACTGTGAAATGAAGAGGCGAGGCCCAGAGGGGCGTCTGGACAGGTGAGAAGAGGGTCCCAAGGAGGAAGGGTGGACGAGGTGAGCAGAGATGGGACAGGGGCCTGGAGAGAGCAGTGTGGGGCCTTAATTGGTAGCTGGTGGAGTGTGTCCTGAAGAAGAGGGCCCAGGGAGATGTGGGGAGAGGCCTGTGGAGGTGAGACGCTGTCTGTGGCTGTGAAGAAGGGGCGGGTCCAGAGCGATGGGTGGGCTCTGGGTTTGGACATACGACACCAGGAAATGGGAAAATGGATGTGGACTGCGGAAGAAGGCGGGGCCTAACGAGATGGGTGGGGTCTGAGGAGGCATAGCTAGGGAAGGGGTGGAGCTTCTGGGTATGAGGAAGAACCTGGGGAAATAGCGGGACACCTAAGGGGAATGTGGGCGAGGCTTTGGGAAAAGATGGTGCTGGAATCGGGGGGCCTGCGAAGGCAGGGCAGGGCCTGGGGAGACACTGGGGAGCCTGAGGGCTGGGATTTGGGAAAATGGGGTTTGGGGAGGTGGGCTGGCTGGATACACTCAGACACACACATGTAGACAGACATTTACAGATCAAACACAAAGCCATTTATAGGCACCACACACACAAAGACACATACGGCAGGGCCAGGCGTGGTGGTCCACACCTGTAATCCCAGAACTTTGGGCGGCCGAAGCAGGAGGATCATTTGAGGCCAGGAGTTCGAGAGGAACCTGGGCAACATAGCAAGACTCCTACTCTAAAAATAATTGTTTCAAATTAGTGGTGGCGCATGCCTGTAGTACCAGCACTTTAGGAAACTGAGGCGGGAGGATGGCTTGACCCTTGGAGTTGGAGATCAGCCTCTACTCTACTAAATTTTTTTTTTTTTGAGACAGTCTCGCTCTGTCGCCCAGGCTGGAGTGCAGTGGCCAGATCTCGGCTCACTTCAAGCTCCGCCTCCCGGGTTTACGCCATTCTCCTGCCTCAGCCTCCCGAATAGCTGGGACTACAGGCGCCTGCCACCTCGCCCGGCTAGTTTTTTGTATTTTTTAGTAGAGACGGGGTTTCACCGTGTTAGCCAGGATGGTCTCGATCTCCTGACCTCGTGATCCGCCCGTCTCGGCCTCCCAAAGTGCTGGGATTACAGGCTTGAGCCACCGCGCCCGGCCTAAATTTTTTTTTTAATTAATTGGGCATGGTGGTGTGCACTTGTAGTGCCAGCTACTTGAGAAGCCAAAGCAGGAAGATAGCTTGAGCCCACGAGTGAGGTGCTGTAATGAGCTGTGATCACCCACTGCCCTCCTCCCTGGGCAATACAGTGAGACCCTGTCTCCAATAAAAGCAAAAAACAAAAAAACAAAAAAAAAAAACACATGCAGACACACATAAAGTCACAGACACGTACACTAAATTATAGAGTCAGGGCTGTTCTCAAGCCCAGATCCCTGGCCACCCCTTACACAGGTGCCCGAGTGTCCCCCCATGTGTGCCTGCAGCCTCACATTCCCCCACCTGCCTGCCCAGGAAGCAGGCAGCGCCTGCCCCTCCTCTGCTCGCTCCCTTCCGCCCCCGCATGCCCGTCTGTCTCCCTCCTCTCTGCCGCCCACGCGCCTCCTACTCAAGCGGAATCCCCACCGCGCTCCCCCTCCCTCCTCCTCCCAGCCTCTGCGCCTCCGCCTTGGGCAGCACTCAGTTTCTCACTGCGCTCGCTGTCTCTTCATCTCTCCCTCTGCATCTCTGCGTCTCTCACTCCCTGGGCTGACTCTCTCTGGGTCTCTGCATCTCTGTTCATCTGCGGCTCTCTGTCCCCAGCACCTCGCTCTCTGACTCAGCTTATATTTCAGGCACACTCTCCACACCTTTCCTTCTCTTTCTCTGTCTGGCTTGGTCTCCGTCTCAGGGCTGTTGAGAACTTGGGTTGGGGGCTGCAAGAGGCACCATCCCAGACCCCTCTCTCACACCAAGAGATAAGAGGAATGGAGAGTTTTATTTCTTCTTCTTCCAGTCCTTCTTGTAGTCCAACCTGCTTCCCTCCTGCTGCTGCAACCCCACAGGCCCTCTCCTCCGCCACACGGCTTTCCCAGGCTGGGACACCCTCTGTCCCCCACTCCCACAAGCTCCCAGCTGTGGCGTCAGAAGACAGAGAACAGGAGGCTAATTAGTGTTCAGGGAAACTCTTCCTTCCTCTGATGGGCAGGCGCTAATTAGAGGCGCTTTGAAGAAGCTGGGCTGGAGGATCAACTCAGAGACGGAGGAGAGACACGCAGAGATGGGGTGGTAGGGAGAGAATGAGAGACACAGAGACAGAGACCCAGAGATAGACACAGGGAGAGCTGAAGACAGAATAACAGAACTGGAGAGAGAAACAGAACAGAGAGACACAGAAAGACAGGAACTTAGAGGCCCAGCGTGGTGGCTCATGCCTGTAATCCCAGCACGTTGGGAGGCCAAGGCGGGCGGATCACCTGAGGTCAGGAGTTTGAGACCAGCCTGACCAATATGATGAACCCCATCCCTACTAAAAATACAAAAATTAGCCAGGCTTGGTGGCATGCATCTGTAATTCCAGCTACTTGGGAGGCTGAAACAGGAGAATCGCTTGAACCCAGAAGGCAAAGGTTGCAGTGAGCCAAAATCGCACCATTGCACTCCAGCCTGGGCAAAGAGCGAAACTCCATCTCAAAAAAAAAAGGAAGAGACACAGAGAGAGATGCCTCGAGAGAGGGAGAGAGGTGGATATTGAGAGACTGAGATGGAGGGAGACTGAAAGGCAGAGAGACACAGGGGCGATAAAGACACTCATGGAGGAGAGAGACTGACCCAGGGAAGGAGAGGTTCTCACTATGCGGCAGAGAGAAAAGGGAGCTGGGGTCAGTGAGAGGAGAGGAGGAGACTGGGTCAGAGATCAGAGGCCGGCAGGGGAGAAGGGCAGGAGAGTGGAGGTTTCAGGAAACAAGGGGGCAGGCTGGGGAGGAAATCTGCTTCCTTTGATCTCAGGAAGTCCTGCCTTGATCTAACTCGAGACCCTCTTGCTGATTCCTGCGCGTTGGGATTCTCCCGCGTCTGGGTCCTCTGAGGGCGCGTCTGCCAGGGCGCAGTTGGCGTGCCTGTCACTGTACGTCAGTCACTGTGTGTCAGCGGATCGCAGCGTGTCTGCGAGAGTGAGCGACAGAGGTGTGTGTGTGTCACCCTGTCAGCGTGTCACTGTGTCGGCAGCTGTCTGTGTGTGTCAGGGTGTATGAAGAGCATGTCTCCGGAGACCCTCCCTCCTCCCCGGCCCCAGCATTTCAGCACCGCGGACAGCTCACAGGCCTTGCCGAGGTCGGGGGCGGCCCTTTCTTTCCACCCACAGAAAATTGAAAATATCCTGGAACCAGGAGGGTGGAGGTGGGCGGATGTCCCCACGTGGCCGTCTTGTGTGCGCCTGTCCTTGCGCGGGTGTCGCTGTGTCTTGTGCGTGTTTGTGTGTTGAGATGCGTCTTTTGAATGACTGCCTGATTGAAACTCTTCTGCTTGAAGTTCATTGACTTTGGTTACTCCATTCTTTAGACTCTGAGAGACAGAGACAGGGAAAGAAGAATCCAGATAAAGAAGGGCGGACCGAGTGCGGTGACTCACATCTGTAACCGCAGCACAGGGGAGGCCAAGGTGGGAGGATCACTTGAGGCCAGGAATTCAAGACCAGCCTGGGCAACATAGTGAGATCCTGTCTATAAAAAATTTAAAAGTATCCAGGTGTGGTGGGGCACGCTTATATTTCCAGCTACTTAGGAGGCTGAGGTGGGAGGATTGCTTGAGCCCTGGAGCTCAAGGCTGCAGTGAGCCATGATTATGCTGCTGCACTCCAGCCTGGGCAACAGAGCGAGACTTTGTCTCAAAAAAAGAGAGGGCAGAAAGATGAGAAGAGACTGAGACAGAGAATGGAGAGAGTCAGAGGAGAGAGAGACTGCTGGAGAATCAGAGACAGACAGAGTCAGAGATGGAGAGATAGACCCAGAGAAGCTGAGAGAGGCAGAGAGAGAAAAGAAGATGGAAAATATAGGGACAGAGATGCAGAGAGCCACTGAAGGAAGTAAACAGACACCAAGAGGCGTCAGTAGTGAGATGTAAGGTAGAAGCGTCTAGGTGGTACCTCAGTGAGGGGCTGCAGGGTGGCGATGTCACCAAGGCTGTGGTGGGGGAGTCGTGCTAACTGGCGGGCATCTGGTCCATGCAGTCTTGCCACTGCAGTGGGAACGGCTGTAGGGTGTGATGGCGTGTGGGTGTGGGCGGTGTGATCGGCTGTGCTTCCTCGATTGGGTGACTGTGTGGGCTGGGTGTTTGTGTTCCTGGGTTCTGGGGCCAGGCCTTGTGGGACTACGTGGTTCCTACAGCTGAAAGAGTTGCCGGTGGCAGAGTTGTGGGCACTCTGGGTTTGTGGATCTTTGGGGTCAAGGGGTGTGGGCTGTGTGCCTGACGGTGACAGGTAACTTCTGGCTGTTTCCTGCCACCCCCTGGTTACCATAGGAGCAGAGATGCTGAGAAAATCAGTTAACATCAGTACTTGGTTAACTCTCCAAATCTGGTTGGGATGGAAAACAGGAAGCTGAGGATTTTCTGTACTAAAGGATTGGAGTTCGCGAAATATGTATGGAGGGTGTGCTCCATGCCAGAGACTGTTCTGGGTGTTGGAGATAGAACAAAAAGCATAAATGAACTTACCTGGGGGAACTTAAATTTAAAAATGGGGAAGCAAATGGTAAATAATGAACAATAAACTAAATAAATGTTAGAGGGTGTTAGAAGGTGATATTTAAAGAAGACGGGCCAGGTACCATGGCTCACATCTGTAATCCCAGCACTTTGGGAGGCCAAGATGGGAGCATCACTTGAGGCCAGGAGTTCAAGACCAGCCTGGGCAATGTGGTGAGACCCCATCACCACAAAAAATAAAAAATTAACTGAATATGGTGGTGCATGCCTGTAGTCCCAGCTACATGAGAGGCTGAGGCAGGAGGATCGCTTGAGCCCAGGGGTTTGAGGCTGCATTGAGCTATGATTGCACCACTGCACTCCAACCTGGGTGACACAGCAAGACCTTGTCTCCAAAAATAATAATAAATACACTAAAAAGAAAGACAACAGAGCAGTGTAAGGGAGTGCTGGGGTGGGAGCAGTGAGGGATTTCACTATTAAATAAGATGGAAGGAGTGGGCCTCATTAAGAAGGTGAAGTTTGAATGAAAAACTGGAAGAACTGAAGAAGTGAGCCTGAGGGAAGAGTGTTCTAAGCAGAGGGAACAGTCAGCGCAAAAGCCCTGAGGCATAAGCAGGCCTGGCTTGTTCAAGGAATAGCAAAGAGGCCAGAAAGAGAATGAGTACTAGATTGCAGGGGGTCTTGTGGGCCATTCTAAGGACCTTGCCTTTCATTCTTTGAGAGATAGGAGCCATGCCAATGTTTTGCACAGGGGAGGGACCCAGTCTGACCTTGGTTCTATCAGGATCACTCTGGCTGCTCTTGAAAGAACAGACTGGGGTGGTGGGGGTGAAGCTGAAGCATGGGATTATTTAGGAGGCAACTAGTAATCTAGGTAGGAGACAATAGTGGCTGGGCTGGAGTGCAGGGGTTAACGGTCTGGATTCTGACAGTTGTGTGTTCAAAACCTGTCTCAACCATAAGCTCATACTGCTTTACTTTTATTATTATTATTATTTTTTGAGATGGTGTCTCGCTCTGTTGCCAGGCTGGAGTGCAGTGGCGCGATCTCAGCTCATTGCAACCTCCACCTCCCAGGTTCAAGAGATTCTCCTGCTTCAGCCTCCTGAGTAGCTGGGACTACAGGCACTTGCCACCACACCCAGCTAATTTTTGTATTTTTAGTAGAGACAGGGTTTCACCATGTTGGCCAGGATGGTCTCAATCTCTTGACCTCGTGATCCGCCCGCCTTGGCCTTCCAAAGTGCTGGGATTACAAGCGTGAGCCACTGTGCCCGGCCTATTTTTTGAAATAAATTATTTAATATAAATAGAGATGGGATCTCAATATATTGCCCAGGCTGGTCTCGAACTCCTGGCCTCAAGCAACTCTCCCTCCTCAGCTTCCCAAAGTTCTGGGGTGACAGGCGTGAGCCACCGCGCCCAGAATGCTTTACTTTAGTCAGACTCAGCTTCCTTACCAGTGCCTGGTTTTGTTTCTGTCAAATGGGGATGATAATAGAGCCTTCCTCCCTGCGTGGTGGTGAGGATTAAATGAGGGTCTGGAGTCTGGAACAGAGGAGGTGCTAGGAAAACTGGCTGGCTGCCAGGAGGGTTGCCTGGTTTTTCTGGGGAGGGGGCCTTATGCTGGGTGTTCTGCCTCCCCCTTGCCCCACTCACAGGAAAACTCTTCAGGTGAAGATAGTTGATGACGAGGAATATGAGAAAAAGGATAATTTCTTCATTGAGCTGGGCCAGCCCCAGTGGCTTAAACGAGGGATTTCAGGTGAGAGGTGACCAGTGGGCTGTGGGAGAAGTAAGGGGTCCAGGGTTGGGGGACTTTCAGGGGCTCAATTGCAGGCACTCCTTAAAGCTCGTGGACCTGAGCTTCGTGGGGAACTGATCTCACTGTCTGCCTGTCTCTGTTTCTCCCCAGCTCTGCTACTCAATCAAGGTGAGTGAAGTCACCTCTGGGCTCTGAGTGGGGAGGAGCCACTGGAAGAGGGCCTGGGGGAGGGTCCCAGCCCCAAAGCTACCCTTCCAGGTTGGGTTTGAGGCAGATTGGAGGTGAGATAAAGGCAGATTCAGGGCTGGGGGACGATGGGGGCTGGCCTGAGAGTTGGTGGTACCTGTGTGAGTTTGAGATTACAGTGAGCATTTTCGAGGTCAAGATTATGTCTGTAACATGGTGAAACCCCCGTCTCTTGTAAAGATACAAAAATTACCTGGGTGAGGCCGGGTGCGGTGGCTCATGCCTGTAATCCCAGCACTTTGGGAGACTGAGGAGGGTGGATCACCCGAGGTCAGGAGTTAGCAAGCAGCCTGACCAACATGGTGAAACCCCGTCTCTACTAAAAATACAAAATTAGCCGGGCCTGATGACGCACTCCTGTAATCCCAGCTACTCAGGAGGCTGAGGCAGGAGAATCGCTTGCACCCGGGAGGTGGAGGTTGCGGTGAGCCGAGATCGCGCCATTGCACTCCAGGCTGGGGAACAAAAGCGAAACTCCGCCTAAAAAAAAAAAAAAAAGAAAAAAAAAACTAGCTGAGTGTGATGACAGGCGTCTGGAATCCCAGCTAGTTGGGAGGCTGAGGCACAAGAATCGCTTGAACCCGGGAGGCAGAGGTTGCAGTGAGCCAAGATTGCACCACTGCACTCCAGCCTGGGCAACAAAGCAAGACTCCATCTCAAAAGAAAAAAAAAAAAAAGAAAGACGATGTCTATAGTCAGGGTTGTAAGTCATCCAATCGAATCTGGGTTTGTGAGAGTGGGGTCGGAGAGGATCCAGTTTGGGGCTGATTGGGGTGGGGTGGCATTTGGACTGGAGATCGGTGTTAGGACCGTATTAAGGTGAGAGTCACAGTGGAGGTTGCTTCCTGGGTTTCTGGTGGGATAAGATTAGAACTGGAGTCAGATCTAGGTCAAAGCTAAAGTTGGACTTTGAGGTGAGTAGTAGAATTTGAGGAATTTAGGTTAGAACTGGGGCCAAGGTCAGAGATTGGACTAAGAGTTCGGGCTAGGGTCAGTGGCTTGGAAATGGAAAAGTTGTTTTGGAGTCAAGCTCAGAATTGGGATCCGAGGTTAGGATTAGGGTTAGACTAAAGATTGTATTTGTTGGAGGAAGCAATACAAGCTGCTATAACAAAGTGATCCACAAATCCCTGGGGCTTCACACAATAAAAGTTATTTCTTGGTTGGGCGCAGTGCCTCATGCCTGTAATCCCAGCACTTTGAGAGGCCCAGGCGGGCGGATCACTTGAGGTCAGGAGCTCATGACCAGCCTAACCAACATGGTGAA
>NW_012113030.1:7272209-7276441 GCF_000951035.1 Colobus angolensis palliatus
TACAGGCACCCGCCACCACACCTGGCTAATTTTTTGTATTTTTAGTAGAGACAGGGTTTCACCATGTTGGCCAGGCTGGTCTCGAACTCTTGACCTCAGGTGATCCACCTGCCTTGGCCTCCCAAAGTGCTGAGATTACAGGCATAAGCCATTGCACCCGGCCTCTCAGGCAAAGTTTTACGAGAGTGTTCCTAGTTGGTGGGTGGCTTTCTTCTGCCATGTGGCCATTTCATCTTGTGACTCCACTGTGCCAGGAAGCTTTGGCATTTTACCTGAATTTGCTGCTGGCAAACAGGGCAAGAGAGTTTGGAGACTCACATGGGAGGTTTTTGGGGCTAAGCCTGGAGGGACTGATCATCATTTCTGCCCACATTCTAGTGTCCGTAACTCAGGCCATGGCCACGCCCAGCTGCAAGGGAGACTGGGAAATGTAGTTCAGCTCTTTGCCCAGGAAGGTGAGGGAACAGGTTCAGGTGAACACACTTCGGCCTCTGCCACGTGGTCAAGCTCCTCATGAGTGATGGTGTCAGAGTTGGGAGTTGGGGCTGAGGTTTGGGGTCAGGTGTAGGACTGGAGTTAGATCTGGAGATGGAGTTTGGGATTTGGCTTGGGGTTATTGATGCTCCAGGTTATGGTGAATGTTAGAGTCGGGATTAGGGTTTAGGGCTAGGGTTGTGCTGGGGTCAGACCCAGGGCTGAGGGTTGGGGTTTGGAGTCAGTGTTGATGACAGGCTTCCATTTGGGGCCACAGTGAGAGTCAAGCTCAAAGTTAGGGACTAGAATTAGGGTTGGGCTGCTGCTGGGCTTGGAGTCAGGGGTCAGCATACTTTGGGGAGAGAAGTGAGCTCAGGACCAGGATGTAGGTGGGTCTGGTTCCAAGATTTGTGCCCAAATCGGGTATCCTCCCCCTTCCTCACCACCTCAACCACACTCTAGGATGTTTCCAGAAACTGAATGTAGAGACCCGGCCTCCCCTATCAGGGTGGCGGCAATGATGATAATGTTGGTGATAGTAATAAAGATAACAGCACGTATCGAATATTGATTGCGTGCTAGGCACTGTTCTAAGCACTTCACATGAATTAACTCGTTTAAGTCTCACAACCATCCCATGAGGTAGGTACTAATTATTGTGCCCATTTTACAGATATGAAAACTAAGGCACAGAGAGGCTCAGGCATTGCCTAAGGTCTCACAGCCTCCACCCATATGAACCCCAGAGCCCACCAACTAAAGGTCATGGACCAGCCCATGGGAGCTGGGCCTCGGGGCTGAAAGAGACGGTGGTCCGGTGGGAGGCTGGGAGGAGTCACCAAGGAGCTTCCCAGAGGAAGAACAGATAGGCTCTCTCTAACTATGGGGACAGGTAGTAAAGGCATCACAGGCCCATTTAGGTAGGTCTCCTGGGAGTCTAACCCCCATCCCTCATGCTGCAGGGGATGGGGACAGGAAGCTAACAGCCGAGGAGGAGGAGGCTCGGAGGATAGCAGAGATGGGCAAGCCAGTTCTTGGGGAAAACTGCCGGCTGGAGGTCATCATCGAAGAGTCGTATGATTTTAAGGTGATTTTCTGGGGCCTAACCTTCCTGGAGTCTGGCCTGGGTCATTTCCTTGGGGAGGGTGTGGAAAGTGGGGAGCCACAAGGTTCCCAAGGGCAGGTCAAACGAGGGTCCCGCGTCAGGACCACGGACAGCACATGCCTCCGTTTTCCTCACTTGCCTTCAGAACTGGGGTGTGGAAAGTTGAGGACCCCTGTGCACAGGCTGTGAGCCCCCGGCCCAGGACCCCACATGGAGATTCCCTGGTTGGCTCAGAAGCAGTGACCTCTCCCCCACCCTCTCGTCCCCAGAACACGGTGGATAAACTCATCAAGAAAACGAACTTGGCCTTGGTAATCGGGACCCATTCATGGAGGGAGCAGTTTTTAGAGGCAATTACGGTGAGCGCAGGTAAGTGGGGAGGGAGGAGAGAGAAGAGAGAAGGATGGAGAGACAGAGACACAGGGAAAGGGGGAGAAATGAATGGAGAGACAGGCACAAAGATAAAGAAACAGTCCGGGCATGGTGGCTCACGCTTGGAATCCTAGCGCTTTGGGAGGCTGAGGAGGGAGGATTACTTGAGGCCAGGAGTTTGAGGCTGCAATGAGCCGTGATCGTGCCCCTGCACTCCAGCCTGGGCAACAGAGCAAGACTCTGTCTCTAAAAGAAAAATACAAACAGGAGAGACACACACACAGAAATACACAGGGAGAATCAGAGAGACATGGAGAAGACATGAGACAGAATGAATGGTGCAAACTGAAATGGGCTGGAGAGATGGAGAGACAGGTAGACGGGGACACAGAAAGGGCAGAGACAGGAGAGGTGGCAGCTGGAGCTGCTGGGAGGAAGCTGGGAGGGTTTGTGTTTGGCTCTTGGCTGAACCGGGAGGGTTCCCAGCCTGGGCTTTCTCACAGCGTCAGGCATCAGGAGGATGGGAACAGGTTAAATCTCGTGGTCACCCCAGAGAGAGCCTGGGTTCCTCCGTTGCCCTGGAGACAGTGGCCAGGGCACCCAGCTCTCTCCCACCTGCGCTGGTCACCACCCTCCTTGGCCTCAGACAGGCCCACACTGCCCCCTTGTGGCTAGAGAGCTAGAGACACTACGACACTTGGACCCACAGACGGTCTTGGAAGCCAACACTGGACCTTTGTGATACGGACTGGGGAGACTGAGGGTCAGAGACAGAGGAGACAGTGGCCTGAAGTCCCAGTCCAGTGGCCTGGAGTGCAGAAAAGGCCCGAGGTCGGAGCTCAGGGCTTCAATCTCTTACATAACATCAGGGTTAAGGCCCCAGCTCTTGGGAACTGAAGGCATACACGGAATTGTGGTTGCAAAGAAACTGGGCAAGCGGGATCGAAAGAAACCAGGCTTAGGGGCTGGAAAAATACCAGGCAGCAGGCCTAGAAACACCAGACTGTTTGCCCAGTAGAAACAAAGTGGCATCTCCCTCTGAAGCCACATTCTTCTGACATACTTCTAAGGGATCTTCTGGGCCCGACCCTGTGTGAAACATTGCCAGGGACACAGAAGTGATCGAGACATTCCTGGCCCTGTCCCCATGCAGCTTACAGTCCAGTGAGGGAGACAGACATGTCACAAGAGAGAGACAACCCAGAGTAGGAAGGGCTGGGATGGGAGACCCGGAGGAAAGCCCTGATGCGGTTCCTGATCCAGCCTGAAAGTCGGGGAGGGCTTCCTGGAGGGGGTGGCTTCTGAGCTGAGTCTTCAAATGGGAAAAGATGTCAGCCAGGAGGAGGGAGAAGACAGGGAGAGTGTTTCAGGCACAGGGACAGCCAAACACAGAAGCCCTGGAGTGTGCGAGATTATGGCACATTTTTTGGGTGGGTGCCTGGCGTTGGGCGGGAGGAAGAGGTACCAGGACGAGGCTGGAAATCGGCAGATTTCCACGCTGTTCCTTCTGGGCCACAGCAAGGAGTTTGGGTGGCATTTTGAACACACTGGGGAGCCATGGAGGGTTTTGAATGGGGGAAGCCCCTGGAGCTAGAGAGAGCTTGTGGGAGGAAAGTGGAGAGGCTGGATAGGGTGTGGGCAGAGGCTGCAGAAACTAGCAGGAGAGGACGGGCGCGGTGGCTCACACCTGTAATCCCAGCACTTTGGGAGGCTGAGGCGGGCGGATTACCTGAGGTCGGGAGTTCGAGACCAGCCTGATGAACATGAAGAAACCCCGTCTCTACTAAAAATACAAAATTAGCCGCACATGGTGGCCTGTGCCTGTAATCCCAGCTACTCAGGAGACTGAAGCAGGAGAATCGCTTGAACCCGGGAGGCGGAGGTTGCAGTGAGCCGAGATTGTGCCACTGCACTCCGGCCTGGGCAACAAGAGCGAAACTCCGTCGCCAAAAAAAAAAAACCACCTGGGCCCTGCAAAGGCTCCTTTGAGGTTCATTCCACGAACAATGGGGAGATGGCAAAGGGTTCTTTGAGCTTCCGAACATTTCCTCTGGGGACTTAGTGGAGATAGAGGATGAGGCGGAACTGAAACGAGGTGTGAGGTGGTGGTCGCGGAGACCCGGCATACATTGGGCCCTGGGTTTACAGAAACCAGGTGGTTAGATCAGGTGATTAGACGGGGGTGGAGGAAGAATAACAACATAACAATAACAGTCATAATAATCCTGATGATGACAATGGTGACCCTATCATGTCTCTCTCTCTCTTTTTTTTTTTTTTT
>NW_012113030.1:7276848-7285221 GCF_000951035.1 Colobus angolensis palliatus
GGATCAGAGCTTGGTCACTTTGCGCTTTGTCCAGCAAAGAACCAAAAGCATGCCTTTTGGTTCTTTGCTGTGCGAGCACAAAGCTGCTGGAGGGGTGAGCAAGAAGGGCAGTCCTCGCTCCCTTAGGGGATGAGTCGAGTCCCATCTTGCACGCAGAGGTGCTTTTGTACTTCCTTTACCTCCCTTCCTACTGTAAGCTCCTTGCAGGCTGGACTTGGCATGGAGCATCTTTGAATTTCCCCCAGGCACCAAGAAAAGGCCTTCAGTAATAACAATCGAAACAATAGTAATAACTCTGGAGGTGTCCGAGGCACCGTTGACAGCACTCATTTGGTCATCACAAGCTTCCCATGAAGCAGGTCCAATTATTGATCACAGATAGGCACCCAGAAGCCCAGAGGGGTGAGGACACTGATTCAGGATCACACAGTGCATCCAGGGTTGGACACCAGAGAGGTGATTTCAGAGTGACAGGCATAATCACGAGCCTCCCTGTAGAGGGGAGCAGCTGGGGAAGTCAGCTGAAGCCAGAGTCCACAGAATGCCAAGCCTAGGCGTTTGGGCCTGGGTTTGAAGGTAGTACAGAACCAAGGAAGGATTTGGAGCAGGGCAGGCAGAAGCCCCAACTGACATAGTGATGCAGTAATAGCAGCCCCCTCACTCCCGAAGAGTGTGGCCTCCCTACTCTGACCTCAGCCATGTCTTACATCAGTTAGGGATGCGCTCAGCAGTGACTGGTCAGGAGCTACGTTCATTCTCAGCATCCTTCCAGATGTCATGCGTGCCACACACAAGTGTGGTCATTGATTCTCGTTCATTGCTTTATACTAATCAGCTTAGGGTGAGGTAAAGAAAACACTGCATTAAGGCTTTCAGGTTACAGAAGCCACTGCAGGTCAGCTGGGCACGGTGGCTCACACCTGTAATCCCAACAGTTTGAGAGGTCTAGGAGGGCAGATCACTTGAGGCCAGGAGTTCAAGACCAGCCTGGCCAACATGGTGAAATCCCGTCTCTAGTAAAAATACAAAAAAATCAGCCAGGTGGGGTGGTGCACACCTGTGATTCCAGCTACTCAGTAAACTGAGGCATGAGAATCACTTGAACCCAGGAGATGGAGGTTACAGTAAGCTGAGATCGCACTACTGCTTGGGTAACGGAGGGAGATTCTGTCTCAAAAAAAAAAAAAAAAGTCACTGCAGGTCAAAACCGGGTCAAATTAGGTCACAATAGGTGATACAGCTCTAAGCATGAGGCATCCTTTACAAAGCTCAGAAAACACATCCGTAACCCAATGCCCATATCGGGAAAGCCAGGGCTTTCCAGAAACCCTCTGTTTCTATCTCATTGCCACACTAGGTCAGATGGTCACTCACGGGAGGAATTCTGGCAAAACAAGTATTTAGCCAGGGATATGGCAACTGCTAACTGCAAGGGATTCCGGGAAAGTGAATTCCATATTTTTATCTGAGGCCATGGCTGCTGCTAGCCTCAAGGGATTCTAGGAAAGTGATTAATTTTGGCTGGGTATATAGCCCTCTAGCTGCAAGGGATTCTGGGAAAGTGAGTACATTTAGTGGAGACTGTGGCTCTGGTTAGCTGCAGTGAATCTGAGGAAGTGAATACTTCTAGCTGTGGACTGGCTTTCGGTAGCTGTGAAGGCTTCTGGGAAAAGGAATAATTTTAGCTAGGGGTATGGCTGTCCTTGGCAGCAAAGGGTCCTGGGAAACTGGATATTTTTAGCTGGGCAGATGTGGCCTCCTTTAGCTTCAAGGGATTCTGGGAAAGTGACCGTTTTTATCTGTTGACTTGGCCATATTTAGGTGAAAGCAGTTCCGGGGAAGTAAATATTTTTCACCTGGGCCCATTCATGCTCCTAGCTTCAAGGGATTCTGGGAAAGTAATGGGTTTTAGCTGCTGACTTGGCCACAATTAGGTGCAAGGGATTCTGGGAAAGTAAATTATTTGTCACCTGGGCCCATTCACACTCCTAGTTTCAAGGGATTATGAGAAAGTAACTATTTTTAGCTGACATGGTGACACTTAGGTGCAGGGATTCTGGAAAAGTAAATCTTTTTCATGGGGGCCCATTCATACTCCTAGCTTCCAAGGATGCAGGGAAAGTAACTGTTTTTAGCTGCTGACATGGTGACACTTAGGTGCAAGGGATTCTGGGAAAGTAAATATTTTTCACATGGGCCCATTCACACTCCTAGCTTCAAAGGATGCAGGGAAAGTAACTGTTTTTAGCTGCTAACATGGTCACACTTAGGTGCAAGGGATTCTGGGAAAGTAAATGTTTTTTTACCTGGACTCAGTCATGCTCCTAGCTCCAAGGTATTCTGGGGAAGTAACTGTTTTTAGCTTAGCCATATTTAGATCCAAGGGATTCTGGGAAAGTAAATATTTTTCACCTGGGCCCATTCATGCTCCTAGCTTCAAGGGATTCTGGGAAAGTAACTGTTTTTAGCAGTTGACTTGGCCACATTTAGGTGCAAGGGATTCTGGGAAAGCAGCTCATTCAGTGGGACTTGCTGTCAGGAAGTTAGACAAAACAGGGCCTCTGTAGGCAAGGAAAGAAGTCTGAGCGTGTGCCCCAGCTGGGTCGTGTGCCCACAGGGGACGAGGAGGAGGAGGAGGACGGGTCCCGGGAGGAGCGGCTGCCATCGTGCTTTGACTACGTGATGCACTTCCTGACGGTGTTCTGGAAGGTGCTCTTTGCCTGCGTGCCCCCCACCGAGTACTGCCACGGCTGGGCCTGCTTTGGCGTCTCCATCCTGGTCATCGGCCTGCTCACCGCCCTCATTGGGGACCTCGCCTCCCACTTCGGCTGCACCGTTGGCCTCAAGGACTCTGTCAATGCTGTTGTCTTCGTGGCCCTGGGCACCTCCATCCCTGGTAACACCTTGGGAGA
This sequence comes from Colobus angolensis palliatus, assembly GCF_000951035.1. Taxonomy (NCBI): domain Eukaryota; kingdom Metazoa; phylum Chordata; class Mammalia; order Primates; family Cercopithecidae; genus Colobus; species Colobus angolensis. The sequence goes on from NW_012113030.1 coordinate 7,279,761, forward strand.
CTGTGGTGGGGTAGGCTTGGTGGGGTAGGATCTCAGATGAGCCAGGCAGGGGCAACACAGGATCCTGCTGAAATGAGGTGGGTGGAGTCACACAGCGCCCATGTGGTAGGTCTCAGAGAAATATGGAGGTAGGGCGTCATAGAAGCTAGGCACTGGGTCCCCTAGTTGCAAGATGTGAATTGAATCTTCCCCAAAAGCACCCAGATGGAAGGTCCCATAAAACTAAGGTGGCAGGAAATGCTAGAAAGCAGACAATGGATTTCATAGAGAGAAGGTGGCAGGGTGGGGAAGAGACAGCTGTGGAGAGAGGGGTTCCCAGGAAGACGGTGCGAATGTGAGAGAAGCCAGTCAATCAGTGGGTTCCGTAGAAACAAGCTGTTGATGCCCCATCCCCCAAGAAACCAGACAGAAGAGTCCATGGAACTATGTTGGGGGACATGACAGGAACGAGGCCAGTGAACCTCAAAGTTGGGTTTTTTTGGTGGAGTGCAATAATCTCATGGTCTCGGCTCACTGCAACCTCCGCCTCCCGGGTTCAAGCGATTCTTCTGCCTCAACCTCCTGAGTAGCTGAGACTACAGGCACCTGCCACCACACCCAGCTAATTTTTACGTTTTTACTGGACGGGGATTCACCATATTGGCCAGGCTGGTCTTGAACTCCTGACCTTGTGATCTGCCTGCCTCTGCCTCCCAAAGTGCTGGGATTATAGGTGTGAGCCACCATGCCCAGCCAAACCTTAAAGTTTTAACTAAGATGAGGGGGCAGGTGGGGCGCGATGCCTCACGCCTATAATCCCAGCACTTTGGGAGGCCGAGGCAGGAGGATCGCTTAGGCCCAGGAGTTTGAGACCAGCCTGGGCAACATGGTGAAACCCTGTCTCTACAAAAAATAATAAAATTAGCTGGGCGTGGTGGCACATGCCTGTGATCCCAGCTGCTAGGGAGGCTAAGGTGGAAGGATCACCTGAGCTGGGGAAGATGAAGCTGCAGTGAGCCATGATTGCACCTCTCCTCTCCAACCTGGGCAACAGAGCAAGACCCTGTCTCAAAACAAAACAAACAAAAAATGTAGCCGCGTGCAGTGGCTCACGCCTGTAATCCCAGCACTTTGGGAGACTGAGGCGAGTGGATCACCTGAGGTCAGGAGTTCGAGACCAGCCTGGCCAACATGGTGAAACCCTGTCTTTACTAAAAACACAAAACTTAGCAGGGCGTGGCGGGCGACTGGAATCCTAGCTACTCAGAGGCTGCCGCAGGAGAATCACTTGAACCCGGGAGGCGGAAGTTGCAGTGAGCCGAGATCACCCACTGCACTCCAGCCTGGCTGACAGATCAAAACTCCATCTCAGAGAAAGAAAAAAAAAAAAATCAGGCAGTGAGTCCCATAGAAGATAATGAGTCCCACAGAAAGCAGGCAGCGGGTGCCATAGAAAGCTGGCAGCAGTTTCAGTGGCGAGCAGGCCGAGGGGTGGTGATGGACTTTGCCTCTTGGGCTGGGGTCAGGGTCCTTGAGCCCACACTGCCCGCAGAAAGCAGGCGACGGGGGCAGGCGGATGCCCGCTCCTGTGGGTAACGCGCAGAGCCCTTCCGACCCGCGTGTCTCTGCCCCGCAGACACGTTCGCCAGCAAGGTGGCGGCGCTGCAGGACCAGTGCGCCGACGCGTCCATCGGCAACGTGACCGGCTCCAACGCGGTGAACGTGTTCCTGGGCCTGGGTGTCGCCTGGTCGGTGGCCGCCGTGTACTGGGCGGTGCAGGGCCGCCCCTTCGAGGTGCGCACTGGCACGCTGGCCTTCTCCGTCACGCTCTTCACCGTCTTCGCCTTCGTGGGCATTGCCGTGCTGCTGTACCGGCGCCGGCCGCACATCGGCGGCGAGCTGGGCGGCCCGCGCGGACCCAAGCTTGCCACCACCGCGCTCTTCCTGGGCCTCTGGCTCCTGTACATCCTCTTCGCCAGCCTGGAGGCGTACTGCCACATCCGGGGCTTCTAGGGCCTTGCGCAGAGACTCGTCCCCACTGCCCGCCCGGGGCTAGGGACTCAGCGGCACCTGCTCTTGGACCCTGGTCTCCTTTTCCCTCCAGACTCGGCGTCCTCTCCTGGGACTCGGCCTCCCTTCTCCGCCCCCACCCCGGGCTTTGATTGCGCCTGTCCTCTGTCCCCAGTAGATCCGCCTTCCCTCTCCCTCTTGGGAGCCTCCCCGGTTCCTCCCCTGCGGTGACCCCAACTCCAGCCCATCCTGTTGGTGACCGTCCGTACCCCTGGGGAAATTTCCACCCCAGTCCCCTCCCAAGAGAACCACCCCCAGTAACCATCCTGGGGATTTTAAGGTCTCTCTCCCTGGTCACCCAGCCTGGCTCTTCCCCCAAAGTCTCACTTCCCCTAGTGACCCCCCACCCCATTTCACCCCATGCCTCAGAACCTACCCTCCCTGGGGGACCCTCGGAGGAGGCTGTCAGAGGCCGTCTCAGATCCCAGCCCTTCCCCCCAGCCCTCAGGGAGCTCCGCTCAGCCCCGGCGGGGAGGAGCAGGTGGGTGTGTGCGCGAGGAGGCCGCACACCTTTCCAATCCCTCCACTCGGGTTCTTGGGAGGACACTCATTCTCCAGGCTCGGAGACGGGAGGGGAGAAGTTTGGGGTTTCAGTCCCAGGGCTTAGCTGGAGAAGGCACATTTTGAACCTGCAACTTCAGACATTCCAGCGCCCCCACTCGCCCTCCACTACCTCTGAGAGCCTAGCCACGCCTTGGAGGGAGGGGCCTGTGTGTGTATATAGTGTGTTTGGGGGAGGGGGGACACGGGAGGGTGCATGTCTTGGGAAAAGGGGGTGACAGTCTTAACTTTTGAGAGGGCAGCAGACTCCCTCAGCCATGAGAACCAGCTTTGGGGAGGAGGCCGGGAATCAAAGCGAGTCCAGCTGATCTCCCCTGACAATCTGGAAGGTTCATTTTGCCCTCAGTGCCAGCTAATCCGGGCAGGACCCTCGAAGAGGAGACCGAGGGTCCCAGAGGACCAATGCTACAAGCCAGCAAATGCTGCCACATCTCTGTCTGATGGGGGGTGGGGGTGGGTGGGGGGATGGGACTGGGCCAAGGGATCTGGGTGGGCATTTTTAACTTTGGAGGCCATCCATCTGTTGGTAGGCCATCTGCATTTTCTTACTGTTGATGTTTCCTGCCCAAAGGACACATTTGGGCAGTGCCACCCACTCCTTGGGCCCCTAGGATGACCCAGCTACCCCCATAACTTTCTGCTTCCCACAGGTTTTCAGCATTCTATCGTCCTGTTGTGCTCAGCCCCAACATCCCAAACCCGTTACCCACTACCCTTCTCTCCCCCGGCTCATCATCAGTCGCTGTCTCTTTTCTGTGATTTCTGTAAAAGTTGCCATAAAACTTTGAAATTCTGCCTGAAAAACAGTCCCGTGGGAAGCTGGGATTCAGGAGGAGGGGGCTAATAAGGTCTCTGACTGAGATTTGGGCAACTGTTAAACCAGGTAATCTGGGTTTCTGCTGCCCGCGGTCGTCTGCGGGACACACCCACATACAGCAGCAGCGCCCGGGTCCAGCCGCCAAGCTCTTCCCCTAGCCACGCCCCCACCATTAGCCTCTCTCGCTCCTCCACTAGCCACACCCCCATCCATCAGTCACGGGCTTCCACTAGCCACGCCCCTCCAGTCTCCACGCCCACATTCGTCAGTCTTGGGTTTCCCCTAGCCACGTCCCCATTAGTCAGCCAAGCTCCTCCACTTGCTACGCCCTCATCCGTCAATTACGGGTTTCCACTAGCCACGCCCCCATCCATCAGCCTAGCTCTTCCACTAGTCACACCCCCGCTCATCAGTCGTGCTTCAGCCACGCCTTCCTGCTTCAATCAGGGGCTTCCACTAGCCACGCCCCCATGCATGAGTAACGAACTGTTCCTCTTTTCGGGCATCCTGGTAACACAAAAGGGAGAGACGTTCATTTGCCTGAGCCAAAGAGCTGGGGTTAATGGGGTTTCCTAAATAAAGTAAGTAATTTTCTCAGGTCCTACAGGAGGAGGGGTGTGTGTGTGGGTGTGTGTGTGTGTGTGTTGTGCCAAAGGACACAGCCTGTGTAAAGGTGTGGAGTTGTGAGATAAGGCTTTTTCAGAGCCCTGGAAATGGTTATCATGAACGAGGTATGGGGTGCGTGGGGAGTGAACTTGAGGACAAATCGTAAGAGACTTTATCAGCCACTCTAGGGAGCTTCGAATTTATCCTAAGAGTAAAGGGGAGCTTTGGAAGGGATTTAAGTGGGGGAAGGAGGCAGGTGGTTGATATCACCTGATTTATCAGACGTTCCTCCTGGCTACTGGGGGCTGGGCGGTCAGGGACAAGGCTGGAGCAGGGACAGGGGCAGCAGAGGAGGAAAGAGGGGAGTAGGCGGGGGGGAGGGCGATGGTGAGAAGGGAGTAGTTGAGAGAGAGAATGGATGGGGCTGGGTGAGGGAGTTCAGGGACAGCATCTGGGCAGGAGAGAGGTAGTGTGTTCATTCAAACGGAGTAGCCAGGGAGAGTTGGGTGAAAGGGCTACTAAGGAGTAGGCAGGGTTAGGTAAAACGAGGGAAGGTGCAGTACCCCAGGTCTAGCAGCAGAGGGAGCAGTTGTCATACCTGAGCTAAAAGGGGTGAGCAGAGGCACCCGAGGCTGCAGAGACCTGGGTACCTGGGTCTGTAGAGTAAAGACTAAAGGCATCGCCAACCTGCGCTGGGGATGGTGGGCGCCGGTAGAGTAAGCGCCTCAACCTCATTCTGCTCCCACCTGCTAGTCTCCTGCCACTTCCTCCCACTGGCCATACCCAACCTGAAGTCCCAGGTCAAGACAATAGGCCCGCAGCATTGTGGCTCACGCCTGTAATCCCAGCTCCTTGGGGAGCCAAAGCAGGAGGGTCGCTTAAGCCTAGGAGTTCAAGACCAGCCTGGGCAACATAGCGAGTCCCCGTGTCTACAGAAACTTTAAAAGTTAGCCAAGCGTGGTGGCATGTGTCTGTAGTCCCAGATACTCGGGAGGCTGAGGCGGGAGGATTGCTTGAGTCCAGGAGATCGAGGCTGCCGTGAGCTAAGACTGCACCACTGCACTCCATCCTGAGTGACAGAGCAAGACCCTGTCTCAAAAAAATAAAAATAAAAAATCAACCTTTGGCTTTAGGCCAAAGGTTCGTGAGAACAGGTTCGTGAGAAAAGGTTCGTGGAAGGTGTAGGGGCAGAAGGTGCGCTGATCTGCAGTGGGAGGTGGGGAAACTGAGTCAGGGCATGTAGCTCACTCTTTGGAGAGTCCTGATATGAGGAGGGGAGGTTGCTAGAGGAGCAGTAGGGCATTGACTACAGGGGCACAGGAGAGCAAGTGAGGCCTGTGCTAACAGCAGCTGGCAGTGATGGGGACCCCCCAAGCATGATCTCCTTAAACCCATCACCAATTCCATACATCACCCCATTCCACGGAA
>NW_012113030.1:7286821-7288486 GCF_000951035.1 Colobus angolensis palliatus
ACACACACTTCACATGCACATCAGGGCAGCACAGCTTAGCCACGTGGACACATATGATTCACCACCACGAGAGGCACCTCTTTTCCCTTTGCTTCCTCTCTGCCCATCCATCATGTCCCCACTGGCCACTGCCTCAGACTGAGCACCAACAGAAGCCAGCCCACAGCAAGGATGGGAGGGAAATAGTTTATTTGGGAGGTGATCCCAGCAGGCACTGGAGGGAGATGGGAAAGAAAACGATTAAAGGTGGTGTTGAGGGCCGGGCACGGTGGCTCACACCTGTAATCTCAGCACTTTGGGAGGCCAAGGTGGGTGGATCACCTGCGGTCAGGAGTTCAAGACCAGCCTGGCCAACGTGGTGAAACCCCGTCTCTACTAAAAATACAAAATTAGCCGGGCACGGTGGCAGGCATCTATAATCCCAACTACTCAGGAGGCTGAGGCAGGAGGATCACTTGAACCCGGGAGGCAGAGTCTGCAGTGAGCCGAGATCGCACCACTGCACTCCAGCCTGGGTGACAGAGCAAGACTCCATCTCAAATAAATATTAAAGGCGGTGTTGAATGAGCAGGTCACCCTGTGGACAACGAGGTCTCAGTCCTGCTGGGGGCCTCTCAGGGAACTCTGGAGTTGCCCCACCTGAAGACTTTGGGTTATGTATCCACTAACTCGTGTCTGATGGTGGCCCAGGACTCCTTTAGGGGTGCTGACTTCTACTGCTTCCCACCCTGGTCTGGAACGCATTCAGGGAAGGGCTGCAGGTGCCAGCGTGAGAGACGCTGTTAGGTCCTAGGTGGTATGAGTGGGTCAGAGACAGCCTCTGCTATGATTACCTCCCAGAACAGGGGTCTCACTACCTCCCTCTTCCAGTAAGGCAATGCGTGGGCACCAGCACAGCACTGACTGTGCCCAGGTTGCCCTCTCTCCTGGCTTGATGCCCCCAGCTCCCTCCTTGGCCTCTCCCAGGGAAGCGGGAAGGGCTGGTACTGGCACCTCCTCCACGTTCTGCCGTCCCTCTGAGGATTGAAATCAGACACTAGGGAGGACTTCCAGGCACACATGGCCAAGGGAGAGAGGGATGGGGCTCCAGGCTTCCATACCTCCCAAGGTACCTCCTCACTCTCTCCTCACCACGTTTGCCTCCTGTTCGTTCCCTCCCTGCAGTTCTCTCCCTGGGAAGTGCGGGAAGGGAATGCCATGGGTGGTGGAGTGAAAGGGGTGGGTGGGGTCAGTAGAGGGGGAACATGATGGCGGAGGGGGTGGAGAAGGGGCACAAAAAGAGGAGGGGAAGTTGGAGAGGGGCAGAGAGCCAAGAACAAAACGGGCTGGAGAGGCAGCAGAGACAGAGATACAGACAGGATGCAGAGAAGATGCAGACGGAGGAAGCCCAGAAACTCAGAACACAGCGCCGGAAGCAGGGCGGGGCGGGAGTCACAGGGCACCAGGGCAAGGCCCTCACCCCATTCCCAGCACACAAAGCCAGTGAGGCCAACGCTGAGGGTGCGCTCAGAGATCAGAGATTAAAAAGGCACAGCTGGGCCGACAGAGCCCACGGCAGACAGAGGGACACGGAGAGACAGGGAGAGAGAGACACAGATAGAGAGGGAGAGACCGAGAGGGATGGAGAGCCAGAGAGAGATGGAGAGACAGACAGACAGGGAGAGA
>NW_012113030.1:7289286-7289662 GCF_000951035.1 Colobus angolensis palliatus
GGAGAGACAGGGAGAGAGAGACACAGATAGAGAGGGAGAGACCGAGAGGGATGGAGAGCCAGAGAGAGATGGAGAGACAGACAGACAGGGAGAGATGGAGAGAGAAATGGAGAGACAGAGAGATGGCGAGACAGAGAGAAATGGAGAGACAGCAAGGGGGAGAGACAGAGAGGGATGGAGAGGCAGAGGCAGAGAGAGAAATGGAGAGACAGGGGAGAGACAGATGAAGAGACAGAGAGAGAAGGAGAGATACAGAGAGAAATGGAGAGACAGAGAGAGAAGGAGAGACAGAGAGAGATGGAGAGACAGAGAGAGATGGAGAGACAGAGAGATGGAGAGACAGAGAGAGATGGAGAGACAGAGAGAGATGGAGAGA
>NW_012113030.1:7295717-7297130 GCF_000951035.1 Colobus angolensis palliatus
TGGGGGCCACTCAGCCGGGCAGGGAAGACGCTTCCAGACACTTTCACAGAGAGGCCCAAGCACCACCCTTGCAGAGCCACCAACGGAGGCAGCCGCTACGCAGAGACACAGGCACCCCCTCCAGCACCAGGCCTGGCCGCCACCTGCTCCCTCCCCCTGGGAACAGAAGGGTCCCAGGACTATTTAAGAGAGACAGCCAGGAAGAGGAGAGTGAGACAGAGAGAGAGAGAGACAAACAGACGGAGGGACAGAGGGAAAGACTGGAGGAAGAGCCTCAGAAAGTCAGAGCCTCCCCTGCCTCCTCCCTCCGTCCCCGCCGGCATCCTCCCCCAATCAATTTCTCTCCCAGACATTCTTAATTCTCCCTTCCCAACATCTCGTCTCTTTCTTTAATTGAGAAGATTTATGCTTCAGAGTCCAAGCCCCCTGCGCTTGTTTGGGGGGTGGCAGGGACGACTCCGGGGTCTCTATTGGAGCTCCTGTCCCCCACTCCCTCCCCCTCCTGTCTGTCTCGCTCTGTCTGCACCTCTCTCTCCCCGCACCCTCGTCTGTCTCTGTGTCTCTCTCTCTCTGTTTGCCTTTCTCTGAATCACACTCATCATTGGAATTACCTCCCTCCCACCCCAGTTAAGCCCCGTCGCCATCCCAGGTGCCCCTTCCCTCCCTTCCTGCTCTGTCCACGCCCCCGCACCACTGGCCGTCAGATGAGGCCGCACCTGCTCCTCTAGGTTTCAGAATCAGCCTGGGCTAAGGGGACCTTAGCATGCACCCCCACCCCAAAAGCAAATAGAGGCAGGGACTCCTAACCCTTGCATCCCTCACCCCAAGTCTTGGCTGAGGGCGAGGTGGGGGTGGGGCAGACCAAAGAGCTTTGTGTCTTTAATTAAAAAGTGATTTAAATTAATTTTCTGCTCCAAAACCCCTAGCTGGGGTGCGCGGGCCTTGATGAAGGGAAAGGCCTCCAGACCCCTTCCCCTCCGACTGCCTTAAAGGGCCAGCCTCACCACAGGACAGTCACGGGGGGCAGAGCCCGCCGGCATGGGGACCCCCAGACTCAGCCAAGACCCTGAGTCCTGGCACCCTCTAGCTTAACTGTTTCTCCCTTATGCACAATCCCCCACCCCTAGCGCACATTGCCCATCCTGCAGAGGGGGGATCGAGGCTCAGAGAGGGGAGAGTCTACGGTGGGAGCAGACTCCAGATTCCCAGGTGACCCCTGGAGATGGCCAGGGAGGAGGTCCGTGGTGTGTCCAGGGAGCTCGGAGAACAGAGAGCCAGAGAGAGAAAGGACGGGAGAAGGGGAGAGAGACAAGGAGGCAGAGACTGGGAGAGAGGGAGACTGAGAAACCCGGAGCAGGAACCCCAGCCCTGGGTAGGAGAGGAGGGGCCTGGGGGCACCAGTCTCTTCCTCTC
>NW_012113030.1:7297180-7298869 GCF_000951035.1 Colobus angolensis palliatus
GGGGGATCGAGGCTCAGAGAGGGGAGAGTCTACGGTGGGAGCAGACTCCAGATTCCCAGGTGACCCCTGGAGATGGCCAGGGAGGAGGTCCGTGGTGTGTCCAGGGGGCTCGGAGAACAGAGAGCCAGAGAGACAAAGGACGGGAGAAGGGGAGAGAGACAAGGAGGCAGAGACTGGGAGAGAGGGAGACTGAGAAACCCGGAGCAGGAACCCCAGCCCTGGGTAGGAGAGGAGGGGCCTGGGGGCACCAGTCTCTTCCTCTCCTCCCTCCACAGCCTGCCCCTTCCCCACTCCCACCGGGAAGTGCTGCTGCTGCCCTAACCCCAATCCCTCATGCTCTGTACGGCCCACTCTGGCTCACCCCCTATTCCTGCTCCTTGGTGGTTCTGTTTAATTTCCATAAGACAGGAGGGCAGAGAAGCAGGTGGCAGCAGAGGCAGCGCTGTTGATGACAGTCCTGAGCTATGTCCTTGGAGGGCTGCCTCCAGCCCTCTCTCTGTCTCTGGATCTCTGTCCCTCTCTCACTGGGCCTGTCCCCCTCTCTCTAGGTCTGTCCGCCTCTGTCTGGATCTGTCCCCCTCTGTCTCTACATCTCTGTACCCCCACCCCCATCAGGGTCCTTGTCCTCCGCTCCCCCCACCCCTGTCCCCTTCTCTCTGGATCTCTGTCCCATTCTTTGGTGCTATTCCTCTGGGGTGACTTTCAGGATTTTGTGGGGGGTCAAGTGTCCTTCTGTGAGAATGGGATAACAACTATGGGCCACTTGCCTGGGGAAAAAACACAGAGGCACCCAGTCCACCATTTCCCAGGGAACTTTGCCCTGGGTTCACAGGTCTCCTGACAGCCACCTGCACACCTCCGCGGGAAGCTGAAGACACCAGGGGCTGAAGACCCCCAATGTAAAAGATGCCATGGGGAGAATGAATCCCGGGGTCTCCACCAGCCCCCTCGCCCCCTCCCTCCATAGCCTCTTAGATGTTTCCTGGACACACCAAGCACCTTCTGCTCCCCCGACTTTTCCAGGCTTTGCACCTGCAGTTCCCCGTGCCTGGAATGCTCTCCCCAGGTATGTGCACGGCTCAGATGTCCCCTCCTCTGAGGGCTGTCCCTGTCCAGCCTACAGAAGCCGCCCTCCCCACACCGTTCTTACACAGCTTTGTTTCGGAGCACTGGCCATCTCCAGGCACTAGTTAATATTTATGCATCCGTTTACTCGACTACCCTCCCTTCCCTACCCATCCCCAGGGAAAAGTGAGTGCCATAAGACCAGGAAGTTTGCCTTTTGTTCCCTGCTATGTCCCCAGAACACCACCTGGCAAGTAGTAGGTGCTCAAGAAGTTGCTGCTGCATGAATCTTTTTCTTGATCTCAGAACCTCAGGTTGAAAGCTCGCCTTAGGAATCCCATGAAAGCCGCGGACTTGCCCTCCAACACCTTGTGTGGGGGCCCAGGGTTTACCCCACAGACTGCGGGTTCCAGGGACTCCCTGAGAGCAGCTGAGGGGGCTGCAGGCTCAAGACAGGGGCCCAAGATGGCAGGGGGCCTCCAGTACCCACCACATCCAGAGACAGAAACAACACGCGTAGTCACTCCTACACACCACACACAGAAAACACACACACCACACAGGTACACACACACACACACACCACACAAAAAACACACACACCACACAGGTACACACACACAC
>NW_012113030.1:7306439-7306818 GCF_000951035.1 Colobus angolensis palliatus
CTGCCGCCGGCCTCAGCCCATGGCCCGGAGGGTAGGTCTCAGGGCGGGGACCCCGCGCCCCGGCCGCTTCCGCACCCCCTGTCCTTGCATCCCTCCTCTCCGGCGCTGGCCCCGCATCAGCCCATCCGTCCTCTCCACCACCTCTCTCTCTGCCCCTCCCTCCGCCCCTGGGTCTCCCAGTCCCTCTGTGCTCCCTCTCTGCCCCCAGGTGTCCCCTCTCCCTGCCCCTGGGCCTCGCCTCCTCCCCACCGTTTAGCTTCTTCTCCCTGCCCCAGTCTCTCCCTACCTCTCTGTCCCCCTCTGTCTGCCCCAGTCTCCCCCTCGTTTCTGCCTCTCTGTCCCCCTCTCTCTGCCCCTGGTCTCCCCCCTCTTTCTGCCT
>NW_012113030.1:7307304-7310313 GCF_000951035.1 Colobus angolensis palliatus
GGGGGAGGAGGTGCGACCCCGCTTTGGGGATTCTGGGTGGGCTGTGGGGACCGAGTTTGGTGAGTGTGCCATGAGCAGCGGGGAGCAGTTGGATTCAACTTCAGGGCACAGGAGAAGTTAGAAGAGGAAGAGGGAGAGAGTGGGACACGCAGAGCCAGGGTGCCCAGCCAGCGAGGGTCGGAGGCAGGAACGTTCTAGCCTTTTCCCAGGGGAGTCCTGCTGCCTCTTTGAGCCTCCATGTCTTCATCACTGAGGAAGGAATTTGACCTGACCTAGTGAAAGGTGCCCCGGGCTTCCCAGGTGCATGGTTCTGCGATGACAGGATGCGGGCGTCGTCCCAGCCTATAATGGTGTCTTTCTTGGGTGCGAAAGTGTGTCTCTGTGGTGGTGCCTAGTGACCCTCTCCAGCAACAAGTGCTCACAGCATGAGCCAGGCCCTGTGCTAAATGCCTGGTTCATTCATTCATTCATTCATTAATGTGCTAAATGTCTCAATCATGCATTCAATCCTGTGCCTGGTGTTGGGCTGTGTGTGTGTGTGCATGTGTGTGTGGCGGGGTGGGGGATTTGGGTGTGACTGACACACGAGTGTGCACGTGGGTTGATGTGTATGGCTGTGTCTCCGTGTGTGGTGGATTCACGTGGCGAGTGGGGTGTGACATGTTGTTGAGACTTGCTCTGATGTGCATATCTGCCAACTGTGAAATGAAATAGAAGACGAGGAGGCTTCGTATGTGTACCTTGTGTACAACAATGCGCGGTTCCTGCAGGAGGTGTCCATGGATTTCCCTCTCTGTCTGTCTCTGTCTCCATCTCCGTCTCCGTCTCCCTCTTCTCACGCCACTCTCTCCATCTCTCTTCCCTCCTAGCCAGACCCTGCCATCTCTCCCTCTGGGTCCTCCTGCCCGCATGTCAGGAATCTCTGCCTGGACGGGGTCCTCACTCCCACCCAGACAGCTCCAGGGGACCTGGAGGGCTCAAAGGGGCAGGGCTCAGACACTTGGGGACCAGAAGCAGGTTTCTGGGACACAGGCATCTCCTGGGTTCCAGGATAGAGAAGCTCCTCAGCCAAGTCTCGGGGTGCTGACTCCTCCCTGGGGCTCCCCCCTTCTCTTCTCACCTTCCCCCAGTACGATGAGCTGCCGCACTACCCAGGCATCGCGGATGGCCCCGCAGCCCTGGCTGGCTTCCCAGAGGCAGTGCCCGCGGCACCAGGGCCCTACGGCCCACACCGGCCTCCCCAGCCGCTGCCCACAGGCTTGGACAGTGACGGCCTGAAGAGGGAGAAGGACGAGATCTATGGGTGAGTGGGGGCCGGTCTCAGGCTCCTGTCTCTCTCTCTGTCTTCTGTTTCTTTGCTCCCTGGGTCTGTTTCCGTCTCTCTCTCTCTGTGTATGAGTCACTGTCTCCTCTCCGGGTCTCTTGTCCCCTTCCCAGCTGTTCTGCACCTTGCAGCCCCTCCATTCACCCCCAGCCTCTCCCTTGACCTCTCTCCTTTCCTGCCTCCCCAGACACCCGCTCTTCCCCCTCTTGGCCCTGGTCTTTGAGAAATGTGAACTGGCTACATGCTCTCCCCGTGACGGGGCCGGAGCTGGGCTGGGGACACCCCCCGGCGGCGATGTCTGCTCCTCTGATTCCTTCAACGAGGACATCGCTGCCTTCGCCAAGCAGGTGGGCACCCCCCACCCGCCAAGCACCGCACCGGAGAGCCAGCGAGGAGGGTTGGGTGGAAGGTGGGACATCCCCCTGCCGGCCTCTCTCTTCCCTCCCAGGTTCGCTCTGAGAGGCCCCTCTTCTCCTCCAACCCAGAACTGGACAATCTGGTGAGACCCAAGCTCTCCCCGACACCCCCTCCTCCGATGGGTCTCCTGTCCTGACTCCCCATCCCTGGGGTTGGTTGAGGGGGTGCAGAGAGGAGGCCACATGGTCCATGTTCCCAAATGGCCATGATTGTTGCCCACATGCCATGTGGTACAGCCTAGAGTCTGAGAACGGGACCCATGGCCCGAGTTCAAATCCCAGCTCTGCCACTCACCAGCTCTGTGACCCAGGGCAAGTCACTCTGCGTCTCCGTGCCTGGCGTCCCGTCTGTGATGTGTGGCTGGTAGTAATTTCTGTCTTAGAGGGCTGCTGTGGGGATTTAATGAGTGAATGCAAGTCAAGTGCATGGGACAGCACCTGGCACAGAATAGCGCTGAAAAAGTGCCTGATGTTCCATCCATCAGATGAATAGTACCCATGCCAAAGTGAGTGCAGGGACTGCTTCCCAAGGAGAGGAGGCTGGATGCGGCAGCTCACACCTGTAATCCCAGCACTTTGGGAGACCAAGGCCAGGAGATAGCTTGAGGCCAGGGATCAAGACCAGCCTGGGCAATGTAGTGACACCCCATCTCTACAAAAACATTTAATTAGCAGGGTGTGGGGGCATGCATCTGTGGTCCCAGCTACTTGGGAGGCTGAGGCGGGAGGATCACTCGAGCCCCAAGAGGTCGAGGCTGCAGTAACCCTTGATCAGCTCCACTGCACACCAGCCTGGGCAATAGGGCAAGACCCTGTCTCTCATAGACAGCTAGAAAAAGAGAAAGAGGCCGGTCACTGCTCACACCTGTAATCCCAGCACTTTGGGAGGCTGAGACAGGCAGATCACGAGATCAGGAGATTGAGACCATCCTGGTTAACACGGTGAAACCCCGTCTCTGCTAAAAATACCAAAAAATTATCCAGGCGTGGTGGTGGGCACCTGTAGTCCCATCTACTCTGGAGGTTGAGGCTGGAGAATGGTGTGAACCCGGGAGGCGGAGCTTACAGTGAACTGAGATGGCGCCACTGCACTCCAGCCTGGGCGACAGAGCGAGACTGTTTCAAAAAAACAAAAAAAGGAAAAGAAAAGACAAAAGAGAAGAGAAAGAAAAACAGAAAGGGAGGGAGAGAGGGAAGGAGGGAGGGAGGGAAGGAAGGAAGGAAGGAAGGAAGGAAGGAAGGAAGGAAGGAAGGAAGGAAGGAAGGAAG
>NW_012113030.1:7310823-7313118 GCF_000951035.1 Colobus angolensis palliatus
GCCTGTAATCCCAGCACTTTGGGAGGCCGAGGCAAGTGGATCACCTGAGGTCAGGAGTTTGAGACCAGCCTGGCCAACATGGTGAAACTCTGTCTCTACTAAAAATACAAAAATTAACTGGGCACAGTGGTGCATGCCTGTAGTCCCAGCTGCTCAGGAGGCTGAGGCAGGAGAATCACTTGAACCTGGGAGGCGGAGGTTGCAGTGAGCTGAGATCGCTCCACTGCATTCCAGCCTGAACGACAGAGCAAGACTCCATATCAAAAAAGAAAGAGAAAAAAGAAGATAGAGAAGAAAGGAGGGAGAAATACCCCAGCTTCTCCCATCCTTTGCTCCCCAAGCTCTTGCCAGGGCTTCCTATTGGCCAAACCCTTTGGCAGAGGGCTCTGGGAAATGTAGTTTGCAGGTAGGCGGGGCCTGGAGCTGGGGGCCTACAGGCAGAGGGTGGGAATGCCAATCGGAACGGCTCACCTTAGCTCTCCCTCTTTGTGATGGGCCCTTTTTCGTCTCTTGCTACTCTTGTCTCTACCTCTGAATCTAACACCCACTCTTTCCTTAATTCTGTGCTGCGTCTCTTTCTTTCCCCCTCGCGCCTGGTGTCTTTGTCGCCCTGTCCCTGTCATTTTATCTCACTCTTTCTGTTTCTCTGTCTCTCCTCTCTTCCTCCTTCTCTTCCTCTTACTTCTTCCTCCCTTTTCCCTCCCCGGATTCCCTCTGTCTTCCCCCACTTCCTGTCCCGCTTTTTCAGATGATCCAGGCCATCCAAGTGCTGCGGTTCCACCTGCTGGAGCTGGAGAAGGTGAGTGCGTCTCACCCCCCAACAGCCTCACTTGCCCACCTCATCACACCCCCTCTCGTCGCCTCTGCCTCCCACCTTCCAGCTCTCTCCCCACTGGAGTTGAAGCAGAATGCCGCCCCCATCCCTGTGCACCCCAGCCCTGCCCCCCGGGTGGCCCCCCTAGTACCCCGGTGCCCCCCCAGGTCCACGACCTGTGCGACAACTTCTGTCACCGCTACATCACCTGCCTCAAGGGAAAGATGCCCATCGACCTGGTCATCGAGGATCGGGACAGCGGCTGCAGGGAGGACTTCGAGGACTACCCAGCCTCCTGCCCCAGCCTCCCAGACCAGGTGGGCCTGGGACAGGCACCAGGCATATCGCCCTGCAGCCACAGCTGTGCCTGGACACTGCATGAGGGCGTATGTGCACTACACAGCCTCAGACGCAACCATAGTCAGCCTGATCACGGGGCACGCATATGCACACAGCCACATACCCACTACACAACAGCTGTGCAGACTCGGATGCGGCTGGGCGGCGGTGCACACACATGTGCACACCAGCAGCTGCAGGTGCCACCCACAGACTCAGCTACACCCACACAGGTCCACACACAGCCACACCAACTCAGCAACAGCCATTTCTGCTCATAGCTGGACAGTAGCATCCACCGTGTACTCACACACACACCCCCAGCCATACGACAGCAGCATAGAACACACAGCCGGGTTCTGCACACTGTTCTCAATTGTGTGTATGTCCATCACATACGCACCCCTGCTCCAGCCACACAAAACAGCCACACAGATGGACATAGAGCCCAACAGCCCCAGGTACTGCCTGGCAAACTCAGATATAACCACGCTTGGTCCCGGACTGACCATGGCGCCCTCTTGCACACACGTGACCCTGGTTACATAACAGTCGGGCTGCAGCTGAGATCGCACACACACACCACTCACAGCCACACGGCCCCAGACTCATCCACACAGACTTGGAAATGGACTCAACAAGCTCAGATGGGACCACAAAGAAACCCAAAGAAGCAACTCAATAAGATGGCACCATCTCAGATGCAGCCTCACTACAGTTTTATCCACTTAGGACACCAGATGGCAAACACGCACAGCACAGCACAGCACAGCCGCGTGGATCCCGACTCACCACGCGTACAGAGTAGAGGGGCAAAGCCTCAAGGAAAAGTCACATGAGAGCCACACCTAGGCATTCCTACTGTCAACATACCTGGCAATGACATCTTCACGGCACACGCACACCCACTCCACACCGCCTCAGATACACTCACATGACAACCACCCCACAGCCAAACGCACCCAGACACAGTCCCGGAGCCTTTTTTTTTTTTTAATGGAGTCTCAGTTTGTCACTCAGACCGGAGTGCAGTGGTGCAATCTCAGCTCACTGCAACCTCTGCCTCCAGGTTCAAGCGATTCCCCTGCCTCAGCCTCCCGAGTAGCTGGGACTACAGGTGCCTGCCACCACGCCCAGCTAAC
>NW_012113030.1:7314444-7318796 GCF_000951035.1 Colobus angolensis palliatus
CTCTGTCTCAAAAAAAAGAAGGGTGGGAGGGGGCGTGGTCATCAGAACCGGAGAGAGGAGCAGATTGCTTGACAGTGGCTGAGATTTTTGGTAGAAGAATACAGCTAATCTAAAACCACAGGTTGGGCAGATTTAACCCAACCTTAAACTGAAGAAGAAGTGTTACTGCAGTCCATATGGGTGAGCTGACCTCCTGGTGCACAGAGCTGGGTAGAGGGTAAATCCTACCGATTGTCGAGTTCCTCAAAGCGTGTTCCTCAAAACGTGTTGGAGTTTGCATAAAGAAACTACAAGGCTGGCTGCAGTGGCTTCATGCCTGTAATCTCAGCACTTCGGGAAGTCGAGGCAGGAAGATGGCTTAAGTCCAGGAGTTCGAGAGCAATCTGGACAACATCGCGAAATCCCATCTCGACAAAAAATAAGAAAAATTAGCCAGGCGCAACTGTAGTTCCAGCTACTTGGGAGGCTGAGGCGAGAGGATTACTTGAGCCCAGGAATTTGAAGCTGCAAAGAGCTAAGATTGCACCACTGCACTTCAGCCTAGGTGACAGAGCAAGACTCTGTCTCTTAAAAAAAAAAAAAAAGAGAGAGAAGGCCGGGCACAGTGGCTCACGCCTGTAATTCCAGCGCTTTGGGAGGCTGAGGCGAGTGGATCATTAGGTCAGTAGTTTTGAGACCAGCCTGGCCAACATGGTAAAACTCCATCTCTACCAGAGATACAAAAAATTAGCTGGGCATGGTGGCACGTGCCTGTAATCCCAGCTACTCAGGAGGCTGAGGCAGGAGGATCTCCTGAACCCAGCAGGTGCAGGTTTCAGTGAGCCTGGGCTCACTGAATCATGCCATTGCACTCCAGCCTGGGCGACAGGGCAAGACTCTGTCTCAAAAAAAAAGGAAAAAGAAAAAGCTAATATATAATACAGCCCCAGACCCCCTTACCTACAATTCTGAGATCCCTTGGCTACAATCTCTGAAACTTCAACGTTTTGGATTTTGTCCCATAAATTTAGTGCAAACTCATTTGGCAGCAAAAACTGACCTGAACTAATGAGGGGCTATTTCTAGCCTTTATTTATTCTACTTAGTTAAATATTCATCCATGTTGCTGTGGAAATGTTAATGAGTTTGATGACGAGGTTGTGCCCCAGAGCCTGCCTGGGATGGCTGTGAACTGCATGGTGTATGCGCTGATTTACTGCCTAAAAATATGAAATGGGCCTGGCGCAGTGGCTCAAACCTGTTATCCAAGACTTTGGGAGGCAGAGGCGGGCGGATCACTTGAGCCCAGGAGTTCAAGATCAGCCTGACCAACATGGTGAAACCCCATCTCTACTAAAAATACAAAAATTAGCCAGGCATGGTGGCAGGCACCTGTAATCCCAGCTACTTGGGAGACTGAGGCACGAGAATCGCTTGAACCCAGGAGGCAAAGGCTGCAGTGAGCCGAGATCATGCAACTACACTCCAGCCTGGGTGACAGAAGGAGACACTGACTCAAAATAAAGATAAAAATGTGAAATGTTCCGAATCCTGAGACGCCTCTGGCCCCAAGGATTTTAGATAAGATGCCGTAGACCTGTGTAAGGTCGTCTTATTCGAGCCTCTATGTAGACGAACTCATCATTGAATGCTGGCCATGCTCGTCGTGACTGTTAATTGTCCTTTGTTTTCTTTTCCTCTTGCTTTATTTATTTATTTATTTATTATTATTATTTTTTGAGATGTAGTCTCACTTTGTCACCCAGTCCAGGCTGGAGTGCAGTGGCACGATCTTTGCTCACTGCAACTTCCGCCTCCCGGGTTCAAGCGATTCTCCCGCCTCAGCCTCCCGAGTAGATGGGATTACAGACACCCACCATCACGCCCGGCTAATTTTGTATTTTTAGTAGAGACGAAGTTTCACCATGTTGGTCAGGCTGGTCTTCAACTCCTGACCTCAGGTGATCCGCCTGCCTCCGCCTCCCAAAGTGCTGGGATTACAGGCATGAGCCACCGTGCCTAAGCCGGCCTAGTTTTTGTATTTTTAGTAGAGATGGGCTTTCACCATGTTAGCCAGGCTGGTCTCAAATGCCTGACCTCAGGTGATCTGCCTGCCTCAGCCTCCAAAAGTGCTGGCATTACAGGCATGAGCCACCGTGCCTGGTCCTGTCCTTCATTTTCCAATTAAGGAAACGGAGGCTCAGAGAGGGGAAGTGACCTGCCCAAGATCACACAGCCAGGAGAGAGGCAGGGACTGGCTTCCCATTCAGGAGTCCTAGCTCCAGAGTCCATGTCCCAAGCCTTAGCACTAACTTTTTTTTTTTTTGACATGGAGTCTTGCTCTGTCACCCAGGCTGGAGTGTAGTAGCATGATCTTGGCTCACTGCAACCTCTGCCTCCTGGGTTCAAGCGATTCTCCTGCCTCAGCCTCCTGAGTAGCTGGGACTACAGGTGCGTGCCACCACACCCAGCTAATTTTTTGTATTTTTTAGTAGAGATGGAGTTTCACCATGTTAGCCAGGATGGTCTCGATCTCTTGACCTCGTGATCCACCCGCCTTGGCCTCCTAAACTGCTGGGATTACAGGCGTGAGCCACCGTGCCCGGCCGCCTTGGCACTAACTGCTAACTCTTGTTTTCTAGAATAATATATGGATTCGAGACCATGAGGATAGCGGGTCTATACATCTGGGGACCCCAGGTCCATCCAGCGGGGGCCTGGCCTCCCAGAGTGGTGACAACTCCAGTGACCAAGGTGAGAATCTTGGGAGGTGGAAAGGAAACATGGGAGTCAGCCAGAGGATTGAAGTTAGATTGCAAGTAGGACTTGCAGAAAGGCAGAGATGGCTAGGGTGTGGAGTGGTGTCTTGGGGGAGAGTCCTAGGGCCCTCTGGTCCTCCACTCCTCACTGCCCACACACACAGCATGCCTACCCTCCCTCAGGAGATGGGCTGGACACCAGCGTGGCCTCTCCCAGTTCTGGTGGGGAAGATGAGGACTTGGACCGGGAGCGACGGCGAAACAAGAAGAGGGGGATCTTCCCCAAGCTGGCCACCAACATCATGAGAGCCTGGTTGTTCCAGCACCTCTCGGTGAGAGCCCTGCTGCCCGGCGTAGGGTGGGCATGGAGAGAGGGAGAAGAGTGGGCCACAGAGACCGAAACCCCAGAGACGCACAGAAATGGGAGACTGAGATGGTGGGAAATTTTTCGAGACTCTCTTGGAAGTGGAAAATTGTGACAGGATCCAGCAGCAGTGAGTGTCACCTGTGTGCAGGTGCTGCTCAGGACACTTAACTCACTAAGTCCTCCCCACAAACCGTCCATTAACCCACGCATCAATCACCCACCCGCCCACCATCCACCCAGCATACCCCCGGAGGGAGGGGCTACTATTATCTCCATTTAGCAGATGAGGAGGAGACTGAGGAACAGAGACATTAGGAGACTAGCCTAAGGTCACACAGCCAGAAGTGGATTCACATGCAGGCATCATACTGCTTCAACGACACAGGAGAAAAATAGAGCCAGGAAGAGGCTGAAACAGAGAGACACAGAGACCAAGTCAGAGCAAGATGGAGACAGGGAGAGGCTGAGTCACAGAGGGACAGAGACAGACAGAAACTCGGAGGCAGGGAGGGACTGAATCCCAGAGAGAGAGAGAGAGATACAGACAGAGACACACACACACAGAGATAGTGAGACAGAGAGAGAATGTGAGAGCCACAGAGAGAAATGGAGGGCCAGACATAGTGGCTCATGCCTGTAATCCCAGCACTTTAGGAAGCCAAGACAGGAGGATCGCTTGAGCCCAGGAGTTCGAGACCAGCCTGGGCAACACAGCAAGACCCCATCTCTAAAAAAAAAAAATTAGCCAGACATGACCCATCTCTAAAAAAAAAAAATTAGCCAGGCATGGTGGCGCACACCTCTGATCCCAGCTACTCAGGAGGCTGAGGCTAGAGGATCGCTTGAGCCAGGGAGGTTGAAGCTGCAGTGAGCCATGAAGGCGCCACTGCACTCCAGCCTGAATGACAGAGGGAGACATTGTTTTAAAAAAAGAGAGAGAGAAAGAAAGAAATGGATAGGGAGGGGCTGGGCGCGGTGGCTCACGCCTGTAATCCCAGCACTTTGGGAGGCCGAGGTAGGCAGATCACAAGGTCAGGAGATAGAGACCATCCTGGTTAACACGGTGAAACCCATCTCTACTAAAAATGCAAAAATGTAGCCGGGCGTGGTAGCGGGCCCCTGTAGTCCCAGTTACTTGGGAGGCTGAGGCAGGAGAATGGCCTGAACCTGGGAGGCGGAGCTTGCAGTGAGCCGAGATCGCACCACTGCACTCCATCCAGCCTGGGCCACAGAGCAAGACTCCATCT
>NW_012113030.1:7319406-7325974 GCF_000951035.1 Colobus angolensis palliatus
GCTGGAACAGGCAGGGGCTCGCAGACATGTAATTGCCCCAAGCCTGGGGCTCCCTTGGCCTCCATCCTGGGGAGTGCAGAGACGCTCAGACGCGCCGGCTGTCCCACACATCTGCCTGGGCCTGGGCTCCCCATCCCCCGGGCCCCGGTGGGCCAGACCTTAGGGTTCAGACTGCGGCCGGCCAGGCAGGCAGAGTGACTCTTGCTGGTGGCTGCAGCACCCGTACCCCTCGGAGGAACAGAAGAAGCAGCTGGCGCAGGACACGGGGCTCACCATCCTGCAAGTCAACAACTGGTGAGTGGCCCAGGAGCGCCCGCGGGCCAGCCCGGGGCGGGAGCCCGGGCGCTGTCCGCGGTGCTGACGGAGACCCCGAGCTGCGCGGAGCCGCTGCCCCTGCTCGCCCCGCCCTGCCTCCCCGGCCGCTGTCCTCCCGGCCCGCTCTGCGTTGATCTTGGCCTCTCTCCCACTCCCTCTTTTCATTCCCCTCCGTTTCCATGACCGCTTCCCAGGTTCATTAACGCCCGGAGACGCATCGTGCAACCGATGATCGATCAATCCAACCGCACAGGTACAGGGGGAAGGCGGGGACGGAGAGCCTGGGGTTCTTAGGAGGGCGTCAAAGCCGGGTCCCAGGCTTCTTGGAGCTCAGCCTGCACCTCTGAACCCCCTTCGCAGGGCAGGGTGCAGCCTTCAGCCCAGAAGGCCAGCCCATCGGGGGCTACACCGAGACGCAGCCACACGTGGCCGTCCGGCCTCCGGGTAAGCCCCGCCCCCTTAGCTAGGCCCCGCTCCTGCGCACCAGCCCCCACCTCTGAAACAAAGATGCCCACCTGCGATTCAATTCAAGCGGAATACAGGGTGTCACTTGCCTAGTGGGGAGCAGGTGATGCCAAGACAGATTTCCTGGTCCCCCACATTTTCCTTACAACCTCATTTCTTCCAGACTTCAAGCCTAACACCTCAGAAGGCTCCACTTTTTCTTACAGGGCCAGCACCTTCTTATGACTCAGTCTATCCTGGTAGAGGGATCCCTTGGTGTAGGAAGGGGTGGGGGAGACTTAGAGGCATCTAGGGGTATCTCTGAAAGACCCACTTACCCTCCTTTCTTGTCTTCCAGGATCAGTGGGGATGAGTTTGAACTTGGAAGGAGAATGGCATTATCTATAGAGGCTGGATGCAGGAGAGGTGTGAGTGTCCAAGGGCTAGGGATTGTGCAATTCTCAAACTTCCATTAGACCGCAGGACTCCAAGAGTGGGCACATCCAGAGTAGTGGATCAGCCTGGGTCCCTGTACTGCAGGTTCCCTGAGGCTTGATGGGAAGATGTTTCATTCATCCATCTGTCCATCCATCCATCATCTGTCCTCCTCCTCCATCTGTCCATCCATCTGTCCACTCACTTACCCATCCATATCTTTATCCATCCATTACTCAATTACTCATCCACCCGCAATCCATCCATCCAAACCTAGTCCACCCACCTACCCGCTCAATACCCATCTGACCACACATTCACCCACTTATTCCATTCATCTCTCCACTCGCCAACCCACTCATCCATCTCCCTCCACACTGACCAACCACCCACACATCTACCCATTTATCTGTGCGTTCACCCACCTCCCTACCCAGGCATCCACCCATCTACCCATCGACTCACCCATCCATCCACCCACACATCCCATTATCCATATATCCACCTACCCACCACCTACTATCCATCCATCCATACATACATACACCCATTCATCTATAATGCATGTCCAAACATCAGTTGAGCCCTTGACCGGGCGCAGTAGCTCACACCTGTAATCCCAGCATTTTAGGAGGCCAAGACAGGTGGATCACCTGAGGTCAGAATTTCGAGACCAGCCTGGCCCCATCTCTACTAAAAATACAAAAATTAGCCAGGTGTGGTGGTGTGCACCCGTAGTCCCAGCTACTCTGGAGGCTAAGGTAGGAGAATCACTTGAACCCAGGAGGCGGAGATTGCAATGAACTGAGATCAACCTGGGCAACAGAGTGAGATTCCGTCTAAAAAAAAAAAATTGAGCCCTCACTCCATCCTGACATGCCTCAGGTAGGGTCTGGATCTTGAGAAGATTCTGGTCTTGTGGGGAAGTTGGCAACCCCAGTGACAATCCAGTGCCACAGTTTAAACAATAAGACATAGTTTCCCCATAGGAGGGAGTCATCAGCTATCTCTGGGGTATCAGGGAAGACTTCCTGGAGGAAGAGGCCTCTGGATGGGGCACTGAAGGATGAATAGGAGTCCACTGCGCAGAGTAGGGAGTAATGTGGAAGGGGGGCATTATTTGACTCTCCCAGGCCTTGAGTCTCCTGTGGCCTGGTATGCTGGCGGCACTTTAGAGCATCTTCTCATTTAGTCCTTACCATGACCCTGAAAGGGAGAGACTATTACAGTCTTCATTTCACAGATAAGAAGACTGAGGTTCAGAGAGAAGAGGTCACTTGCACAGGTCTACCTACCCTGCCTACAAAAGCAGGGGGAACAGCATGTGCAAAGGCCCAGGGTGGGGAGGCAGCCTGGAGTTTCCAAAGCACAGATCAGAGTTTGACTCTCTCTGGATTAAACCATTTGTGGCTTCCCAGTGCCATCTGGACAAAGTCCCAATTCCTTAGTTTAGTATCCATCTGTCCATCCATCCCCTGAGCTGCTCTGTGCCCAGCCCTGTGCTGGGTGATACTGGGGACACAATAGTGACCATGACCGCCCCAGCCCTGCCCTCATGGGGCACAAAGTCCAGTGAAGGGGACAGACCCATCCCCAGATGGTGATGCTTCAGAATGGGCAGGGCTGGAATGGTGAAGCCCAGGAACTGGAGGAGCTCACAGGGGGCGGGCATTGGACCTGGGATGGGGGAGGTCCAACCAGGACCTAGAGAGGGCTTCCTGGAGGAGGGGGAATCTGACCCAGACTGGAGGATTCAAGGAGGGCTGCCTGGAGGAGAGGACTTTGGAGGTGAGACCAGAAGAATGGGAGGAGTGAGGCAGGAGAGGAGCATCTACAGAGGGAATAGCACGTGCCAAGGCCAGGAGAGCTTGGAAGTCTTGTGCCTGTGAGACAGTCCCAGCCCCCTGCACACAAGGAGGAAGTTCTCCTTGGGCTGGGTTGAGGCAGGTGGCCGGACAGGTGACTAATGAATTCAGGGCCAGCAGAAAGGCCCTGAGGATGAGAGTGGAGGCCTGCACAGGGCTTATGTGTGGAGGCGGGCGCTGGAGGCCGAGCCTGGGAAAAAGAGATAGATAGGTGTATCCAGGCCAAGTAGGGCAGTGGGAGACTCAGCTCTGCCATGGCCAAGCATGGATGGGGATGGTCTGGAGTGAGTGTCAGGGGACCTTTGGATCAGTAGTGATGGAGGGGCCTTCTCACCCCACTGCCTGGATGCCCAGTGGGCTTTTTTCTCCACTCCTTTCTGTCTCCTTTTCTGTCCCTCCACTCCTGATCATGACTCACTGTAGCCTTGACCTCCCTGGGTTAAGCAATCCTCTGGCCTCAGCCTCCCAAGTAGCTGAGACTACAGGCGTGCACCACCATACCTGACTAATACTCATTTTTATTTTTATTTTTGTAGAGACAGGGGTCTCACTTTGTTCCCCAGGCTGGTCTCGAACTCCTGGGCTCAAGCAATCCTCCTGCCTCTGCCTCCCAAGGTGCTGGGGTTACATGCGTGAGCCACCGCACCTGGCCTCCTCTCTCTCTCTCTCCGTTTTGTCTATTTCTGTATGACTCCTTCTCTCTCTTCCCATGTCATTCTCTCTGATTCCTTCTAGGTCTCTCTCTGTCCCACTCTGCCTGTCTCTCTCCTTGTTCTCTGTCTCTGTCTGTAGGTCTCCCTCCCTCACCTCCACTCTGATTCTCTGTCTCCCTCTTTCTCATCACTGCGTCTCTTCTCTCTGTGGCCCTCGCACATCCCTGCGCCATTCCCTGCCAGCCACTCTGTGTCCCCCTCACATTGGGGCAGATGAGGGATGCACAGATGGGCTGGGATGGGGCCAGGCCCCCTCCCGCTCCTGACTTGGCCTCTCCTCTCCTCTCCAGAGACCCAGCCTCCGGCTGTGACCCCCAGCCTCACACCTGGCTCTGGTTCCCGCCTGGTCCTCCAGCTTCAGGACCCCACCTCCAAAGGCCCCTCTGCTCAACACCTACCTCCCTAGGGCCCTGCTGGGACATGAGTGCCCACCCAAGAGGCTCTCAAGGACACTGGCAAGGCCTCCAGGCCCTGAACCCCACTTCTGCCTTCACCTCTGCCTGGGACCTGAGCTGGGCTCCTGGGCCTTGCCAGAAGATGGCGGCTAGGGCCTCGCCGCCAGGACAGAGAAGGGACGGGGTGGCTGGGCAGTCAGGGAAAGAGGGTCGCCCGGATCCGACATTTTGGAGAGATTCCTTCACCCTCCTGTCCCCCCACCTCCCTTCTCTAATTTCTTGTTTTTTTTTAATGATAAAGTCTTAAAAACACAGAGCCACCAACTGGAGTGCTTGTGTCTATTCCAAGATTTCAAATTCTTACCAATTTGAAGCTCATAAATCACGAATGAGAATACTGATTGGCCAGGTGCAAGCGCGATGGCTCACGCCTGTAATCCCAACCCTTTGGGAGGCCAAGGCGAGTGAATCACTTAAGGCCAGGTGTTCAAGACCAGCCTGGGCAACATAGCAAGACCCCATCTGTACAAAACAAGCAAACAAATTGCCTGGGCATGGTGGTGCACGCCTGCGGTTTCAGCTACTTGGGAGCCTCCCAGAGTGCTGGAATTACAAACAAGAGCCACCGGGCCTGGCCTAGACTCCACCTCTTAACTAGAGGGAACTGCAAAATTCCTGCGAGAGATGTGCGTGCAGGGGAGAATGAAGACTTAGGGCCACGCGTGTGTCACTTTACCAGCTGTGGGTCTCCAATCACGTCCTCTGTCCCATGGGAAATGAGCAGGTTAGGCATGGACAGCCTCACTTCCAAGGCTTCCGGATAGACATGGGTTCCAATCTCACCTCTGGAACGCAACATGACTTCACCTGTCTGGACCCCAGTTTCCACATCTGGAGAATGGGGAGAGCGGCTGTGCCTGTCTCATAGGATGATTGTGCTGATGGTGGAGGTATTTTGAGGAGCACATGGGGAACTGTGTCCCGCGTGTCAGCGCCCATCACAGGCAGAGGCTATCCTTTGTAACTAGGAAAACAGGCTCAGAAACCAGTGTGAGTCCCGGCCAGGCGCGGTGGCTCAAGCCTGTAATCCCAGCACTTGACGGGCGGATCACGAGGTCAGGAGATCGAGACCATCCTGGCTAACACGGTGAAACCCCATCTCTACTGAAAAATACAAAAAACTAGCCGGGTGAGGTGGCGGGCGCCTGTAGTCCCAGCTACTCTGGAGGCTGAGGCAGGAGAATGGGGTAAACCCGGGAGGCGGAGCTTGCAGTGAGCTGAGATCCGGCCACTGCACTCCAGTCCAGCCCCGGCAACAGAGCGAGACTCCGTCTCAAAAAAAAAAAAGAAACCAGTGTGAGTCCCTTGGGGTTCTCAGCTTTCCAGACCTCTGTCCCCTCCAGCCCCCAGAGAGAGAGACCACCAAGGCAGAGTGTGGATCACTCCCCTGTTTGGCTCTGTCTCTCTCCCTCTGGTACTTTTTTTTTTTTTGAGAGGGAGTCTCACTTTCTTGCCCACACTAGGCTGGAGTACAATGGTGGGATCTCAGCCTCACTGCAACCTCCCCCTCCTGGGTTCAAGCAATTCTCCTGCCTCAGCCTCCTGAGTAGCTGGGATTACAGGCATGAGCTACCATGCCTGGCTAATTTTTGTATTTTTAGTAGAGACGGGGTTTTACCATGTTGGCCTGGCTAGTCTTGAACTCCTGACCTCAGGTGATCCACCCACCTCCACCTCCCGAAGTGCTGGGATTACAGGTGTGAGCCACCGCGCCCAGCCATTCTTTCTGTCTCTGTCTTGTTCAGACCTCATCTCTCTCTGTCCCTTTCCCCACTGGAAACCCACATCTTTGGGGCCTCCCCCTCCCTTCTCCTTCAGAGTCCAGGTGACCTCTCTCCCGCAGACCCAGGCTGCTTCGTCCTGGCTCACTGCCCTCCAGTCCCCTCTCCCAAGTGCCCCTCAGCCCCTCTGCCATCCAAGCTCCCCCTTTGCCACCCTCTCCTTAGAGCCATCCTTGGACCGTTGAGTCTCTCGGGCACCTCCCACCATGTACACTGCTGCTCTGTGTTCAAGGCCCAAGGGGCACGTGTGTGGATTTTTGAGGGACCCCTTCGGGGTGGGCTGTGATGGAGAGATTAGCACAGAGACACACACGTCGCTATGAACAGACACACATGCAAATATGCACATGCACACTCCAAAACACACACACTCCGAAACACACACACACACTCCAAAACACACACACGAAGGATGCACAGAAGATATGCCACACTCAGCCAGGTGCACTGGCTCACGTCTGGAATCCCAGCACTTTGGGAGGCCAAGGTGGGCGGATCACTTGAGGTCAGGAGTTCAAGACCAGCCTGGCCAACATGGTGAAACCCCGTCTCTACTAAAA
>NW_012113030.1:7326645-7326922 GCF_000951035.1 Colobus angolensis palliatus
CAGGATGAGAGCATGGGCTGCCACTTTTATGACCTTATGGAGCCCTTCAGTGAGTGTCGTGTCCCGGGCTCTGTTCTAGGAACCGTATACCTGAGAATCTGTTAAACCCTATAGCAGCCCTGGGAGGTGGGTGCCATCACAGTCCCCATTTCCCAGATGAGGAAGCAGGACCAGAGAGGTGAAGCGGCTCATCCAAGGTCACACAGCTGGAGATTGTGGGGCTGGGCTCCATTTGAACCCAGGCAGCCTGGCTCCAGGCACTAACCACCGTGCTTCC
>NW_012113030.1:7327109-7330724 GCF_000951035.1 Colobus angolensis palliatus
TACAGGCACGCGCCACCATGCCTGGCTAATTTTTGTACTTTTTAGTAGAGACGGGGTTTTGCCATGTTGGCCAGGCTGGTCTCGAATTCCTGACCTCAAGTGATCTGCCTGCCTCGGCCTCCCAAAGTGCTGGGATTACAGATGTGAGCCACTGTGCCTGGCCTGATTTTTAATTTTTTAATTGCTTTTGTTTGTCTTTGAGATAGGGTCTCACTCTGTAATCACAGCTCACTGCAGCCTCAAACTCCAGCACTCCAGCAATCCTCCTTCCTCAGCCTCCCCAGCAGCTGAGACTATGGCCACAAACCACCATGCCTGGCTAATTACTTATATTTGTTGGTAGAGATGGCTTTTCTCTGTGTCTCCCAGGCTGGTCTTGAACTCCTGGGTTCAAGCTGTCCACCTGCTTCAGCCTCCCAAGACGCTGGGATTACAGGCATGAGCCACTGCACCCGGCCTGATACTGTTTTTGTGACTATGATGAGAGTTTTGTCTCTTCCCAAAACTCCCCGGGACCCAGGTGGGATGGGTAATGGGTAGACAGCTGGAAGGACTTCAAACAATCACCCTCCCTTAAAGGCAGGTGGGGGAAGGACTATGAGGGAGGGGCAGGGCCAGGCCAAAGCTTTGAGGTCGGCTGAGAGGGGAGGCAGTTGTTTAGTGTATCCCCTGCCTGATGCAGGGGAGAGGTCCCAGCGGCTGGGACACTGGGAAGTGGGGGAGGGGACAACTCTTCTCTTCCCCTCCTCCCCCTTTTCCCAGAACCTGGACATGCCTCTCATTAACTTAATCCTGTCTAATTAAACCAATTGGATGTGCCTGGGCAGAAGGGAAATTGGGTGGGAGGTTAACTGTAACTAAAAATATCTCCCCCACTTCCCGGGAGGAAGAAGCCGCCTCTGGACCTGCCTGTACGGTAGGTGGGCATCAGAGCAGGAGGGGCCCCTGGTCCAGGGGCATCCTGGGTCATGGGGGTGAGGACCCAGGGGATAGGCAGGCGGGGCGCGGGGGCTGCGGTCGTTGTGTATCTGACCCCTGCGTGTCCTCTGGGCCTGTGGACTTGGAATGTGGTGGTCGAGGGCAGTGGTGGAGGGATGTCAGTGTGGCTGGAGCCACCGCCCGTGTGTCCCATTGCTGAACATGGCGTGTGTGTCGCTGAGTGGCAGTGTCCGTCACACATGCCTTGGTATAGGTGGTGTGTCTCTGTGTAGGTTCCTGTCTGTGACGACGAGACTGCACTTGGGTTGGGATTGTGTGACGAGCTGGTCTCTATCAACCGTGTCTGTGTCCACGGCTTCGTTGTGTCGCGATTACTCTCCTCCTAGGTCTGAACTTACAGTGGGACTTTGGGAGGCCGAAGTGGGTGGATCACCTGAGGTCAGGAGTTCAAGACCAGCCTGGCCAACATGGTGAAACCCTGGCTCTTTTAAAAATACAAAAATTAGGGTGGGCATGGTGGCTCTTGTCTGTAATCCCTGCACTTTGGGAGGCCAAGGTGGGCAGATCACCTGAGGTCAGGAGATCAAGACCAGACTGGCCAACAAGATGAAACCCCATTTCTACTAAAAATACAAACAGTTAGCTGGGTGTGGTGGTGGGTGCCTGTAATCCCTGGCTACTCGGGAGGCTGAGGCAGGAGAATTGCTTGAACCCGGGAGGCGGAGGTTGCAGTGAGCTGAGATTGTACCACTGCACTCCAGCCTGGGTGACAGAGCAAGACTCGGAAAGCCTGACTCCAATGGGGATAATTGGATCTCAGGGTGGCAGGGAGCAAGTCACCGAACTTAATCACCGAAAGCAAGGTGGGCGTCATTACCGCTTGCACAGCAGAGTCCAAGCAGCCATCAGAGTGCTATGACTTGGCTGGGCGGTGGCTCACGCCAGTAATCCCAACACATTGGGAGGCCCAGCTGGAAGAATCTCTTAAGGCCAGGAGCTCGAGATTAGCCTGGGCAACATAGTGAGACCTGTCTCTACAAAAAAATTTAAACAATTAGCCAGATGTGGTGGTGCAGGCCTGTGGTCCCAGCTACCAGGGAGGCTGAGGCAGGAGGATCACTTGAGCCCAGGAGGTCGAGGCTGCAGTGAGCTGTGATTGTGCCACTGCACTGGGCAATAGAATGAGGCCCTATCTCTAAAGATAATACATTTTAAAAAAGAATTCCAGGAACCCACCCCTAAAACCAGCCCGTCCCCTCCCTCTGCAGGACAAAGGCGCCATCAGAGGGGACATGCTGGGCGTCAGGGTCAGAGGAGGAAGGTCGGAGCTAAGACCTGAAGGATGATGAGGTGTCAGGTGGGTGGAGGGGAGAAGCTCAGGACACGGGGAAGGGGAAGGTGAAGGTGCACAGGCCCTGACGGGACAGAGGGAGCCCGGCAGGAGGGAAGCCGGCGTGGTGGAACCTTAGGGGAAGGCAATGATCCTGCCTCCCTCCAGGGGGCGCTGAAGAGCCGTAGATTTCTTTTTGTTAACAGCTTGAGACCTGATTCATACGTAAAATTCACCCATTTAAAGCGTATAGTTCAATGGCTTTTAGTGTATTTATAGGGTTGTGCACCTGTCACCACAATGAATTCTAGAATATTTTCAACATCCCCAAAAGAAACTCTGAACGCCCTAACAGTGATTGCCGGCCCCCAGTCCTTGGCAACCACCAATCCCCTTTCTGTCTCCAAGGGTTTGCCTATTCTGGACATTTCAGTAAGTGGAATCACGCTACACCGCCCTTTGTGACTGACTTCTTTCAGTAGCATATCTTCCAGCGGCAGCTTTCAGCAGCATGTCTTCCAGCTGTAGTGTCTGTCATTCCGTTTGTGTGTGTGTGTGTGTGTTTTGTTTTGTTTCTTTTTTAGAGACAGGGTCTTGCTCTGTCGCCCAGACTGAGTGCAGTGGTGTGATCTCAGCTTACTGCAATCTCGATCACTCAGGCTCAACTGATCCTCCCACCTCAGCCTCTCGAATAGCTAGGACTACAGGCGTACGCCACCACACCCAGCTAATTTTTGTATCTTTTGTAGAGATCGGGTCTCCCTATGTTGTCCGGGCTGGTCTCGATCTCCTGGTCTCAAGCCTCAGCCTCTCAAAGAGCTGGGATTAAAGGCGTGAGTCACCACGCCCAGCCTGTCATTCCTTTTCATTTCTGAATGATAGTCCATTGTCCTGGAAGAACTCTGAGCAGAGAAGCGACAGACTCGGGCCAGTGCTTTATCCCGCCAGTGGATTAGAGGGCATAGGACAGGTTGAATTGTGTCCCGCCAGAGGGTGTGCTAAATTCCTCTTCCCAGTGCCTGAGCATGTGACCTTATTTGGAAAACAGGTCTTTTCAGATGAGGTCATAGGGTGGGCTCTGGTCCAACATGGCACGTGCCCTTCTACAGAAAGGGACTGCCGGCAGCCTGACAGAAGCTGGAAGAGGCTGGGAAGACTCCTGGCAGGTTCCCGAGGGAGCTCAGCCCAGCCGACACCTTGACTTCCAATATCTGGCCCTTAAGAATGTGAGATATCTGTTGTTTCAAGTCGCGCAGTCTGTGGGGTTTTGGTACACAGGGAAGCAGAGCAGAGGCGAGAGGGTGACGAGGAGGGGAGGAGCACAGGGAGGGAGGGGCTCATCCAGG
>NW_012113030.1:7331504-7332190 GCF_000951035.1 Colobus angolensis palliatus
CATCCTGGATGACAGTACAAGACTCTGTCTCAAACGATAGTACAAGACTTTGTCTCAAACACTCACACACACACACACACACACACACACACACAGAGACACAGCAGAAAATGGAGGGAGAAAGGACAGGGCCTATGGACAGGGTGCAGCAGGTGAGAGAGAAAACCTATATCCGTATTTCTGACTTGGGAAGTAGCCCTATTTTTCTCTGATGTCACAGGAGAAGAGTGACTATCAAATGTTGGTTACTTTTCCTGTTGCCTTAGTGATGACTGTAGCTGATGTTTGCTGAGAACCTTTTATATGCCAATCCCTGCTCTAGGCACGTGGACTAATGCATCAACTCTCAACAACAATGTGTGAAGTGGGAACGATCTTTAACTTCCTTTTGCAAATGACAAAGCAGACATACAAAATGAGGATGACAATTCTCCTTGCCTACTCCCGGCCCATGGGGCTCTTTGTGATTCAGCAATGGTTGGCCCCTGGGGAGGGGAAGCTGTGGCCTGGTCACTTGCACTATGTTTGTGCAAGATCTGTATTCTGAAAATTATGAAATATTGCTAAATTAAAGAAGAACCGGCCAGGTGCGGTAGCTCACGCCTGTAATCCCAACACTTTGGGAGGCTGAGGCAGGCAAATCACTTGAAGCCAGGAGTTTGAGACCAGCCTGGCCAACACAGTGA
>NW_012113030.1:7336800-7338087 GCF_000951035.1 Colobus angolensis palliatus
GAACTACAGGCGCATGCCACCACACTCAGCTAATTTTTTGAATTTTCATAGAGACAGGCTTTCACCATGTTGGCCAGGCTGGTCTTGAACTCCCGACCTCAAGTGATCTGCCTGCGTCAGCCTCCCAAAGTGCTGGGATTACTGGCATGAACCACTGCGCCCAGCCTAGTCAACTGATTTTCAGTAAAGGTGTCAAATTAATTCAATGGGGAAATGAATACTCCTTTCAAAAAATGGTTCTGGAACCATTAGACATCCATATGCAGAAAAATGAGCCATGAGCATTAACTCACATCATACACAATGCCTAATTGGAAATGGACCATAGACCTAACAGTTTATATTAAAAATGTAAAACTATTAAACTAGAAGAAAACATAAGAAAAAAACTTCATGATCTTGAGGATAGGCAAAGATTTGTTAGGTAGAACACAAAAAGTAGAAATGATAAAAGAAAATGATAATTTGAAATTCCATCAAAATACAAAACTTCTCTTGTCCAGGAGCAGCGGCTCACGCCTGTAATCCCAGCAGTTTGGGAGGCCAGTGTGGGAGGATCGCTTAAGCCCAGTTCAAGACCAGCCTGGGCAACATGGCGAGATCCCATCTCTACAAAAAAATACAAAAATTAGTTGAGTGTGGTGGCACTCGCCTGTAGTCCCAGCTACTCAGGAGGCTGAATTGGGAGAATCACCTGAGCCCAAGGAGGCTGAGGCTGCAGTGAGCTGTGACTACACCACTGCACTCCAGCCTGGGCAACACAGTGAGACCCTATCTCAAAACAACAACAACAAAACCTTCTGCTCTGCAAAAGACACTGTTAAGAAAATGATAAACGTGAATCGGCTGCAGTAGTTCATGCCTGTAATCCCAGCACTTTGGGATGCCAAGGTGAGAGGATCACTTGAGCCCAGGAAGTCAATATCAGACTGGGCAATATGGCAAAACCTCATCTCTGCAGAAAAATACAAAAATTAGCCAGATGTGGTGGCATGTGCGTCTAGTCCCAGCTACTCGGGAGGCTGAGGTGAGAGGATCACCTGAGCCTGGGCAGGTTGAGGCTGCAGTGAGCCATGATCACACCACTGCACTCCAGCCCGGGCAACACAGTGAGACCCTGTCCCAAAAAACAAATTTTGCTCTGCAAAATATACTGTTAAGAAAATGATAAAGACGGATCAGGCGCAGTGTTTCACACCTGTAATCCCAGCATTTTGGGAGGCTGAGGCGGAAGTATCACTTGAGGCCAGGAGTTTGAGACCAGCCTGGGTAACATAGCAAGACCCT
>NW_012113030.1:7338665-7339032 GCF_000951035.1 Colobus angolensis palliatus
GGGCTGCTGGTGTTTTATTTCATCTGGATGCTGCTGGCACACGTATGCTTCATCTGGGAAAATTCACCAAGCTGTTTACTTATAATTTGTGCATGTTAGCCTTCAAGAGGAACATTTTAAAAGACTGTTGAGGCCAAGTGTGATGGTTCACGCCTGTAATGCCAACACTTTAGGAGGCTGAGGAGGGCAGATCACCTGAGGCCGGGAGTTCGAGACTAGCTTGACCAACATAGAGAAACTCCTGTCTCTACTAAAAATACAAAATTAGCTGGGTGTGGTGGCATGCGCCTGTAATCCCAGGTACTCGGGAGGCTGAGGC
Organism: Colobus angolensis palliatus; assembly: GCF_000951035.1. NCBI lineage: Eukaryota > Metazoa > Chordata > Mammalia > Primates > Cercopithecidae > Colobus > Colobus angolensis. Next base: position 7,338,985 of record NW_012113030.1, read on the forward strand.
AGGAGAATCACTTGAACTCGGGAGACAGAGGTTGCAGTGAGCCAAGAT
>NW_012113030.1:7340312-7361564 GCF_000951035.1 Colobus angolensis palliatus
ATGAGCCCGTCTGAGCCTGTTCTCTTCGTTAACTATGAATTACATTTCCTTAATAGAGTTGTTCCGGTTATCTGTTTCTTCCTGAATGAGCTTTGAGTAGTTTGTGTCTTTCAATAATTTTTTCCATTTCAAATGAGTGGAATTTCTGCGTAGCACGTTGTTTATCGTATTCCCTTCTCCTTTTCGTATCTGTAGGACCTACAGGTTGTTCTCCTTCCATTCCTATGCCATGCCTTCTTTTTCTTTTTCTCCTGAGTGATTTTGTCTTTTCGTTTTCTTTTTTTGAGAGATGGAGTCTCGCTCTGTTGCCCAGGCTGGAGTGCAGTGGCATGATCTCGGCTCACTGCAAGCTCCACCTCCTGAGTTCTAGCAATTTGCCTGCCTCAGCCTCCCGAGTAGCTGGGATTACAGGCACACACTGCCATGCCTGGCTAACTTTGTATTTTAGTAGAGACGGGGTTTCACCGTGTTGCCCAGGCTGGTCTCAAACTCCTGAGCTCAGGCAATCCACCTGCCTTGGCCTGAATTTTTTTTTTTTTTGAGATGGAGTTTCACTCTTGTCGCCCAGGCTGAAGTGCAGTGGCATGATCTCGGCTCACTGCAACTTCCGCCTCCCGGGTTCAAGCGATTCCCCTGCCTCAGCCTCCTGAGTAGTTGGGATTAGAGGTGCCTGCCACCACATCCAACTAAGTTTTTGTATTTTTAGTAGAGATAGGGTTTCGCTATGTTGGCCAGGCTGGTCTCGAACTCCTGACCTCAGGCGATTCACCTGCCTCAGCCTCTCAAAGTGCTGGGATTACAGGCATGAGCCACCGCGCCTGGCTCAGCCTGTTCTTTTCTTTTTTATTGGGAATGGGTCTTATGGCGCAGCCTGTGGTCCTACGTGAACACCAGTGCCCCCAGCCCCCCTGCACAACTCTCAAAGTGACCCAGGTGGATGGGCAAATTCAGGGTCCCCCTACTTCAAGGGGAAGCAGAGACTGAGGATGGACTCAAGAGAGAGTGGCTGCGGAGGTGCTAAGAACCTGCACCTGGAACCAGGAGACATGGGAGGTCCCTGCTGGCGCTAATGCCCCTCCTACCCAGGACCCCTCAGGGAGCACCCTGCAGCAGGAAGAAGGAAAGCTAGACCCTGGGGAGGACTAACGGGGCAGCTGCTGCTTTTTGGATGGGTAGGTACAGGCTTAACAGCGTGTGTCAGCATGTGAGGCTTTATTCACAATCGACGCTCCAGCCCCTCTGCACCGGGACGGGACCACAGGGCTAAGCCCAGGCTGGGGGTTCAGGCGGGAGTCCTGGCTGGAGGGCAGGGAGGCTGCAGGGAGCTGGGCAGGGCTCCTGGCCCGGCTCACACGTGCTGCCTCCGGTGGCGCAGCACCTCTGTGGGTGTGAACACGAAGTCCTTGCCACAGGCTTCACAGTGGTAGGGCCTCTGCAGGACAGACGTCTTCTGGAGGGTCTCGGGGGCAGCTTCCTCAGCCCCTAAGGGAGGAAAAGGAGGAGGCTGTGAGGGGGCTTTCCAGTGCACATGACTACCTGCACCCAAATGCCAGGCATTCGTGGGGCTCAGGTTCTCTCCTGGCCTTTGGGGAACTAAGTTTTGCCTCCTCCAGGAAGCCTTCCTGGATTAATAAAAATACACAGGCCTGTCTTTACTCAGCATCCCTGCCAGGGAGAGAGACAAAGAGAAAGATACAAGGAGCAACATGGAGACTGAGAGGCAGACAGAGCCAGCCCTGGGGTGGGGGCACGTGGTCCTGGTACTGTCTCCCCCACTGAACCCCAGGGTGTAGCATCCCTGGGTGACAACAGGGTGGATATGACCAAGGCAGAGACAGCTGCAGGACAGGGAAAAAGAACAAGAGACACAGCCACAGAGAGTCAGAAATGAAGAGACAAAGACAGCAACATAGAGACACTGCAGGGGACAGGCAGAAAGAGGTGGCGCTCCAGGCCCTCCCCGCCCTGGGCTCCTGATCTTCAGGACAAAGCCTGTGTGTGGCACCAGCCAGGGCCAGCAGGTGGAGGTCGCCATTCTCGGAGCCTCTAGCAAGTGCCCGCACACACAGATCATCATGGGATGGACGGACGGCCGGGCAGAGGTGGCCCGGTCCCCACAGTCCCGTGCTTACCTGGGGGCCCATCCTGTGGGGCCTGAGGGCAGGTGTTCTCGTGGGCGATGCGCTCCAGGGGCGTGAGGGGCGCATGCAGGCCACAGTGGGGGCAGGTCCAGAAGGTTCGGAGACAGTCACTGTACAGGTCCGTGTCACTCTGCGGCAGGCCAGCTGTCAGGGCTGGGCCCCCACCAAGTGCCACCCACCACCCACTGCCCCCCTGGGACCCTTCCCAGAAGCCCTCAGGGCCATGGGCCCCATGTGGGAATCACATCCCTGGACTAAGGCGAAATGAGGCCGTGGGGTCAGGGGTGGGATCTTCTTGAAATTGCACCTTCAGGGAAGGAGGGTTCATGCTCACCGTGAGGCAGTTATAGGTGAGGAAGTCGGTGACTGCGTAGCCCCCCTTGGTGGGGTGGGGGGACTGGGTGGAGCTGCCAAAGAGGCCAGGAAGATGGGGGGTGGCTGGGATGGTCTGGGGTCCCACATACAGATTCTGGGCTTCTAGCCCCGTAAGCCGCCGGAGGCTGTAAGGAATCTAAGGAAGGAGAGACAGGAAATCGAGAGAGACAGGCTCAGGGAGATGCCGCCAAAGCACCTGGATCCAGCTGTGCCTGAAGCCCTCCCTCGGGCTTTGCAGTTACGAAAGCCAAGTGCTTAAGCCAATCACAACTTGGCTGCAGACACGCATGACCAGGGGTTTGTCTAGAATATCCTGATAACCCACTCCCGTCTAAATTGCCTTCCCCAGGCCCCTCTTCTGCCCCTGTCACTGGTGGGACCTCATTCAGACCTTGAGTCTAACCTTTAAGTCTGGCCGCCTCACCCCTCCTCCTCCTAGCATGTCAGCCTTGGTCCCCTCTCCATGGCTCACTGGGTTCCTGCCCCTTTGTCCTCAAGCCCCTCTACTCCAGGAAGTCAGCCTGAATTGCACCCTTCTCACCCCACCCATATGAAGTAGAACCAGGAGCAATTTCCGCTCCCCACCTAAGAGTCGGTGGTTGGTTTCAAGTCTGCTCAGTTCAGTTCTTCCCATCCAAAAGCAGACACCTACGGCTTCCCTCTCACACTTTCCCATCCTTGACTGTTAGCAAGGGGTGATCAGCCACGCTTGCAGAACGTGCTTAGTAAACAGGGCAGCAGTGGGTCGCATGGCCTCTGGAACCAGGCTCCTGGGATCAAATCCTGGCTCCACCTTGACCAGTGGAGTGACCTTGGGTAAGTGACTGAACCTCTGTGGCCTGAAAATCCCCAAATGTGCCCAGTGGCGTGAATGGGAAGCCAGGCCTTCCGGAGGCTCAAGCCCAGTGGCGGACGCCCCCTCTGGCCACAGGCAGGCACGCGCACCCTGGTGGAAGGTACCTTGGATGCCATGAACTGCAGGAGTTCCTTGCTCAGGGTGGCCACCTCCTTGGGGCTGACTGGCGCATCCTGCTCCTCCTCTTCCAGCCGCCGCTGGGCCTGATGTGCCAGCTGCCGGTCCAGGGCACCTTCCCAGCGGGCACGGAGCCGCAGGGAAGCCGCCAGGAGCCGGACAGCACTTTCACTGTCTGTCAGCTGCAGCTCCAGCCAGCCGTCGGCCACCAGGCGGGAGCAGTCACTGTTGGTGTCCAAGGACCGGCTAAAAAGCAGGAGGGACTGGAAGAGAGGGAGCAGAAGACAGGGAGTAGGTGTGAGGGGCAGGGCGATGTTGGAGGCAGGCCCTGCCCAGCTGGGCTCCTGCTCACCCACCAGCCCTGTCTATGCGAGGCATCCACCTACCCACCATCTACCCGCTGTACCAGGCACCCCTGCGGGTGCTGGGGATACGGTATGAACAAGGCAGCCGCTGAGTCGGGAGGGGGCTGGGGTTGCAGGGTGGCGGGGGGCAGATGGGAGCGTGCTGGCAGAGAGACAGCTGCATTCTCAGGCAGGGTGGCAGAGGGACAGCAGGCACTCAGACACACATGATGTGCAGGGAGAGCCCAGACCCTGAGCACACGCTCCTCTGTGAGGACGGAAGTCAGGGCTGTAATTACCGGTGCGTGGCTTGTAAGATGTTGGAGAAAATTCTCAGGGCTGGCGCCAGGGCAGAGGAAAGGGCAGGACTGGCCATGCGTGGATAGTTTGGGGGCCGGGGATGGTACAGGAGGGCTCCATATACTGTTCTGCTTGCTTATGTGAATGTGAAGTGTCTCCATCTTCTTTTTATCATTATTATTTGTATTTATTTATTTGAGATGAGTCTCGCTCTGTCGCCCAGGCTGGAGTGCAGCGGTGCGATCCTGGCTCACTGCAACCTCCACCTTCCAGGTTCAAGCGATTTTCCTGCCTCAGCCTCCCGAGTCGCTGGGATTACAGGTGCCAACCACCACACTCGGCTAATTTTTGTATTTTTAGTAGAGATGGGGTTTCACCACATTGGCCAGGCTGGTCCCAAACTCCTGGCCTCAACTGATCCACCCACCTCGGCCTCCCAAAGTGCTGGGATTATAGGCATGAGCCACCATGCCTGGCTTATTATTTTTTGAGACAGGGTCTCTCTGTCACCCAAGCTGGAGTGCAGTGCCAACAATCACAGCTCACTACAGCCTCGACCTCCCAGGCTCAAGCGATCCTCCTGCCTCAGCCTCCCAAGTAGCTGGGATTACAGGCGCACAACACCATGCCCAGCTAACTTTTTAAAATTTTTTGTGGCCGGGCGCGGTGGCTCAAGCCTGTAATCCCAGCACTTTGGGAGGCCGAGACGGGCGGATCATGAGGTCAGGAGATCGAGACCATCCTGGCTAACACAGTGAAACCTCGTCTCTACTAAAAATACAAAAACTAGCCGGGCGAGGTGGTGGGCGCCTGTAGTCCCAGCTACTCGGGAGGCTGAGACAGGAGAATGGCGTAAATCCGGGAGGCGGAGCTTGCAGTGAGCTGAGATCCGGCCACTGCACTCCAGCCCGGGCAACAGAGTGAGACTCCGCCTCAAAAAAAAAAAAAAAAAAAAAATTTTTTTTGTAGCGATAGAGTCTCCCTATGTTGCCTAGGCTGCCCTTTGAACTCCTAGGCTCAACGATCCTCCCACCTCAGCCTCCCAAAGTGCTGGGATTCTAGGTGTGAGCCAGCTAGATTCTCTCAACAAGCGGTCCAGCGCAGGGAGAGAGCGCAGCGACTCAGGTAGCAGGTCTGTTCTGCTTCCTGCGGTCCAGCTGGTTGCCCACCCTCTGTCCCTCGGCCTGCGTGCTGCCTGCTTTCCCATGCTCACATGAGCGCCCGGCATCACCCTTTTGGTTTACCGTCTGCCTCCACCATCCTATCTGAGCCCCATGAGGTTGGGGAGTTTGGTAGACGTTGAGCACAGCTGCACCCCCGACCCACAGAACACTAACAGCACCTGGCCCAGCAGGCGGGCTGCAGGGAGGTGTGGACATGCACAGAAGTGACTGAACTGAGCTGGCTTTCGTGGTGCTGTTGGCACAGTGTCAACAAAACCCTGAGGCTCTGGGAGCCCGCAGGTTCCTCTCTTCCCTCCACGTTCTCTGGGACCCAAGCTGGGGAGTGCTGGTAGTGAGCGGGAGGCAGGAGGGGGCAGAGTGACCCGAGAGCTCTGGTTTGGCCACCTGCTCGCTGTGTGACTTAGGCAGGTGACGTGTCCCCACCCCTGCCTGAGCTTCAGTCCCCTCTATAAAGGGAGACCGGCAGGGCTGCGTGAGGACTCCAAGGCCAGGCCTCGGATCACAGAGACACTCGAGGAGCACTCGGGGCAGGGCAGCGGCTGCCGTGGGGACCATGGCTCTGCTGCCGGCACCCATGCAAGGGCATCCATGATCTGAGTTCGGCCTTAGCCTCCACCTGGACCGTGCCCTTCCTCTCCCTCCTGGTGGCTGCCGGCCCTCCTGGCTGGGACCCTGTCCCAGCTCTGCTCAGAAGTCCCCAGGGTCCTGTGTCCCTCGCCTCTCTGGCCTCACCTCTGCACACTCCCCCTTGCCGACTGAACGCCAGGCACGTGTCTGCCTCAGCGCCTCTGTGCAGGCCACTCCACTGCTGGGACACTCTGCCCCGAGATCCACACACTCTCCTCTTTGGGTATCTACTTGGGGACACCAGGTGGCCTTATCTTATGCCATACCCTGTGTCCATCCTCACCCCCACCCTACTCTCTATTGCCCAGCATCACCCTCTCGCAGGTCGCTCAGGGCGTCACTGTGCTACTGCTATCACTGTCCCCTGCCACGGGAGCCCGGGAGGGCAGGGGCTGGGCTTCTTGCCTGGTTCCCTGCTGCGCCCTTGGCACCTGGCACAGCGCCTGGCACCCAGCAGGCACTCGGCAGGCACTCTGTTGAGCAACGCCATGAATGAGAGAAAAAGCGGCCACAGCAACAGCCCAAGGCGGACGCCTGCGGCCAGCCCAGGCGCCAGGCGGCCCCTCCAAGCCCACGCGGTGCCCCCACCCACCACCCTGGGCAACACAGCTCTCATATCTGGGCATGGAGGCAGGGTGGGGCAGAGGCCCACCTGGAGAGCAGGGATGCGGACACAGTTCACCAGGTATGGCTTGTTGGTCTCCAGCAGGGACACGAAGCTGAGGAGCTGATGTTTGCTGCTCATTTTGTCCTTGTCGTCTGAAAGGTTGAGGAGGACCACTCAGACCCACCCTGGCCCACCTAGGCCCATCAGAGGCCCGCCTGTCCCACCCGCTCCATGTACACATCGGTAGAAAGAATATGCTCACAGCATGGCTTTGGTGGCCTGGCCAAATCTGAATGTGACTCCCAGCATGCAGCCATGTCTGCAGCAAGACACACTTCCATGCACACAGGCGCCGGGGGGGCCTCCCCCTGCAGGACCCAGTTGGGAGCTCACAGAGCCCACAGGACAGGCCCCCTGACCGGTGTTCACTCCCTGGCCACAGCCACACTGGCTCAGGTTGGCTATCACCACCATGGGGAGGGCAAGGCCCAGCAGGGGTGAGTCACCCAAGGCTACCCAGGGAGGCCTGGCCCTGGAACCTCCGCTCCTGCGGGCCCCTGTCAATAGCAACCTGGACCGGTGTGGGAAGGATCAGGGGGAGCCCCAGCCAGAGGGGCCTGGGAGTTCACGGTGTCCCTGCCCTTCACATCCCGGATGGGGGTTCCACCTGGGCTCACCGTACCTCGGCTTCCATCGCAGCTGCCGGCCTCTGGCTCCTGTGCATGCAGCACCTCGGGGCTGCCAGCGAAGACGCAGGTGGGGTGCAGCACAGCGCCCTGCTTGGCCTGTGTGTGGAAAATCTGTGGAGGACGGAAAGGAAGCACAGGCCCTCCTATCTGCTCTCTCCTCTGCCCAGGACGCCTCTCCTCCACCCTCTGGCCCAGGTCCCTTCCTCCAGGAAGCCCTCCCTGACTCCTCCAAATCTGGGGCAGGTGCTCCCTGTGGGCTCCTACAGTGCCCTCGGCTCCCCAAGCCCTGCTCACTCTGGGTTGTCTGGGGACAGGTCTGTCCTCCCACTGGGCTGTGAGCCCCATGGGGACAGAACCAGGGTTGTTTCAGTCACCCGTGGTCCTCCAACAGCTCCCGGGGGCAGGTGGGCGGGGGTGAGGGCCTCAGGGCACTCAGGACAGGCACTCAGGGTTCGTGTGTTGGAGGACGAAACATAGGATGGGGCAGAACAGGCCCCACCTGGTCTGAGTCCTTTCGGCTGCTGTTGAAGGCGTCGGGGACAGCCAGCTGCGGGTACAAGCCCCGGCCCAGCACCAGCTTCAGCAGAGCCAGCTGCTCACAGCTCAGGTCCTGGGCTGAGCTGGCAGCAGCCTGCAGCTGTGCCAGGTCATGCCGGAGCTTGAACTTCACATCCTGGAGGGGACATGGGGAGGCAGAGTCTTAGGGGACCTGAGGAGCTCCTACCATGAGCCGCAGACCCCCAGGCGCTGCAGATACCTGGGGCCAAGCACCGCCCATGGAAACCCGGCTCCTGAAATGAGGACAGGGCCATGGTTCCTGGGACCCCCCAGGAGAGGTCAAGACCCACCTTGGTAAACCCCACCCACCTACCCCCACAGCCCATGGCACCCGCCTGGATGTCCACGCCATCGCCAGCCCCTGGGGGCGCTGGGCCAGCCCGGTCCTCGTCGCTGGAGCCGCCGTCCTGCTCCTCCTGCAGCCGCAGCACCTTGCGCCTGCGCCCCGCGCCCTCCTCGTGCTGGCGTTTCAGCTGGTGCAGGGCCCGGCGCTCCCGGCGCTGCTGCAGCCGACTGTAGCTGTCCGCCACCTGCGTGGCCTGGGCCCCAGTCATCAGCCCGTGGTCCTCCAACAGCTCCTGGGGGCAGGTGGGCAGAGGTGAGGGCCTCAGGGCAGGCCCAGTGGGCTCTGGACTCATATGGAACTGGGGACCCTCCCGGTGGCAGGGCTGCTAGTGCCCAAAGGGGGCTGAATGAGGACAGCCCCTCGCGTGGTGCTGGGCGCGGACTGCTGCTCCAGCGGGAGAGCTGTCCTCACTGTCGGCGGAGGGAACACCGGGGCCAGGGGCAGGAGGAGGCAGGCAGGGCGCCCAGTGCCTTCTCCAAAAGCTGGCTCCAGGCTCTGGTGACTGCCCCACCTGCCCCTCGGGTCTGGGGCAGGGGACATATACTGGATATCCAGATGCCCCCCAAGGAGCCCTGCTTTCCCACACAGCCCTGGTGGGTGTCCTGCATTAGTGCTTCTGAGTGTAGCCCTGGGGCATCTGGGAACTTGGTGGGAATGCCAAGTCCTGGGCCTCATTCCAGAACGACCAAGCGGAGAGTGGAGGGGGCTGGGCGGGGTTGGGCATCTGGACTCAACAGACCCTCCAGCTGACTGTGACCTATAAAATCGGAGACCCCTGCCCTCCCCATGCCCTTCCCGTGCCCACACCTTGTCAACATTCCTCAAGTGACCCGATTTGGTTGGACCCTCTGTTTCCTGCTGAGCCCTGACCGATGGAGGACACAGGAGATTGTGTGTGCATGTGTATGTGTGTGTCTGTGTGTTTGCATGTGTGTGTGCAAAGGGCTCACACTTTCCATTAGATTCTCAAAGCACCTGGGGACCAGTGAAGCCTGAACACTGCTCTAGCAGCCAGAGATCTCAGGACCAATGCTGAGAGCGGTCAGGGCATCTGTGGTCCCCAACACTGGGACCCCAGAAATTGCACAGGAGGTGCTGGCAGGGTGACTGCCCATTCTGGGCCTCAGCTTGCCCATCTCCAACCAAAGAGAGCGGGTTACACCAGGAACTCTTATTCTATCCTCAATCCATGGACACAACCACGGAAAAGGGCCTAACAGCAGGTCTTTCTGCACTCAGACGGAGAACAGCCATGGAACAAGCTGTGGAACTGTGTGGGCACAGGAGAAACCCAAATTTTTTTTTTTGAGATGGAGTTTCCCTCTTTTTGCCCAGGCTGGAGTGCAATGGCTCAATCTTGGCTCACCACAACCACTGCCTCCTGGGTTCAAGCGACTCTCCGGCCTCAGTCTCCCAAGTAGCTCCCAAGTAGCTGGCATGCACCACCAAGCCTGGCTGATTTTTGTATTTTTAGTAGAGACAGGGTTTCACCGTGTTGTCTAGGATGGTCATGATCTCCTGACCTCGTGATCCACCTGCCTCAACCTCCCAAAGTGCTGGGATTACAGGCGTGAACCACCGTGCCCGGCCGACAGGTGCTATTTTTATCCTCTGTTTTTTTCTAGGGGAAGCTGAGGCCCAGAGACAAGCAATAACATGCCCAGGGCCACGCTGTAAGAAATGGCAGAGCCAGGTTCATGGCTGGGGTGTCTGGCTCCAGATGTGCCAGCCCCAACCGCAACCATAGGCTGCCTCCAGCACCATGCCCACGCAGCCAGCTCAGCATCCCCGGTCAGGAGGGCGAGCTCTTCCCAAGGATGCTGCATGTCCACTGACTCCGTCCACCCCTCCAGGAAGCCCTCCTGGATTTCTGCTCCCTTTACCCTGCCCGGCTGCCCCAACGCCTGGTCATCGGGTGGTGGGGGAGGTAGGTGCAGGGTGGGACTCTGGTCTGACTGCTGTCCGGGAAGGGCAGGCAGTGTTCTGGAGTGTGCTTGCATGCGTCTGCCTGGGCGGGGCCAGCCTTACCCCTCCCCCCGAGCCTCACCTTGAACTGGCGCCGAAGGTTGGCCATCTCGTACAGCCGATGCTCCTCTATGCCCCGGCGGCGGCACCACTTGCGAGAGTTTCTGCTTCGTTCAGATTTTACCTGAGGGGAGGAGCAGACACCAGGGTGTCAGGGCCCAGCCAGCTCAGGGAGGGAGGGGCTGACCCAGCACCCAGAACCCCAACACGAGCATCCCTCAGGGACACCTGCTCTCCTGCTTCCAGGTCTCCGCCCCAGTGCCCCCTCCTATGGGAAGCCCTCCAAGACTACCCACATACTGGGTTCGACGCCCCTCTGGGCTCTCCCAGCCCCTTGGACTCCCCATTCCAGCCCTCTCTGGGTTGTCACTGTCACATCAGTGGTCTGTCTCCCTGCACTGGGCTGTGAGCCCCAGGAGGGCAGCGCCAGGGTCGTTTGGGCACTGATGGATCCTCAGCAGTATGGTACAGGGCCAGCGTTAGGGTGAGGACTCAGGGGACATATACTGGATATCCAGATGCCCCCCAACGAGCCTGGACTTTCTCCAGATGGCACAGGTTTTCATCAGTGCTCCAGAAACCCAGGCTCCTCTCTGCCCCGGGCCTGGGCATGTGCTGTCTCGAGCCGAGGGCATGGATGGTGGAGACGTGGCCCTCCCCAGGCAGGCCCAGTCTGTGGAGGGCTTAGTGTCCTCCCAGGGTAGGACACGAGGAGGAGCCACAGCCACAGAAGGCCTTGGCCCTGAGCAGGGTGACAGACAGAGGGGCCCCACCACCAGCCTCACCTGCACCCAGGCGTTGAAGACGTTGAAGAGCGTGAAGGGGTCACCCTGGTCGCTCTCCAGCGGCCGCCGTGCTGCCGCGCACTCTGGGCTGCTCTGGGCGCTGCGGGTGAAGGGCGACTGGACGCTGAGCGCGGCCGCGATGGTGAGCACAGGCTCCACCAGGCTGAACATGGAGCCCAGGATCAGCATCTTCCCTGGAGTGGAGACACGGGGCTGAGGCTCCTGGGTGCCAGGACAGGCGCAGCCCTCACCCCTTGGGGCCCCGGCCCGCCCTTCCGCCGGCCCTCCTGCTCCCACCCCCTCCATCTTGCCCACTATGGGCCTCGTGACCCAGATGGACAGATTCAAACCCACGCGCTGTGCTTTCTGCTCACGTGGCCGTGGGCAAGGGCCTCGGTTTCCCCATCTGTAGGTTGGAGATGGCCAGTGCCTGCCTCCTCGGACACGCAGGAGACACTGTCTAAGTGCTGGCTACTCCTGTCACCAAGTTCCCCGCTCTGCTATTTACAACCCACTCCCCCCAGCGTTCCGACGCTTCCCTGGCTTGGTCTTTGCTCTAGGAGCTCATTTTGACCCATCGTGGTGGACATCTCTCCTCCGCGCTAGAGTGTGACCCGTAAGTGAGCCTCTCTGCCCTGGCACAGGCACGCACTGACTCCTGTGCCTATCACAGGATGAAGCGTCTCCTGCTACCTTTGTTTAAGTCAAGGTAGGGCATGGGGCAGGGGCTGGGAGAGGCAGGGAAAGGGGAGGAGGGGCAGAGGGGAGGCCACGGAGAGGAAAAGTGGCAGGAACCATCCCCCAGGGTGGCCGAAGAGCTGGTGAACACGGTCTCCATCTGTGAGTGCTCCACAGCGCACATCCAGACATCCCCTGGTTCTGCGTGCCCAAGCTGATGCTGGACTTCCGGGGACGCCCTCGCCCTCCTGTCCTGTGGCTAGTGGTCTGTGTCATGTGTCTGACCCGCCCCCACTCCTTCCCTTTGCTGACTTTCCACAGTGCCTGTCACATAACTGGACTCAAGCAGATCACCTGAGGTCAGGAATTCGAGAGCAGCCTGACCACCATAGTGAAAACCCGTCTCTACTAAAAATACAAAAATTAGCTAGGCGTGGTGGTGGGTGCCTGTAATCCCAGCTCCTCGGGAGGCTGAGGTGGGAGAAGTGATTGAACCCAGGAGGTGGAGGATACAGTGAGCAGAGACAGCACCACTGCACCCCAGCCTGGGTGACAAGAGTAAAACTCGATCTCAAAAAAAAAAAAAACAAGGCCAGGTGTGGTGGCTCACGCCTGTAATCCCAGCACTTTGGGAGGCCGAGGTGGGTGGATCACCTGAGGTCAGCAGTTCAAGACCAGCCTGGCAAACCTGGTGAAACTCTGGCTCTACTAAAAATACAACAATTAGCTGGGTGTGGTGGTGGGCACCTGTAATCCCAGCTACTTGGGAGGCTGAGGCAAGAGAATCACTTGAACCCTGGAGGCGGAGGTTGCAGTGAGCTGAGATTGTGCCATTACACTCTAGCCTGAGTGACAGAGCAAGACTCCATCTCAAAAACCAACCAACTAAACAACAACAAAAAAGCTGGCCTCATAAAACAAAGGTGGCCGTAAAGCAGGGCTCGGGGCTATACTGTGCAGGCCCCTGTCCTATTCCAGGATGCCCCAGCTCTGTCACCAGGGACAAGTGGCCCCACCTCGCCGTGCCGCTGCCTCCCCATCTGTAAACAGGGCAACAACAGCATCGGCCTCTCCTCAGGCTGCTCACACCTGTAATCCCAGCACTTAGGAAGACTGAGGCCGGCTGATCACTTGAGGTGAGGAGTTCAAGACCAGCCTGGCGAACATGGTGAAACACCGTTTCTACTAAAAATACAAAAATTAACTGGGTGTGGTGGCACATGCCTGTAATCCCAGCTACTCAGGAGGCTGAGGTGGGAGGATCACTTGAACCCGGGAGGTGGGGATTGCAGTGAGCCAAGATCACGCCACTGCACTCCAACCTGGAGGGCAGAGTGAGACTCCATCTCAAAACAAATAAATAAATAAAAATAAATAAAACAAAAATGAACCATCTTCTCAGCCCGGGCAGCCTTCCGAGTCCAGCGGATCCAGCCTCCTGCCCACACTGAAGCCCACTGTGCTGCAAGGATCGGGGGCTTTAATGGTGTTAACACACACAGGGGTGGTCCTGCCATGGTGGGCCGCAGGCTGCTGGAAATAGCAAGTCTTGAGTCAGGAATATCGGGCAAGATGAACAAGCCTCAGTCAGCGTGCTCCCCAGGAGGGGTGAGCATGACTCAGGAATGAGGGAGAGGAAGAGTTTTGACATCCTTGAGTCCGCAAGACAGGGGTGCAGGGCAGAGCTGGGGACACGCTGTGCAGAGGACAGAGGTGGGAGGGGTCTGAGCTGTGGAAAAGCCAGGACTTCTTTGTGTTTGGGGGATCTTGGGTACCCCACCTGCCTGTGCCTCCCAAGGGAGGCCCTGTGATTACCCCAAGTGCTGGGGAATTCAAGCGAGAGAGCCTGTCTTTCTTGTCGCTCACGCCGGGGCACTTTGCGTCACATTCTCTGAAACAGCCTTGCAAGCCAGATGCCACAGGCCACCCCCAGCCTCTAGTGGTGTCATCTGCAGCATCAGGTAAGTGCCTTGAGACACTGATGGCGCGCCACTGGATGGCCACAAGAACGACAGGGTCAGAGGGTCTGCTGGCCCTAAATCCCTCAAGATTAACGCCCTATTCCTGGTGACACATAGCATGGGGATGAGGAGCACCACATCTGCTTGTGACTGGCTACTGAAGACCTGAGATCAGGAGGGCCGGGAACTGAAAATGGTCTCCATCGACCTCTGTGGACCTGGCCTTTCTAGATCCTCACAGAACCGCCAGGTCAGCTGATGAATTTTCTGACCACCTTCAGTCACGTATAACCCAGTGCCACTTAAACACTTCCCATCTAATTCAAAGCTCCTCACCTGACCCAGGGCCAGAGGGACAGCTGTTCCCTCCCCTCCTTCGGGCCTCTGCCCAGGTGTCACCGTTCAGTGAGGCCTCCCAGGATAGCCGCATAACACTGCTCCCAGCCCCCACTGTGCCCACGGCGCCCTGCATCCACCCGAGCAGGAACCAGCGGCTGACATTCCAAGTTTCACTCATTTATCTAACCCTGTCCATCTGCTCTGTTACATGTGAGCTCCGTGAGGGCAGGAGTTTTGTTTTATTCACTGTCGTATCTCTGGCATCTAGAACTGGACCTGGCACACAGGAGGTGCTCAAAAATTATTTAATGAATGGGCCAGGCACTGTGACTCATGCCTATAATCCCAGCACTTTGAGAGGCCGAGGTGGGGCAGATCACTTGAAGTCAGGAGTTCAAGGCCAGCCTGGCCAATATGGTAAAACCTTGTCTCTACTGAAAAAACAAATATTGCCCGGGCACGGTGGCTCACGCCTGTAATCCCAGCACTTTGGGAGGCTGAGGTGGGCAGATCACTTGAGGTCAGGAGTTCGAGACCAGCCTGGCCAACAGGATGAAAGCCCATCTCTACTAAAAACACAAAAATTAGACAGGCATGGTGGTGTGAGCCTGTAATCTTAGTTACTCAGGAAGCTGAGGCAGGAGAATTGCTTGAACCCAGGAGGTGGCAGTGAGCTGAGATCACACCACTGCACTCCAGCCTAGGCAACAGAGCAAAAACTGTCTCAAAACAAAACAAAACAAAAATTAGCCAGGTATGGTGGTGGGTGCCTACAGTCGCAGCTACTTGGGAGACTGAGGCAGGAGAATTGCTTGAATCCAGGAGGCGGAGGCTGCAATGAGCTGGGATCGCACCGCTGCACTCCAGCCTGGGCGACAGAGTGAGACTCTGTCTCAAAAAAAAAATACATATATATATATACACACACATATATATATATTTAATGGGCCAGGCATGGTGGCTCAAGCCTGTAATCACAGCACTTTGGGAGGCCAAGGCAGGCAGATCACCTGAGGTCAGGAGTTTGAGACCAGCCTGACCAATATAGAGAAACCCCATCTCTACTAAAAATACAAAATTAGCCAGGTGTGGTGGCGCAAGCCTGTAATCCCAGCTACTTGGGAGGCTGAGGCAGGAGAATTGCTTGAACTCAAGAGGCAGAGGTTGCGGTGAGCCGGGATGGCACCACTGCACTCCAGCTTGGGTAACAAGAGTAAAACTCAGTCTCAAAAGAGAAAAAAAAAAAAAAAGGTATTTAATGAATGAATGATGGGACTGTTGGTTAATATCTCTCGCCTTCTCCCTCTCACTCCATTGCAGCCACACCAGGCTCCTCACTGTTCCCGTAGCAGCAGGCATGTGCCCCCCACAGGGCTTCTGCACTGGCTGTTCCTACTGCCTGAACACCCTCAAGCTACATCTGCACTGTCCAATATGGCCGCCTCTGGCCACAGATGGCTACTGAGCAGTTGAACATGGCTGGTCCAAGCCAAGATTTCCAAGACTCTGTATGGTAAAAAATAACATCTTGCAAAAAATGTTTATATTGATTATGTTAAAATTATGATGTTTTAGGTATATTAAGTTAAATCAGCTATTTTATCAAAATGAATCTCACCTGTTTCTTTTTGCCTTTTTTTTTTTGTTTTTTGAGATGGAGTCTTGCTCCGTTGCCCAGGCTGGATTACAATGGCATGGTCCCGGCTCCCTGCAACCTCTGCCTCCCAGGTTCAAGTGATTCTACTGCTTCAGCCTCCCAAGTGGCTGTGATTACAGGCGCGTGCCACCATGCCCGGCTAATTTTTGTATTTTTAGTAGAGACGGGGTTTCACCATGTTGGCCAGGCTGGTCTCAAACTGCTGACCTCGTGATCCACCCACCTCAGCCTCCCAAACTGCTGGGATTACAGGCGTGAGCCACTGTGCCCAGCCTGTTTTTGCTTTTTTAATGTAGCTACTGGGAAGTTTTAAATTACATACAGGGCTCACATTCTATTTTTATATTTCTTTTCCTTTTTTTTTTTTTTTTTTTTGTAGAAACCAGGGTTTTGCTATGTTGCCCAAGCTGGTCTCAAACTCCTAGGCTTAAACAATCCACCTGTCTCAGCCTCCCAAAGTGCTGGGATTACAGGTGTGGGCCACTGTGCCGGCCATGTTTCTCTACTTCTGCTGGCAAGCATGTTCTAGTATTTGCATGGCTCCTAGCCCTCACCTCCGTTTCTCTGCACAGATGTTACCTTCCTCGTGAGGTCTGCCTTATACCTGAGGCCTGTATTATAAACTGCAACTCCCCATTCGCCAACCCCGTTGTTTCTTCTCTCCAGAACACTAAGCACCATCTGATCTACTACACTTTTTCCTTATTGTCCTAATTTATTGCTGGTTTTCTTCACCAAAATGTCAGCTCCCTGAGGCTGGAGGTTTGTGTCTGTTCTGTCCACTGCTATATACCCAGCCCCTAGAACAGTGCCTGGCCCAGCGAAGAGTGAACAGATGAACTGGACCCAGGGAAGAAACAGACTTGCCCCCAGGTCACTCAGCGAGTCAGCTGTGCCCATATCCGCTCCTGCTGCCCTGCGTGACCACGAAGGGGATGGCTACTCACCAATCACAACGTCCACAGGCAGCTGGGCCAGCAGGGACCCAATGGGCGTGAGGGCCTCTGAGCTGTCCAGAGCCCCCTGGTCCCGGAGGTAGAGGATGGCGGTCTCCAGGCTGGCTGGTGGTGGGGGCTCGATGAAGGGGAAGGTTCGGGGGTCCCCCACGCTCATGCTCTTCATCTAAAATGAGAAGAAAAACCCTCAAGATTGGGAAACACAAGAGCCACTGTGCAGCACAGGGGGGCTCAGGAATCACAAACTCATGACATTTTAAAATTCCCAGTGTCGGCGGGCACAGTGGCTCATGCCTGTAATCCCAACACTTTGGGAGGCCAAGATGAGTGGATCACTTGAGGTCAGGAGTTCGAGACCATCCTGGCCAACATGGTGAAACCCTGTCTCTACTAAAAATACAAAAATTAGTGGTGGTGTGTGCCTGTAATCCCAGCTACTCGGGAGGTGTGTGCCTGTAATCCCAGCTACTCGGGAGGCTGAGGCAGGAGAATCGCTTGAACCCAGGAGGCGGAGATTGCAGTAAGCCGAGATCGAGCCTCTGCACTGCACTCCAACCTGGCAACACATTAAGACTTCATCTCAAATTCCCAGTGTCAGCTAGGCACAGTGGCTCACACCTGCAATCCCAGCACTTTAGGAGGCCACGGCAGGTGGATCACTTGAGGTCAGGAGTTTGAGACCACCCTGGCCAACATGGTGAAACCCTGTCTCTACTAAAAATACAAAAATTAGCTGGGTGTGGTGGCGTGCGCCTGTAATCTCAACTACTTGGGAGGCTGAGGCAGAAGAATTGCTTGAACCTGGAGGGCAGAGGTTGCAGTGAGCCAAGATTTCACCACTGCACTCCAGCCTGGGCCACAGAGTGAGATTCCATCTCAAAAATAACATAACATAACATAACATTCCCAATGTCAAGATCCATTGTACAGAGGCAGGCAAGGAGGGCTGCTGTCTCTGTGTCTGTCTCCCTAGCACATCTTCCCCCAGACCCTGACCATGGACGAGAGGCACATGACCTGAGCTGGACCAATCAGAATCCTTCCCTGAGACTGGAGCCAGGAAGAGCATTCCCAGCATCCTCTCTGGTTGTGGCCAGGATGGAAGCCTATCTGATTAACCCAGAACTGCTGCGACTTTTGACTTTGTCCATTGTTTGGAAATGGGCCCATCTACAGCAGATGGAGAAATTCTTGGATTGTTCCTAAGTTAAACATACCGTCTCACGAATGCACAAAATGGTAAGATCCTCCTTTCTGCCTACAATTGTTTCAGTTGTATTTCTCTCACTCGCAACCAAAAGAATCCCAATTAATGCAGTGGCCCAGGCAGGCAGCAGGTGGTGGGAGAATTAAGTGACAGCGTATGTCTACCCCGGAGCCTGGTGTGGCATACGTAAGCAAACAGCACCTCTCTGGTGACTGGAAGAAGGAGAGGCTGGCAAGGCGGCTTATGTGATGGCCAGAGAGTAAGAAGGAAGCCCAGAGAGCCTGTTCGCCTGGCTTTGATCCGAGGGCATTAGAAGTTCTGGCGTCCACCTGCAAGCAGCTGCTGCTCCTTCCTCCCTGCTGACCAAGCCTTTATGTTGTCTAGGAGTTTACTCAATACTCATTTAAAGACCTTTATAGGCCAGGCACGGTGGCTCACGCCTGTAATCCCAACACTTTGGAAGGCCAAGGCAGGCAGATCATCTGAGGTCAGAAGTTCAAGACCAGCCTGGCCAACACGGTGAAACTCCCTCTCTACTAAAAATATAAAAATTAGCTGGGCCTGCTGGCACCCATCTGTGGTCCCAACTACTCGGGAGGCCGAGGCAGGAGAATCACTTGAGCCTGGGAGGTGGAGGTTGCAGTGAGCCGAGATCACACCACTGCATTCCAGCCTGGGTGACAGAATGAGACTCGGTCTCAAAAATAAATAAATAAATAAATAACCTTTACATTAGCAGCTCTAATTTAAAGAGGCAGGGGGCAGGGCAGGGTTTTTTTTTTAATTCTGCAGGTGTTTCTAGTATGCAGCTAGGGCTGAGACACTGCTCTGATCAACTCAGGCAATGCCACCACCCTAGACAATTGCTGGCCATAGGGTGAACATACGTGACCTGGTTCTGCTAACAAGAGAGGATGAGAGACTGGCCAGAGGCTTCTAGAAAATGTTCCCGTGGTCTCAAAAATTAGACCCACAGAGAAGGGCAGTTCCTTGCTTCTGCCTCTGGACGGTAAAGGAGGAGGAGGTGACACCCACTGTGCCTGGGGCCAGTGGCCACTCACGAAGCAAGCTCTGACGCCTGGTGGCCTCGGATGGAGCCCTGACTCTACTACTTGCCAGCTGTGTGACCTGGGGCAATATTTTCTCTCTCTGTGCATCCTTCTTCTGGTCCAAAAATTAGGATAAGACAACCTATCCCATGGACTTTGTTTTTTTATGAGACAGGGTCTTGCTCTATCACTCAGGCTGGAGTGCAATGATGCAATCAAGGCTCACTGCAGCCTCGACCTCCTGGGCTCAAGTGATCCTCCTGCCTCAGCCTCCTGCGTGGGACCACAGGTGTGTGCCACCGCACTGGGCTAATTTTTAAATTTTTTGTAGAGTCAGGGCCTCACCGTGTTGCCTAGGCTGGTCTCGACCTCCTGGCCTCAAGCAATCCTCCTGCCTCAGCCTCCCAAAGTGCTGCGATAACAGGCATGAGCGACTCATTGTTGCTGCAGGAAGTCAGGGACCCCGAACGGAGGGACCGGCTGAAGCCGCGGCAGAAGAACATAAATTGTGAAGGTTTCATGGACATTTATTAGTTCCCAAAATTAATACTTTTATAATTTCTTACGCCTGTCTTTACTGTAATCTCTGAACATAAATTGTGAAGATTTCATGGACACTTATCACTTCCCCAATGAATATCCTTGTGATTTCCTATGCCTGTCTTTACTTTAATCTCTTAATCCCGTCATCTTCTTTGTAAGCTGAGGAGGATGAATGTCACCTCAGGACACTGTGATGATTGTGTCAACTGCACAAATTGTTTGTAGAACATGTATGTTTGAACAACATGAAATCTGGGCATCTTAAAAAAAAGAACAGGATAACAGCAATGTTCAGGGAACAAGAGAGGTAACTTTGAACTGGCCGCTGGTGAGCCGGACGGAACAGAGCTATATTTCTCCTCTTTCACAAGCAAATAGGAGAAATATCGCTGAATTCTTTTTCTCAGCAAGGAATATCCCCGAGAAAGAGAATGCGCCCTGAAGGTACGCTTATAGACGGCCCCTTTTTAAGGAGTGCAGTCGTCTTTTATGGTTGAAGCCGAAGGGATGAAATAAGCCCCGGTTTCCTGTAGCGCTCCCAGGCTTATTAGGTGGAGGAAAATTCCTGCCTAATAAATTTTGGTCAGACAGATTGTCTGTTTTCAAATCCCATTTCCTGATAAGATGTTATCAATGACAATGCATGCCCAAAACTTCATTAGCAATTTTAATTTCGCCCCATCCTGTGGTCCTGTGATCTCACCCTGCCTCCATTTGCTTTGTGATACTTGATTGCCTTGTGAAGTATGTGATCTCTGTGACCCACACCCTATTCGTGCACTCCCTCCCCTTTTGAAAATCATTAATAAAAACTTGCTGGTTTTATGACGCGGGGAACATCACGGATTCTGTCAACGTGTGATGTCTCCCCCGGACACCCAGCTTTAAATTTCTTGCTCTTGTGCTCTTTCCCTTTTACTTCTCAACCCAGCCGAGACACTTAGGAAATAGAAACATCGGGAGCGGGTTCTCCCGATAATTGTGCCTGGCAGCACCGGTATTTTTTTAAAAAAAGATGAAATCAAACAGAATAGAAAATAGTGTGCACCTCCTGCAGGAAGGCCACTGGTTTGTGCTACACCTGCACATGAGCCTGTGGCAGACACCATCAGCTGCTCCCAACTTTCCTTTTTCTTTCGTTCCTGAGCACAAGGACTGCACTTTCCAGCCTCCTTCATGGTTGGGCATGGCCACAAGACTGAGGACTGACCGGGAGTGGTGAGGGCAAGGCAAGTGCGCCATTTGCAGGCTTGACCCGCAAACCCTCCTGTACTCACTTCCCACGCCCTTGACCCTTTGGCTGGCTGGACACACATGCAGGAAAAGCCCCTGGGGAAATGACAGAGCCACAAGAGGGAAGGAGCCTGGGTCCCTGAATAAAGAAAATTGCCTGCCAAGCTGGAAACCACCATTCCACTGTTGGCCATTCGTGACCGTGTGTATTTGTCATGGCAGTCTAACCTATGCTAAATTAACAAATGAGGTACACATCATGACATAAAATGTATTGAGAAACCCTGGTTTTAAAAGCCCTTTCCTGCTAGGTTTCCTGTTACAGCTGAAAGCATTCTGATTGAGTCACTGGTTCTTCCTTTGACCCTACAGAAAATTTTTTTTTTTTTTTTTTTTTCAGATGGAGTCTTGTTCTATTGCCCAGGCTGGAGTGCAGTGGCGTGATCTCCGCTCACCGCAACCTCCACCTTCCGGGTTCAAGCAATTCTTCTGCCTCAGCCTCCCAAGTAGCCAGGATTACAGGCACACACCACCACATCCAGCTAATTTTTTGTATTTTAAGTAGAGACTGGTTTCACCATGTTGGTCGTGCTGGTCTCAAACTCCTGACATCAAGTGATCCACCTGCCTTGGCCTCCCAAAGTGCTGGGATTACAGGTGTGAGCCACCGCGCCC
>NW_012113030.1:7362316-7368463 GCF_000951035.1 Colobus angolensis palliatus
TCCAGCCTGGGTGACAGAGGAAGACTCTGTCTCTAAAATAAATAAATAAATAAAATTTTAAAAGTTAGCCAGGCATGGTGGTATGTGCCTGTGGTCCCAGTTACTTGGGATGTGGAGGTAGGAGGATCATTTAAGCCTGTAAGGTGGAGGCTGCAGCGAGCCGTGATCACAGCACTGCACTCTAGTCTGAGTGACAGAGCGAGACCCTATCTTAAAATAAAATAAAATAAAATAAAATAAAATTTAAAAGGCTTCCCAGGTTCCTCCCTGTGCCAGCAGTCAGCATATAGTCCCGTTTCTGCCCCTGCCTCACCTGCAGCACCAAGGAGTCCAGGGCCACCCTCCGAATTTCCGGGACCGGGTAGGGGGCGAAGGCATCATAGTCCGATTCGGCATAGAGGCGGAAGCAGACTCCGGGACCCGTGCGGCCTGCCCGGCCCTTCCGCTGCTCTGCGCTAGCCTGACTGATCCAGAACTCCTGCAGCCGCTGCAGCTTGGCCTGCGGGTCGTAGCTCATCTCCTTCACCTTGCCTGGATGGGAGCAATGAGGAAAGGGAGTCTGTGTGTGGCAGCCACGTGCGGCGGGCCACGCGCCTGGCTCTAGCCACTCGCCAACACCCTCACTCCTTTATTCTGTTAATGATAACCGAGGGCTTATTCTGAATCCAACTCTGACATTTTATTTATTCTTTCATTTCCTCACTTACACATCTTTTTTTTTTTTTTTTTTTGAGACAGGGTCTCATTGTCTCCCAGGCTAGAGTGCAGTGGTTCAATTACAGCTCACTGCAGCCTCAACCTCCCAGGCTCAAGTGCTGATCCTCCTAGCTCAGCCTCCCGAATAGCTGGGACTAAAGGGGCACGCCACCACGCCCAGCTCATTTTTTGTAGAGATGGGGTTTCACATGCTGATCTCAAACTCCTGGGCTCAAGCAATCTGCCTCCCACAGTGATGGGGTTACAGGCATGGGCCACTGTACCCAGCCTTTCACTCACACATCTTTTCATTCATTTTCCCAAGTCTTCGTTTCTTCAGAGGTTCATTTATCCAATCAATACGTATTAAGCACCTACTATGTACCAGGCACTGCAGTAGGCACTAGGGGAAGCGCAATGAGCTAAACAAAGGCCCTAGTCTCACGGGATTGAACAGAGCACTGTATTTCCTCCAGTGGCAAAAAATCCTTTTCTCACATTTTCCTTCTTTTTTTTTTTTTGAGACAGAGTTTCGCTCTTATTGCCCAGGCTGGAGTGCAATGGTGCAATCTCGCTCACTCCGCCTCCCAAGTTCAAGCGATTCTCCTGCCTCAGCCTCCCAAGTAGCTGGGATTACAGGAACCCACCACCACGCCCAGGTCATTTTTGTATTTTTAGTAGAGACGGGGTTTCACCATGTTGGCCAGGCTGGTCTCGAACTCCTGACTTCAGGTGATCCACCTGCCTCGCCCTCCCAAAGTGCTGGGATTACAGGCATGAGCCACTGCGCCTGGCAGGCACTATTTTTTTAATTTCTCTCTTTTTTTTCGAAACAGGGTCTCGCTCTGTTGCCCAGGCTTGAGTGCGGTAGCACAATCACGGCTCACTGCAGCCTCGACTTCCTGGGCTCAGGTGATTCTCCCACATCAGTTTCCTGAGCAGCTGGGACTACAAGCATGCACCACCAAGTCTGGCTAATTTTTGTATTTTTAGTAGAGATGGGGTTTCACCATGTTGGCCAGGCTGGTCTTGAACTCCTGACCTCAAGTGATCTGCCTGCCTTGGCCTCCCAAAGTGCTGGGATTATAGGCATGAGCCACTGCACCTGGCCTAAAATGTCTTAATGGCACATGAAATTATGAGCCATTTTACCATCAATGGCACCCCAGAGTCAATACGACCAGGTAGCTGCTAACACTTATTGAGTGATGGCTCTGTGCCAGGCACGAAGGCACCCAAGGGTGTTAAGTCATTTAATCCTCATAACCTGAGGGAGGGCATGTCATTGTCATTTTACAGATAAGCCAACTGATGCATGAAGTGTCAGTGACATGACCCCAGCCACTCAGCCAGCACTGAACCCAGCCGGGCAGGCGCCAGTGTCTCCAAACACGATGCTGCGCTGACCTCCCAGCGAACATTCCAGTCAGGAAGACAGAAAGTGAACAAACACAGCAGCACATATAAAATAGAATGCTGGACCAGGCGCAGTGGCTCACGCCTGTAATCTCAGCACTTTGGGAGGCCGAGGCAGGCAGATCACTTGAGGTCAGGAGTTCAAGACCAGCCTGGCCAACATGGTGAAACCCTGTCTCTACTAAAAATACAAAAATTAGCCGGGCATGGTGACGCACGTTCGTAAACCCAGCTACTTGGGAGGCTGAAGCAGGAGAATCGCTTGAACTTGGGAGGCAGAGATTGCAGTGAGCCGAGATCGCATCATTGCACTCCAGTCTGGCAATAGAGTGAGACTCCGTCTCCAAAAAAAACAAAAACAAATTGAATGCCAACCCCCCTCATATGAGAAGCAACAGTGGATGGAGAAGGAGGAGGGGATATCTCTTAGAGTGGACAGGATGGGCCTCTCTGATGGGGGGACATTTATGCAGGCCCTGAAATGAGGTGAGGGCCTCAGCTGTGTGGATACCTAGAGAAAGACAGCTCTCAGCAGAGAGAACAGTAAGTACAAAGGATCCAGGGCAGAAGCAGGCTTGGGAGGCGTGAGAAAAATTAAGATGTTGCCACTGGTCCACAGCCCCACATGTCATCTTCCAGCATCCCAATTCCGGAAATCCGAAATCTGAAATGCTCAAAAATCTGAAATGTTTTCAGCGCTAACATGACCCTCCAATAAAATGCTCACTGGAGGATTTCAGAGTTTTGGATGTGACATGCTCAAATAATAAAATAGATACAAATATTCCAAATTCCAAAAAACCCGAAATTCCAAACACTTCTGGTGGCAAGCATTTTGGACATGGAAAAGTCAACTGTACTTCCTACTTCAAGCTGGTGCGTCCCTGCCACAGGTGTACACCTCCGGACCCCACGCTCCTATCTAAGTCCTTGTGGGCGGTGGGTAGGGGCTTGTGGTGGTCTTTACCAGAATCTACTACAAAGCGGATCCCATCAATGGTGACTGAGGTCTCAGCGATGTTGGTGGAGAGGATGCATTTCCGGACTCCAGGAGGTGCCATATCAAATACCTGGGGGAAAGGGAGGGGGTGGTGTCAGGAACTAACTCAGCCCCGACTAACCTACGTGTCCAATTTCCCATCCACCCCCATGTCAGCAGCTTCCCTGGAACCCTTTCCTCCTCCAGAGACCTCCCTCTCGGAGACGGCTCACCATCCCCCCATCACCTGGGCCATCCTGGGCCCTCCCCTACCCTCAGACAGAGGCAGTCTTGCTCTGTCACCCAGGCTGGAGTCGAGTGGCGTGATCTCAGCTCACTGCAGCCTCTGCCTCCTGGGTTCAAGCATTCTCTTGCCTCAGCCTCCCAAGCAGATGGGATTACAGGCGCCTGCCACCAAGCCTGGCTAATTTTTGTATTTTAAGGAGAGATGGGGTTTCACCACGTTGGCCAGGCTGATCTTGAACTCCTGACCTCAGGTGATCCACCCGCCTCAGCCTCCCAATGTGCTGGGATTACAGGCGTGAACCACCACACGCGCCCCCCGACCTGAACATCTTGAACTTTTTATTTTTTTGAGACAGTGTCTCACTCTTTGGCCTACACTGGAATGCAGTGGCGTGATCACAGCTCATTGCAGCCTTGACCTCCTGAGCTCATGTGATCCTCCTGCATCAGCCTCCCAAGTAGCTGGGATTATAGGCACATGCCACCATGCCCAGCTAGTTTTGTTTTGTAGAGACAAGTTCTCACTATGTTGCCTAGGATGGTCTCTAACTCCTAAGCTCGGGTGATCCTCCTGCCTCAGCTTCCTGTGCTGGGATTATATGCGTGAGCCACCGCACCAGGCCATCTTGAACTTTTCTTGAAATCCTTCCCTCCTCCCACAGCCCGGCCCCTGCCCTGGTCCAGGCCTCTCCTCGCCCACTCTGATCCTGCTCTAGCTTCCCCTCAGATCTCTGGCCTGTAGATTCACATGGCAGCCAGAGGCACAGAGGCAGCTGAAGCACAAACTGGCACTGCCCCTGCTGGGGGCTGAGGTGGGAGGATCGCTTGAGCTTAGGAGTTTGAAACCAGCCTAGGCAACACAGTGAGACCTCTTTGCTACTAAAATTCAAAAAAACATTAACGGAGGCCAGGCACGGTGGCTCACACCTGTAATCCCAGCACTTTGGGAGGCTGAGGCAGGCAGATCACTTGAGGTCAGGAGTTCAAGACCAGCCTGGCCAACATGGCGAAACCCTGTCTCTACTCAACATAAACATACAAAAGATTAGCCGGACGTGGTGGTGTGCACCTGTAGTCCCAGCTACTCGGGAGGCTGAGGCAGGAGAATCACTTGAACCCGGGAGGCGGAGGTTGCAATGAGCCACAATCACGCCACTGCACTCCAGCCTGGGTGATAGAGTGAGACTCTGTCTGAAAAAAAAAAAATTAACAGAGTATAGTGACACACACCTATAGTTGCTACTTGGGGGACTAAGGAGAGGGGATCACTTGAGTCCAAGAAGTCAAGGCTGCAGTGAGCCCCAGTTGTGCCACTGCACTCCAGCCTGGACAACAGAGCAAGACTGTTTCAAAAAAAAAAAAAAATTGTTTTGGAACACAGACTCACACGCTCAATTTATGGCTGCTTTCATGCTGCAACAGTGGGGCTGAGTAGCTGTGACAGACAGCCAGCCCATGGTCCATAGCGCTGACAATATCTACTCTGATCCTTTCTAGAAAGTTTGCCGACCTCTGGTTTAGAGCATGGGCTCCGGGGCCAAACTACCTGGGTTCGCAGCCTGGCTCTGCCACTAGGTGGCTACGACTTTGCACAAGTGCAGCCCCTGAGCCCTGCGTCTGTGGAGTTACACAAGTCCTGTGTGCAGCCACCCCTGACTCATGCAGACCCCTCGCCTGCCCCACTTGGGCTTCCTGTGATACCTTGTCCTGGTCGGCCACAGACAGGGCGCTGTGCAGGGGCAGCACCACCCAGCGCTGGGTGTGGCTGGCATAGGTCTGGGCGGCCTCCAGCACGGTGCTGATCTCTGCCATGCCGCTGAGGAAGACGAGGAGGTCACCCCGCTCCTCAGGCGGGTACTTGTGGTCAATGGACTCCAGTACCCTCAGGAAAGGCCGTGGGTCCAGCTTTTCTGACTTGGACGTGGTCGGCTCCGCCTCCTGTGGCTGGTACACGACCTGAGAGGAGACAGCCCCAGGTAGAAGCACACCCTGTCCCTCCAGCTCAGAGCAATGGGCTGGGGAGGCTGCAGGCTGACGGGGGAGACCTGGTTGACGGAGAAGACACAGTGCAACAGGTACAGGCTGGTGGGCAACTCTGTTCCATGTGGTCATTCAGGGATCCAGGTTCCTCCTTTCCCATTAGTCTACCATCTCACTGGGCAGGATTTCTCAAAGTCAGCAAGATTGACATTGCAGTCTGGACAATTCCTTGTTGTGGGGGCTGTCCTGTGCATTGTAGGATATTTAGCAGCATCCCTGGCCCCTACCCATGAGATGCTAGTAGTCTTCTCCTCTGGTTGTGACTATTAAAAATGTCTCCAGATATTGCCACATGTTCGCTGGGGGGCAAAACCACCCCTAATTGAGAAACAGGTGATAGACAGCACACTGCAGCTAGATAATTTCTGAAGGATGTAATAAAAAGACAAAGTAACAAAGCAACTGCAAGGCTTGTGGGGTGCTGGTAATGTCTGACTTTTCTAAACCTGGGTGCTAGCTATGTAGATGTATTTAACTGGTGAAAACGAATTGAGCTATATATTTACAATGCATGCATTCTCTTATGTTTAGAGTAGCTTCAACAAGAAAAAATTCTAGGTGATGGAACCAGGATGAAAACCCTAGAAATCAGGTTGGTTGGATGACCAGGAGAGGACCTGAGCCTAAGCCAGGTTGGTTGGCTGATTTCCAGGCATAGTTGGCTCACACCTGTAATCCTAGCCCTTTGGGAGGCGAAGACGGGAGGATTGTTTGATCTCAGGGATGCGCGACCAGGCAAACAACATAGCAACACCTCGTCTCTACTAAAA
>NW_012113030.1:7368653-7370936 GCF_000951035.1 Colobus angolensis palliatus
CAGCCTCCACCTCCCAGGTTCAAGCAATTCTCCCACCTCAGCCTCCTGAGTAGCTGGGATAACAGGGGTGCACCACCACTGGAGCTAATTTTTGCATTTGTAGTAGAGACAAGGTTTTACCATGTTGGCCAGGCTGGTCTCGAACTCCTGACCTCAGGTGATCCACCTGCCTCGGCCTCCCAAAGAGCTGGGATTATAGGCATGAGCCACCACACCCAGCTGGCACTCTCTCTCTCTTTCGTTTCTTTTTTTGAGATGGGTCTTGCTCTCTTCCCAGGGTGGAGTGCAGTGGCATGATCTCAGCTCACTGCAACCTCCGCCTCCAGGCTCAAGCAAATTCTCCTGCCTCAGCCTCCCAAGTAGCTAGGATTATAGGCACACGCCACCATGCCCAACTAATTTTTGTATTTTTAGTAGAGATAGGATTTCACCATGTTGGCCACGATGGTCTCGAGCTCCTGACCTCATGATCTTTCTGCCTCAGCCTCCCAAAGTGCTGGGATTACAGGCACGAGCCACCGTGCCCGGCCCATTCTTTCTTTTTTTATGGCTGCTTAGAAGGCAAATTGATGGGCATTTGGAACCAGAAATCACAAGAGACAATGAAGTTCTTCCTGTAAGTCTTGACTACACAGACAAGGATAATTCAGTAAGACAGTGTTTCTCAATTAGGGGTGGTTTTGCACCCCAGGGAACATGTGGCAATATCTGGAGACATTTTTAATAGTTACAACCAGAGGAGAAGACTACTGGCATCTAGTGAGTAGGGGCCAGGGATGCTGCTAAATATCCTACAATGCACAGGACAGCCCCCACAACAAGGAATTATCCTTGACTGAAATGTCAATCTTGCTGACTTTCAGAAATCCTGCCCAGTGAGATGGCAGACTAATGAGAAAGGAGGAGCCTGGATCCCTGAATGACCACAAGGAACAGGGTTGCCCACCAGTCTGGATCAGTCGCACTGTTATCTAAGAGAAATAAACTTCTCTTATCTGAGACTTTACATTTTTGGTTTTTTTTTTTTCTTTTTTTTGAGACAGAGTCTTGCTCTGTCATCCAGGCTAGAGTGCAGTGGTGCGATCTCGGCTCACTGCAAGCTCTGCCCCCGGGTTCAAGTGATTCTCCTGCCTCAGCCTCCCAAGTAGCTGGGATTACAGGCGCCTGCCACCATGCCTGGCCAATTTTGTTTTTGTATTTTTAGTAGAGATGGGGTTTCACGGTGTTAGCCAGGATGGTCTCGATTTCCTCACCTCATGATCCATCCGCCTTGGCCTCCCAAAGTGCCGAGATTACAGGCATGAGCCACTGCGCCCAGCCATTTTTGGGTCTTCTTCTAACAGCTTTTACTCTAATAAGCACTTAGCACTCTAACCAGGTCATTATGAATGCTCAGAAAATGGTAGCTTTAAAAAAAGAGAACATCTTTAAATAAAAGAGATGGGAGATACAGCCGCAGAGAGAAGAGGCATGTCCAGGTTTGGACAGAGACCAGGTTGGAGGTGTGGGGATGTAGAAGGAGGGGGAAGTACTCACTGTGATGGGGAACAGCCTCCCGGGCACCTGTACCACGGGGGCATTGCTGAAATAGCTGGAGAAGAGCGAGATGTTGATGGTGGCCGACATGAGGATGACCTTGAGGTCAGGCCGCTTGGGCAACAGGCGCCGGAGGACACCCAGGAGGAAATCGTTGTGGAGATGCCGCTCGTGGACTTCATCCACAATCAGGACCTCGTACTGGGGCAGGCTGGGCTCCCGCTGGATTTGTCGCAGAAGCAGGCCCACTGTCAGGAACACAATCTTGGTTGCCGCCGAACGCGTGCTCTCAAAGCGGATCTGGTAGCCGACCTGGGGTGGGATGAAGAAAGGTGTGGTCAGGAGAGGACCCTGAGCCTGGGTATCAGCCCCTGGCCCTGCCCAAATTGAAAATCTAAGCAGGCCAGGTGCAGTGGCTCACGCCTATAATCCCAGCACTTTGGGAGGCCGAGGCGGGCAGATCACCTGAGGTCAGGAGTTCGAGATCAGCCTGACTAACATGGAGAAACCCCATCTCTACTAAAAGTACAAACAAAATTAGCTGGGCGTGGTGGCGCGTGCCTATAATCCCAGCTACTTGGGAGGCTGAGGCAGGAGAATCGCTTGAACCTGGGAGGCGGAGGTTGCAGTGAGCCAAGATCACACCATTGCACTCCAGCCTTGGGCAACAAGAGTGAAACTGCGTCTCAAAAATAAAAAAAGAGCAGGGCGTGGTGGCTCAAGCCTGTAATCCCAGCACTTTGGGAG
>NW_012113030.1:7371776-7376245 GCF_000951035.1 Colobus angolensis palliatus
CTCGAACCTGGGAGGAGGAGGCTGCAGTGAGCTGAGATCGCTCCACTGCACTCCAGCCTGGGCGACAGAGCGAGACTCTGTCTCAAAAAAAAAAAAGCGACGAGCCTTTAGGACATTTCCCATTGTTTTGCCATTAAAGTGCTACACTGGTAATGCTAGCTCCTTTGTCATATAGACCACGGAGAAGCCAATCTGTGGATAAAGTTCTAGAAGAATCATTACTGGGTCCAAGGGTAAGTGCTTCATTTATTTTTTTGAGATGGAGTCTCGCTCTGTTACCCAGGCTGGAGTGCAGTGGCGCGATCTTGGCTCACTGCAAGCTCCGCCTCCCGGGTTCACGCCATTCTCCTGCCTCAGCCTCCCGAGTAGCTGGGTCGACAGGCACCCGCCACCACGCCTGGCTAACTTTTTTTGTATTTTTTAGTAGAGACAGGGTTTCACCGTGTTAGCCAGGACGGTCTTGATCTCCTGACCTCATGATCCGCCCACCTCAGCCTCCCAAAGTGCTGCGATTACAGGCGTGAGCCAACACGCCCGGCCAAGTGCTTCATTTTTATTGATACTGCCATATGGACAAGCAACCTATTCCCCCAAGGTCGCCCTGAAAAATCGGAAACCTGGTGCGTCCCACTCACCTGTGAGCCATACTGACTGAGGCTCTCAAAGCCGACACGCTTGGCCAGTGAGATGCAGGCGATCCGCCGGGGCTGGGTACACGCCACGTGACTGAAGCCAGCAGTCAGCAGGTACTGGGGCACCTGAGTGGACTTGCCACAGCCGGTGTCACCGGCCACTACCACCACCTGGTGCTCCTTCAGTGTCTGCAGGATGCGGTTCCCATACTGGGCGATGGGGAGGGCTGCCCGCTCACGCTGCAGCTTTGCCAGACGCCCAAATGCCTGCTTCTGGCCAAAGTCCAGATAGTGCAACAAGGCCCGGCGGAACTCAGACACTCTCTCCGCAGGCAAGTGCCTGCCCAGCCCCTGAGAGCCCCGTGTGTCAGGGCCAAGAACAGAGAGGTTGATGCGGTAACGTGGGTCATAAGTGCGAGGTAGGTCGGCCAGCGCTGGGATGCTGTGCTTGGGCTGTCCAGGGTCTTTCTCCTCCTTCCTGGAGGTCTTGAGATTCTGGAATCTCTGCAGGCGTTCAAAGAAGGTCCAAAACTTCTGACATTCCTCAGAACCCTGACGGATGTAATCCTCCTCACGGAAGAAGGCATCTTCCAAGAGGCGACGTGTCTCTGGACAATTCCAGTCCCATTTCTCCAAGGCCTCTTCCTCGCTGGGAGCCCAGTGGTGGTCTTGGCGATCCCTGCCCTCTCTTGTTCTAGGAGGAGGCATGTTACTAATCCACAATGGGGGTCTCAGTTCTGATCACCCAAAACAAATATTCTCATCCATTCCCAACCTGCAACAATTTAAGAGGCCAGTGCCTGCAACAGAGAACCACTTTATCTTCAAAGAGCTAATTTTTCCTCCTAGTCACCGCACAGGACCACCACAGATGATAAAGTGGTCAGGGGACTGCTTGAGCTGATGACACAAAGGGTACCTCATGATACCTGCAGTGATCTCTGGGATGGACACAAGTTCATTCTGGGTTTTCAGGCCCTGGATTCTTAGGAGAAAGAACAGAAGACATTCATTCACTTTTGGGAACATTACCTTTTTTTTTTCCTGAGGCAGGGTCTCACTGTTTCCCAGGCTGGAGTGCAGTGCCACAATCATGGCTCACCGCAGCCTCGACCTCCTGGACTCAAGTCATCCTCCTGCCTCAGCCTCCCAAACAGCTGGGACTACAGGCACACAGCACCACACCCAGCTAATTTTTTACTGTTTGTAGAGATGAGGTCTCACCATGTTGCCCAGGTTGATATCAAACTTCTGGGCTCAAGAAATTCCCCCACCTCAGCCTCCCAAAGTGTTGGGATTACTGGTGTGAGCCACCATGCCCAGCCCATTTTTAGAAACTTTTTTTTTTTTTTTTTTTTTTTGAGACGGAGTCTCGCTCTGTTGCCCAGGCTGGAGTGCAGTGGCCGGATCTCAGCTCACTGCAAGCTCCGCCTCCCGGGTTTATGCCATTCTCCTGCCTCAGCCTCCCAAGTAGCTGGGACTACAAGCGCCCGCCACCTCGCCCGGCTAGTTTTTTGTATTTTTTAGTAGAGACGGGGTTTCACCGTGTTAGCCAGGATGGTCTCGATCTCCTGACCTCATGATCCGCCCGTCTCGGCCTCCCAAAGTGCTGGGATTGCAGGCTTGAGCCACCGCGCCCGGCCTTTTAGAAACATTTCTAACAGCCTGTTTCTCAAGCACTGAACTAGGAAAAGGAGGTAATGAATACAACCACCAGAGTCCTCACAGATGGCCATGATCACATCATCTCTCATGTGACACACACGTCATCAGACTGTGACAATCCAGTGATGGGGACTGTGATAACAGAACCCTAGGGAGCTGTGGGACACCAAAGGAGGTTCCTCCTCCTTCCCATGCTTGGGAATCATGGAAGGATCCTGGGAGGAAGGGATGTTTGACCTGGCACCTAAAGGAGAGATGTAGGTCACATGGCCAACCAACAGCAGAATCTTGTCTCAAAAGGCATAACAGGAGAGAGGTGTGATGTAATGAAAAGAATAACGCAAGGGGTTCTTCACCTGGGGTCCAGTGAGATTCAGAACATTGAGATAAAAGGCAAAATTTTGCAAGTGTTATATATTATTTTTGCCTGCCTGGAACAACCCCTTACTTCTTTTCTGAGGATAGTATCCACCTTCCTTTGGAGAACAGCCCTTCCTCGATTCTACATGGTTCAAGGGCCTTTAAGTCAAAGAACCCCTATTGGGTAGGCAAGTGACAAAGACCTGGCCAATCATGGTACTCTACTCCCCCTCTAACCAATGATTGGTCTGAAAAGTGGACACATGATCCAAGAAGGGCCAATCAGGGCCCTTTTGTGGAATTTACACTCGGTTGCTAGGACAGAAAAGCTCTCATTTTATCCATTATAATCAAGCAAGTTTGATATAAGCCTGGAGCTGTTTGTAGTAGCTCTGAAACATGACAGAGTCTTTCCTAAAATCTATCCTAGAGAAATAACTAGATACAGGCACAAGGATATCACTGTGCATCACAGGGAGAGGGTGAAAGAGGGAGAGGAAGAGAAGCTTAGCAACATCATTTAGGTCTTGAAACTTAGTTCCCTTCAACCCCCCACTTCTCAGCTTACACAAGAAAATGCCTTTTTGCTTACAGTTGGAGTCTTTTGTTTTTGTTTTGAGATGGAGTCTCGCTCTGTCACCCAGGCTGGAGTGCAGTGGTGTGATCTTGGCTCACTGCAACCTCCACCTCCCAGGTTCAAGCAGTTCTTGTGCCTCAGCCTCCTAAGTAGCTGGGATTACAGGCGTGCACAACCACGCTGACTAATTTTTGTATTTAGTGCAGACGGCATTTCACAATGTTGGCCAGGCTGGTATTGGACTCCTGACCTCAAGTGATCTGCTCATCTTGGCCTCCCAAAGTGTTGG
Organism: Colobus angolensis palliatus; assembly: GCF_000951035.1. Taxonomy (NCBI): domain Eukaryota; kingdom Metazoa; phylum Chordata; class Mammalia; order Primates; family Cercopithecidae; genus Colobus; species Colobus angolensis. The sequence goes on from NW_012113030.1 coordinate 7,375,300, forward strand.
GATTATAGGCATGAGCCACCACGCCTGGCCTAAAGTTGGGTTTTTGGTTCTCAGCTGAAAATATCTTAATAAAGAGCACACCCTCATATGCGCAATTTTCTAGAAGTTAGTCACTCAGATTCTTAAAGGGGTTCATGACTCTAAAAGGGTTCAGAGCCTTCGTTGGTAAAGGAGTTAGAGTCAGGCAGATCTGGGTTTGAATCTCAACTTCATCATGTATTAAATGTGTGCCCCCTGGGCAAAATTTCTTTTTTTACACGGAGTCTCACTCTGTCGCCCAGACTGGAGTGCAGTGGCGTGTATCAGCTCACTGCAACCTCCGCTTCTCAGGTTCAAGTCATTCTCCTGCCTCAGCCTCCCAAGTAGCTGGGATTACAGGTGTGTGCCACCATGCCCAGCTAATTTTTCGTATTTAGTAGAGACACGGTTTCACCATTTTGGCCAGGCTGGTTTCAAACTCCTGACCTCAACTGATTCACCCACCTCAGCCTCCCAAAGTGCTGGGATTATAGGCGTGAGCCACCGCACCCAGCTCCCTGGGCAAATTAATCTGAACTTCAGGCAGTTTTCATCATGTATAAAGCAGAGATAATATCCGTCTCAAAACTTTACAACATTTAACCATCAATCTTGGTAGAGAGAAGCTAAGTAGTTAAATAGTAACTAGAAGCAGAAAACAGCAAGAGGAAGTGGGGCAAAATCTGGAAACAAAATTAGACTCAAAGGGCCACAGTGCCCTATCATAATGGTGCTAACAATGCTTCCACCCACTCTTGTGTTTTCCTGTTCTAGGAGGGAAGCAAGTTGAGGGCTTGGAGTGTTACTGTGACTCTGGGCCAGTGATTCTTAGAAAATGACAGTGTTCCGGGCGGACGCGGTGGCTCACGCCTGTAATCCCAGCACTTTGGGAGGCCGAGGTGGGCGGATCATGAGGTCAGGAGATCCG
>NW_012113030.1:7381145-7386619 GCF_000951035.1 Colobus angolensis palliatus
TTTTGAGAAGGAGTCTCACCCTGTCGCCTAGGCTGGAGTACAGTGGTATGATCTCAGCTCACTGCAACCTCCGCCTTACAGGTTCCAGCGATTCTCCTGCCTCAGCCTCCCAAGTGGCTGGGACTATAGGCGCGCACCACGACACCCGGCTAATTTTTGTAATTTTAGTAGGGATGGGGACTCACCATGTTGGCCAGGCTGGTCTCGAACTCCTGACTTCATGGATCCGCCCACCTGGGCCTCCCCAAGTTCTGGGATTATAGGCGTGAGCCACCACGCTGGGTCGAAAACAGCTTTATTGAAGCAGCAGTGTTACAGCTCTGTGACTGCTCCTGCACGGCAGGGATACCCCATAGGCCATGTGCTGAGACTAACCGCTCAGGGCAGTTCTGTAGTTACATTTATACATTTTTTTGTTTTGTTTTAGACAAAGTCTTGCTCTGTGGCCCAGGCTGCAATGGCGTGATTTCAGCTCACTGCATCCTCTGCCTCCGGGGTTCAAGAGATTCTCCTGCCTCAGCCTCCCAAGCAGCTGGGATTACAGGCACCCGCCACCAGGCCCGGCTAATTTTTGTATTTTCAGTAGAGACGGGGTTTCACCATGTTGGCCAGGCTGGTCTCAAACTCCTGACCTCGGGTGATCCACCTGCCTTGGCCTCCCAAAGTGCTGGGATTACAGGCGTGAGCCACCACGCACGGCCTAGACCTATTTTTAATTACATATAGATTAAGGGGCAGATTACGCAGAAGTATCTAGGGAAGGAGTAATAACTTCCGGGTTGTGGGGTCACTGCCATGGAAAGGGGCAGTAACTCCTGGGTGTTGCCATGGCAATGGCAAACTGACATGGCACACTAGTAGGCATGTCAGAGAAAGTTGTTTCGGGCTGGGCGTGGTGGCCCACACCTGTAATCCCAGCACTTTGGAAGGTTGAGGTGAGCAGATCACCTGAGTCAGGAGTTCGACCAGCAGGAGAATCACTTGAACCCAGAAGGTGGAGGTTGCAGTGAGCCGAGATCGTGTCACTGCACTCCAGCCTGGGTAACAGAGCAAGACTCCTTCTCAAAAAAAAAAAAGTTGCTTCGGCCTCCTCCCTGTTTTAGTTAGTCCTCAATTTGGTCCAATGTTTGAGCCCTACCTCCAGAGTTGAGTCCCACCTCCTACCTCAAAGGAGGTGTATAAATTGTTCCACAACAAATTTTATTTTACAAGACAGCCTTGGTCTTAATTCACGCATGAGAATTCTGAGTAAAATACTAAGTAACAAAATATGTGATACCAATGCTTTATAATTGAACTCCTCTCTACCCTGAATCCAATAGATCCTAATAGTTAGGCAGGAATATCATCATCCCTCTTCAGCCTGAAGAAGTTGCAGAAGATGGATCTTCCTCCCTCTACAACCCTTAGGATTAAAGCTTCTCTTATAAAAGGGAGTGGGGGTGCCGGGCGCGGTGGCTCACGCCTGTCATCCCAGCACTTTAGGAGGCCAAGGCGGGCGGATCACGAAGTCAGGAGATCGAGACCATCCTGGCTAACTCGGTGAAACCCCATCTCTACTAAAAAATACAAAAAATTAGCCAGGTGTACTCCCAGCTGCTCGTGAGGCTGAGGCAGGAGAATGGCATGAACCTGGGAGGCGAAGCGAGCTTGCAATGAACCGCAATGGTGCCACTGCACTCCAGCCTGGGTGACAGAGTGAGACTCCGTCTCAAAAAGTAAAATAAAATAAAATAAAAATAATAAAAATAAAAGGGAGGAGGGAAATGTCAGACGCATGTGAACCAGAGTGATTCCATCTTGAATAGGAGCCAGGTGAAATAAGGCTGAGGCCCACTGGGCTGCATTCCCAGGAGGTTAAGCATTCTAAGTCACAGGATAAGGCCGGAAACGGTGGCTCACGGCTGTATTCCTGGCACTTTGGGAGGCCGAGGTGGGTGGATCACCTGAGGTCAGGAGTTCGACACCAGCCTGGCCAACATGGTGAAACCCTGTCTCTACTAAAAATACAAAAATTAGCCAGGTATGGTGGCTGCGCCTGTAATCCCAGCTACTCGGGAGGCTGAGGCATAAGAATTGCTTGAACCTGGGAGGTGGAGGTTGCAGTCACCTGAGATCGTGCCACTGCACTCCAGCCTGGGTGACAGAGCGAGACTCCGTCTCAAAAAACAAAAAAATGAAAAGAATATGAGAGTGTTCCTCTGAGGCTACAAACTGCCTATGCATGCTGAGCCCCGCTGGCAGCATCCCGTGCCTCTCAAGGTGTCTATCTTTTTCAGCTTCTAGGTTGTCTGCATCTTCTAGTTTCTGTATAACTGTGTCTCTGACCATCTTTTGGTCTCTTGGCCTATTTGCCCTGGGCTCATGGCCTTTCGTGGGTTTGTTTCCCCCTCTGTCCCCTCCCTCTCTCTCCACTCCATCTTCAGGCCTCTGTCTCTTTTTCAGTCTGTCTTGTTCATCACCCTCATCTCTCTTCCCTGTCCTATTCTGGTCTCATCTCTCTTCACTTACCTGAGTCATTTTGTAGTCTGATTTTCTCTGTAATCCAGCTCTTCCCTTCTCCATCTCTCTTCAGTTCTCCATTTGACTTTCTCCATCTTTCTCATTTAAAAAAAAGCTTTTTCAGGCCGGGCACTGTGGCTCACGCCTGTAATCCCGGCACTTTGGGAGGCCGAGGCAGGCAGATCACCTGAGGTCGGGAGTGCGAGATCAGCCTGACCAACATGGAAAAACCCCATCTCTACTAAAAATACAAGATTAGCCGGGCGTGGTGGCACATGCCTGTAATCCCAGCTATTTGGGAGGCTGAGGCAGGAGACTTGCTTGAACCTAGGAGGCGGGAGTTGCGGTGAGCTAAGATCACGCCATTGCACTCCAGCCTGGGCAACAAGAGCGAAACTCCAAAATCCGTCTCAAAAAAATAAAAATGTTTCATTTTTGTTCTTTTGAAACAGGGTTTCACTCTGTCACCCAGCCTGGAGTGCAGTGGCGCAATCACAGCTTACTGCAGCCTCGACCTCCCAAGCTCAAGCGATGCTCTCACCGCAGCCTCCCAAAGTGCTGGGGTGACAGGCGTGAGTTACCGTGCCCTCTTTCTCATGTTCTGTTTTAATCTTTTTTTCCTCCCTTGTGTCCTTCCAGTGTTCACTCTCCATCACCTTCTCTCTCCATTTCCCCATCTAATACTTTATCTCCCAATATCAGAAGCTTTAATAATAGCTCATGCTTACTTACCGCTTACTCACGTTAACACACAAACCTATTCCTATCTGTAGGATTTATTCCTATCCCACACCTATGTACATACACACACACTTTTCTCACGACTGTAAGGCACTATGATCGCCCCCTATTTTACTGAGCAATAGAGAGGCTAAGTGAGTAGCCAAGTGTCAGGTGAGGAACTCAAATCTAGGGGTTCGGGCTCCACTCCCTCACTTTTCCATTTCTCAGCATCATTTTCCATTACCTCCAGTTTTTGGGGGGTTCTCCCTACTTCACTGTCTCCAGCCTTCCGTATCTCTCGGTGTCCCACATGATTCAGTGTATCGTTTCTCCATCTAAATCCTATTTTTTCTGTTTCTAGCGTCCACGATCAGTTTCCGACTTTCCCCTCCACTCCCCAAGTTTAAGGGCGACCACGCCTCTCGGCCTCTGGTCTGAGCCTCTGGCTGGAACCTATCGCAACTCTCGCCCACGCTCTCTAGTTTTCAGCTTCCCTCCTCTCCCAACACCCTCGTCTTTCAGTCCCTCAGTTTCTCGAGGCTTCTTTTCGTGCCTCCATTTCTTTCCGTCTCTGGCCTGTCGCCCAGGTTCTCCCAGGGACGCTCAGGTGCCATCTCCGTCCGCGTCTGCCGGCCCTTCGGCTGCCTCCTACATTTCTCCTCATCTCGAGATTTCCCTCGCCCCTGGGCTCGCACCCCAAATTACTCCCGACCCGCCCAACTCCAGCGGCCACCGCTGCCACCACCCGGTGCACCCGCCCTGCCCCCCTCACTTACTACAAGCCGCGAACGCCTTAACTTCCGGTCCCAAGAGCCCAAGTCTTGCGCCTGCGCACACCGCCATCTCGGTCTGACCCCGCCCCGCCACCACAGAGGAGCCAAGCTCTGGGCTGCCCAAGACCCATCCTGAGCCTGTGCACCGCACGCTTCCGCCCCGCCTCGCTTGGGGCGGAGCCTCGAGAGATTGCGCCCTCTAGAGGCCAGTAGAGGCGTTGCGGTACAGACTTGCAGGCACCTCCTCCCCGACCCCGCCTTCTCCTCCCCAGGCATAGCCACGTGCACCCCAGTTCTGCTACGCCGAGGTTTTAACCCAAACCCCGGGCCCAGGCACTTTTTTTTTTTTTGAGACGGAGTCTCGCTGTGTCTCCCAGGCTAGAGTGCAGTGGCGTGATCTCAGCTCACTGCAACCTCCGCCTCCCAAGTTCAAACCATTCTCCTGCCTCAGCCTCCCGAGTAGCTGGGATTACAGGGGCACACCACTACCCCCAGCTGATTTTTGTATTTTTAATAGAGACAAGGTTTCATCATTTGGGCCAGGCTGGTCTCCAACTCCAGACCTCAAGTGATCTTCCCGCCTTGGCCTCCCAGAGCACTGGGATTACAAATGTGAGGCATCACACTCAGCCTTACCTCTTTTCTTTCTACAACCCCATTTTCTGTTACCTTTCCCTGCAATAAACTCAATCACACACATGCAGGAAGGCCCCCACATACAGAAACTATCTCATTAGCCAGCAATGCACCCTCTCTTTTATTAAGTGAAAGAAGAAACTGGGCTGGGCACGGTGGCTCACGCCTGTAATCCCAACACTTTGAGAGGCTGGGGCGAGTGGATCACCTGAGGTCGGGAGTTCCAGACCAGCCTGGGCAACATGGCCAACCCCTGTCTCTACAAAAAAATACAACAATTAGTCGGATATGGCAGTGTGTGCCTGTAGTCCGAGCTACTCAAGAGGCTGAGGTGGGAGGATCAATTGAACCCAGGAGGTTGAGAGACTGAGGTTGCAGTGAGCCATGATGGTACCACTGCATTCCAACCTGGGTGACAGAGCCAGACTGTCTCAAAAAAAAAGAAAAAAAATTTTATGTCTTAAAAAAAAGGACTCTAAAATTTTTGGCCTGAGCATTTGGAAATACAAAGTCACTGTCTACTACCATCAGGAAGACATGGGAGAGAGGCTAGAGAGAAAATCCGAGGTTCTGTTTTCAGCATATTGTTTGAGTTACGCATTGGACATCAACTGGGGATATCAAGTGGAAAGTTGGATATAATTATCAAGCCTTTGGAAAACAACTTAGAGATAGAGAAGCCAATTCATACATTATTATCAAAAGAAGAAGAATAAATGGACTAAGCATTCTGCTTAAAATTTCCAAACAAGGTTGAGTGTGGTGGCTCACGCCTGTAATCCCAGCACTTTGGGAGGTTGAGGCAGGTGGATCACCTGAGGTCAGGAGTTCGAGACCAGC
>NW_012113030.1:7390578-7392696 GCF_000951035.1 Colobus angolensis palliatus
ATAATAATAAAATAAAAATTTAAAAAATTAGTCCAGTTGTTAGCCTTGGGGAATTTACAGTTTAGCTGGGACCTTGTATTCCAGAGACTCAGAGAAAGGAAGAGCCCATTCTTTCTGGAAGGAGTATAAATCAGGGAGGGCTTCCTGGAGGAAGTGACATTTGAGGGAGGCCTTGAAGGAAATTATTGATGATGAAGAGCAGGAACGTTGGAGTCAATTAAAACTGTGATCAAATTCCAGCTGTCCGGTGTTCTTGCTGTGTGATCTTGGGTAAATTACCTTCCCTCCCTGGACCTCAGCTTATAAAATGAAGCATGCAACCCTATCTCCCTGGGCTGTTGTGAGAATGACCTTAAAGGAGAAACTATGTGTAAAATGCTGTTCTGGAGTAATGACTGCAGACACAGGTACCATTATTATGCTATTTATTTATTTATTTATTTATTTATTTAGCAGCAGGGTCTCACTCTGTCAACTAGGCTAGAGTGCAGTGATGCAATCACAGCTCACTTCAGCCTCAACCTCCTAGGCTCAAGCAATCCTCCCACCTCAGCCTCCCTAGTAGTTGGCACTACAGGCATGTGCACCAAACCAGGCTAATTTTCTTCTTTTTATTTTTGTAGAGATGGGGTCTTGCTCTGTTGCCCAGGCGGTTCTCCAACTTCTGGGCTCAAGGGATCCTCCCAACTGGGCCTCCCAAAGTGCTGGGATTACAGGCGTGAGCCACCATGCCTGGCCTACTATGTAATTTAAGAGATCTGAGCAGGTGGAGTTCAAGAGTAAATTCTAGACAGTATTTTGTAACAGAAATCTCTGTCATGGTGGCAGTGTTCTATAGCTGTGCTGTTGAATATGGCAGTCACCAGCCATATGTGGCTACTGAGTGCTTGAACTATGGTCAGTGTGCCTGAGGAACTGAATTTGAATTGAAAATTTATTCTTTCTTTCAAGATGGAGTCTCACTCTGACATCCAGGCTGGAGTACAGCAGTGCGATCTAAGCTCTCTGCAAACTCCACTTCCCGGGCTCGAGCAATCTACCTGCTTCAAGGAGGATTGAAGCAGAAGGATTCCAGCAACTCCCTCCTCAGTAGCTGGGACTGCAGGCACGCCCCACCATGCCTGGCGAATTTTTGTATTTTTTATAGCGATGGAGTCTTGCTATGTTGCCCAGGCTGCTCTCAAACTCCTGGGCTCATGCAATCCTCCTGCCTCGGCCTCCCAAAGTGCTGAGATTATAGGTATGAGCCACCACGCCTGGCCATCTAATTTGAATAGCCACAGATGGCTCTTGATGGTTGAGCTGCACATCATAGATCAGAAGGACATTCCAGCCAGTGGCACAGCTTCAGGAAAGATGCAGAAGCATGAAAATAATACAGCCCGAAGGGTGTGTGTTAGCTTCCCACAGCTGCTGTAAAAAAATCCCAAACATAGTGACTTAAAACAATACAAATGTATTTTCTCAAAGGTCTGCAGATCAGAGTTCTGAAAGTGTCAGCAGGTCTGCGTTCCTTCCGGGAGCTTCAGAGAAAATCTGTTTTCTTGTCTGTTTCAGCTTCTGGAAGCTGCCTGCATTTCTTGGCACCCCCTCACATCACTATGACATCTGCTTCCGTTGTCACATCTCCTGCGACTGACCCTGACCCTCCTGCCTCCCTCTTAAAAGGACCCTTGTGACTCCATTGAGTCCACCCAGACAATCCAGGATAACCACCCCTTCTCAAGATCCTTAATCTCATCTGCAAAGTCCCTTTTGCCATGGAAGGTCACCTGTTCACAGATTCAGAGGATTAAGATGTGGACACCATCGAGGGTCATCATTCTATCTGCTACAGGGTCTGAGAAGCCAGAGAGGAAGTGTGTCCGTGGTGGACTGCTTGGACCACTGCAGTAGCCTCCTCTCCGGGATCTTCACTGCCCCCACACCATACTCTTATCTCCACCAGCAACCAGAGGGATCCTACTAAAATCTTTTGGCCGGGTGCAGTGGCTCACACCTGTAATCCCAGCACTTTGGGAGGCTGAGGCAGGTGGATCACAAGGTCAGTAGATCGAGACCATCCTGGCTAACACGGTGAAACCCTGTCTCTACTAAAAATACAAAAATTAGCTGGGC
>NW_012113030.1:7398876-7402139 GCF_000951035.1 Colobus angolensis palliatus
AAAAAAAAAAAAAAGAAAAAAAAATCGGAAAAAAAGAAAGAAATGAGCAAAATCCAAAATCCACCGTATTTTAGAAGATGATAAATACTATGGGAAAAGTATCACACAGGGAAGCTGGCTATGTTGGAGTTTTACAGGCATGGTCAGGGAAGGCTTCTCTGAGAAGGTGACATTTGCATAAAAATCTGAAGGAAAGGTGGGAGAGATGCATGGAGATCTGGGGGAAGAGCGTTTCAGGCATCGAGAACAGCCAGTGCAAAGGCCCTGAGGTGGGAACAGCAAGGAGGCCAGTGTGGCTGGAGTGGAATCTGCCAGCGGGAGAGGGCTGCAGGCAATAGCTGAGTCATCAGGGGCCGGGCACAGTGGCTCACGCCAGTAATCACAGGACTTTGGGAGGCCAAGGCGGGCGGATCACCTAAGGTCAGGAGTTTGAGACCAGCCTGGCCAACATGGTGAAACCCCATCTCTACTGAAAATACAAAAACAGCGTGGAGTGGTGGCAGGCGCCTGTAATCCCAGCTACTCAGGAGGCTGAGGCAGGAGGGATCACTTGAACCAGGGAGGCAGAGGTTACTGCGAGCTGAAATCATGCCAGTACACTCCAGCCTGGGCAACAGAGCAAGACTCCATCTCAAAAACAAAAACCAGTTATCAGGGGCCATGGCATGTAGGGCCACGTGGGCAACGCAAGGACATCATCATTTATTCCAAATGAGACAGGTGCTGCAGGAGGGTGCAGAGCAGAGAAGCGACATAATCTATCATAGCAATAATTTTTTCCTTTTTGAGATAGTTTCACTCTGTCACCCAGGCTGGAGTATGGTGGCATGATCTTGGCTCACTGCAACCTCCGCCTCCCGGGTTCAAGCAATTCTCCTGCCTCAGCCTCCCAAGTAGCTGGGATTGCAGGTACCTGCCACCACGCCTGGCTAATTTTTGTACTTTTTAGTAGAGACAGGTTTTTGCCATGTTGGCCAGGCTGGTCTCGAACTCCTGACCTCAAGTGATCCGCCTGCCTCAGCCTCCCAAAGCGCTGAGATTACAGGCATGAGCCACCGCAAATGGCCCTGTATATCTTTGTTTATAGTCTGTCTTCCTCCACTAGAATATCAGCTCCCTGAGGGCAGGATTTGTGTCTGTTTTGGTCACTACTATATCTCCAGTGCCTAAAAAGGCCTTGCACATAGCAGGTGCATAATGGGTATCTGTTGAATGAAGGAAGGAATCAAATGAAGACATCATTGAGCTCCTGGATCCAGCTATGCCTGAAGCCAGTCTTGTGAAATGGGATAGGAAGATACACATCCACAGTGTCTCTGCAGCCTACACCTCCACCTCCGAGATCAGGTCATGGATAGTGGATTTCTTGCTGTCCACACTTTCATCCCCGCCCTGGGACTCCCTCAGGGCCCAGTGACAGGCAGCTGGCAGTGATCGGCGGAGTTGAGCCCTCCCAAAATACAGGAAAAGCATGGGATTGAGGCAGCTATGAGCGAGGGCAAGGCCCACGATGAGGGGTTCAGCCCGCAGGGCCCTGGCCAGGAGTGCGGAGTTCGGGGCTGCCGCAGTGAGCACCAGCCCCAACAGGTGGTAGGGTGTCCAGCAGACAAAAAACCCCACCACAATGGCCATGCCCAGCGGCCAGCGGTGTCGGGCTGCCCAGCACAGGAGGGCGCCGTGGCAGCTGGCCACGACCACCAGGGGCCCCAGGAAGCCAAAAAGAAACCGGACGGCGGTCACTGCATTCTCGGTGCTGGAGGAGCCACCGTAGTCCACCACACACTGCAGCCGGGCGGGGAAGTGCTCCTGGTGCAGCCGGCGGTAGATGGCAGAGGGCACGGTGAGTAGCAGGGCCAGCATCCAGGCTGCCCCGCAGGCCACCTGCACCCCACACGCCCGCTGAACCTTAAACCACCAGGCAGGCCCGAGAGCCAGAAAGCAGAGGTCGGCACTGAGAGCTGCCAGGAGCAGGACACTGGCATACATGGTCAGCAGGATGACAGAGGGCAGCACCCGACAGCCCACTTCCCCATATGGCCAGTGGCCCCCATGGGCAATGGGCACTGCCAGGATGGGCAGAGACAAACAGCACAGCAAATCTGCCATGGCCAGGTGGAGCAACCAGGTGGCACCCACCCTCCGGCGGGCCTCCTTCCCAGCCACCCAGGCCACCATGGCATTGCCCGGCACCCCCACCAGGAAGATGGCAGCATACAGCGGGAGCGGGGCCACGCGCAGCGGGTCAATGGCCAGGCAGGCGCCATCCAGGCAGTCCACAGGGAGGTCCAAGAGGTCGCTGTAATCCCCATACTCGTAGCTGATAGAATCGTTCCCCATTCAGGCTCCTGGTGTCTGGGCAGGGAAGAAAGACAATGAAAACTCAGAGGAGAAAATTCCACGGCGCTGGAGATCTAGGGTGTCCATCAGCCCGGCCCACCAGCACCTTGCAAACTGGAATACTGCATCATAAGAACTTCGGTGCTTTAGAATATTGGAATTCTAGGCTGAGTGTGGTGGCTCACACCTGTAATCTTAATCTTTGGGAGGCCGAGATGGGCAGATCACTTGAGGCCAGGAGTTCAAGACCAGGCCAACATGCCGAAACGCCATCTCTACTAAAAATACAAAAATTAGCTGGGTGTGGTGGTGTGTGCCTGTAATCCCAGCTACTTGGAAGGTTGAGAATTTCTTGAACTCAGAAGACGCAGGTGGCAGTGGGCTGAGATCACACCACTTCACTCTAGCCTGGGAGACAGAGTGAGACTCCGTCTCAAAAAAAAAAAAAATTGAATTCCAGAACTTAGTGTTGTTAGAAGTAGCTTGGTGGCATCTTGGAATTCTAGAATATTACAATGCTAGAACCCTAGTACATTGGAATATTGGGGCTGGGCACAGTGGTTCAGGCCTGTCATCTCAACAATTTGAGAGGCCAAGGTGGGAAGATTGCTCGAGGTCAGGAATTCTAGACCAGCCCGGGCAACGTCGGGAGACCCCATGTCTACAAAAACTTTTTAAAACGTAGCCAGGCATGGTCATGTGTGCCTGTAATCTCAGCTACTGAAAAGGCTGAAGTAGGAGAATCACTTGAGCCCAGGAGATTGAGTGAGCTTGATCGTACCCCTGGACTCCAGCCAGGATGACAGAGTGAGACTCTGTCTCAAAAAAGAAAAAAAGGCCGGGCGCGGTGGCTCAAGCCTGTAATCCCAGCACTTTGGGAGGCCGAGACGGGCAAGATCCCCAGGTAGCCTGTGTGCAGGGTATAG
>NW_012113030.1:7406740-7414477 GCF_000951035.1 Colobus angolensis palliatus
TTTTATTTTATTGAGACGGAGTCTCACTCTGCTGCCCAGGCTGGAGTGCAGTGGCGCTACCTCGGCTCACTGCAAGCTCTGCCTCCTGGGTTCAAGCAACACTTCTGCCACAGCCTCCCGAGTAGCTGGGATTAGAGGCGTGCACCACCATGCCTGGGGCTAATTTTTTATATTTTCAGTAGAGATGGGGTTTCACCATGTTGGCCAGGCTGGTTTGGAATTCCTGACCTTAAGTGGTCTGCCTGCCATGGCCTCCCAATGTGCTAGGATTATAGGCGTGAGCCACCGTGCCCAGCCTCACTGAAACCTTGTAATAACTGTCTGAATTTGACACTACTGTTATATTTATTCTACAGACAAGGCACAGCGAAGTTAAATAACTTACTTAAGATCACTCAGCTAAGTAGGTAAAATTTTTTTTTTGAGACAGAATCTCGCTCTGTCGTCCAGGCTGGAGTGCAGTGACACAATGTCGACTCACTGCAACCTCCACCTCCAGGGTTCAAGCGATTCTCCCACCTCAGCCTCATGAGTAGCTGGGACTACAGGCACCCACCACCACGCCCAGTTAATTTGTGTATTTTTAATAGAGACGGGGTTTCACCATATTGGCCAGGCTGGTCTCGAACTCCTGACCTTGTAATCCGCCCACTTCAGCCTCCCAAAGTGCTGGAATTGCAGACGTGAGCCACTGCGCCCGGCCCCTAAGTGGGTAAATTTCAAAGTGTGTTAGTCCCTGCTGCAGAACCCCATGCCCTAGAATAGTACCATCTCCAAATCTCAGGCTCTGGAGAGCTGGCAGGCAGTACGGCAAGCGGCCCCGAGCAGCCCCGGGTTCCATGACTGTGGGTGTCAGTTGCAGCTGGCTGTGTCTATTTCCTCATTGGGAAAACGAGAGTCATGGAGGTGAACCTACCTCTCTGGTTTTGGGAGTCCTTGAGGAGTTAAGATGTGCCTAGCATGTGGCACACAGGCTCAGGTAGACGAAGCTTGGGTAGCACAGGACCCAGGCAGGAGTCCCCACCATCCCATCCCCACAATGTCAGTGTGACCCGGCCCTGCGGCTCTCTGCTGACTATTATGGGTTGGGTGGCACTGCCCAGCGCTCCAGCTGGTGTTGAGGCAACAGGAAGGACAGAGAGGAAGTTAGGGCACATCCCTCCCCCATGCCAGGTAGCAGTGAAGAGGTCAGGCCACTTGGTGTATTTGGAGTCTGGCATTCCACTTTCATATTATTTTTATCCCTAGAGGAAAAGGTGTGCAGAATTTAGCCAGGTGCAGTGGCTCACACCTGTAATCCCAGTACATTGGGAGGCTGAGGAGGAAGGATCGCTTGAGGCCAAGAGTTCAAGACCAGCCTAGGCAACACAGTGAGACCGTCTGTCTCTACAAAAAATTTAAAAATTAGCCAGGCATAGTGATTCATGCCGGCAATCCCAACCTTTTCAAAGACTGGGGTGGAGGATCATATGAGCCCAGGAGTTCGAGGCTGCAGTTAGCCATGATCACGCCACTGCACTCCAGCCTGAGCAACAGAGTGAGACCCTGTCCCTTGAAAGAAAGAGGCCGGGCGCTGTGGCTCGTGCCTGTCATCCCAGCACTTTCAGAGGCCGAGGTAGGCGGATCACGAGGTCAGGAGATGGAGACCATCCTGGCTAACACAGTGAAACCCTATCTCTACTAAAAAATACAAAAAAATTAGCTGGGCATGGTGGCGGGTGCCTGTAGTTCCAGCTACATGGGAGGCTGATGCAGGAGAACAGCGTGAACCCAGGAGGCAGAGCTGGCAGTGAGCCAAGATCATGCCACTGCACTCCAGCTTGGGCGACAGAGAGAGACTCTGTCAAAGAAAGAAAGAGAGAGACAGAGAGAAAGAAAAACATTTAAAAACTGAACCCACCCCCCGCCGCCAGCTGGGCACAGTGGCTCACACCTGTAATCCCAGCAGTTTGGGAGGCTGAGGCAGGCGGATCACTTGAGGCCAGGAGTTGGAGACCAGCCTGGGCAACATGGTGAAACCTGGTCTCTACTAAAAATACAAAAATCAGCCAGGCATAGTGGTGGGCGCCTGCAATCCCAGCTACTAGGGAGACTGAGGCAGGAATATCACTGGAACCCGGGAGGCAGAGATTGCAGTGAGCCAAGATCCCGCCACTGCACTCCAACCGGGGTGACAAGAGTGAGACTCCGTCTCAAAAAACCAACAAACAACAAAAACCCTCCAATTCCTACCAGCTGTGTGGCCTTGGGCAAGTCACCTAACCTATCTGTGCCTTAGTAAAATGGGAATAATAATATACCTGCCTTAGGGTGTGGTAAGAATTCAACGAGTTAGAAACGTACAGCTGAGTGCATAGCGCTGGTTTTCAGTGGCTGTCATACGCATGCTAGCTGCTGTTATCACTGTCCACACTCATCCTCTCACCCCACAAAGACTCCACCCTTCCTGGCCCTTGTTTATTACAATCTGGGGAACTTTCTGTGCATCGTAATTTGTCTAACTGTAAGCCCAAAACAATGGTATTGCAGATGGCATTTCCTTTGTAACGTTTTAACCAGAAATGGGAGCTTTCAACACACATTGTTCCATTGCTTCATCTTTTCACTTAATGTGCCGGATATCTGTCTTCCTATCTGTACAGATATCAACCCCATTCATCCCCAAAGCATCAAAAACAGTCCACTGTCTGCCCAAGTCATGCTTATTAACTAAACGCCATTCAATAACAATGGTAAGGAGAACAATGAGAAACAGGGCCAGGTGCAGAAGCTCACACCTGTAATCCCAACATTTTGGGAGCCCTAGGCAGATGGATCACTTGAGGTCAGGAGTTCGAGACCAGACTGGGCAACATGGTAAAATCCCATCTCTACTAAAAAAAAAAAAAAATTAGCTGCATGTGATGGCAAGTACCTGTAATCTCAGCTACTCAGGAGGCCGAGGCAGGAGAATCCCTTGAACCCGGGTGGTGGAGGTTGCAGTGAGCTGAGATCACACCACTGCACTCCAGCCTGGGTGACAGAGTGAGACTCCATCTCAAAAAAAAAAAAAATTGGATTTGGTTTAGATGATTTTGTCTTGCTGTTGGGTAATGTAAGTGTTCTGAACACATTTGAGGTAGGCTGTGCCTGTGAGGTCAAGGCTGCAGTGAGCCAAGATCGTGCCACTGCACTCTAGCCTGGACAACAGAGTTGAGACCGTGTCTCAAAAAAAAAAAAAAAAAGGTAGGCTATGATGTTCGGTAGGCTAGGTGTATTAAATCCAAGTTGATTTAGGATATTTTCAACTTATGATGGGGTTTTTGTTTTGTTTCATTTTGTTTGTGTTTTTGTCTTGTTCAGTCACCCAAGCTGAGTTCAATGGTTCAACCTTGGCTCACCACAGCCTCTACCTCCTAGGCTCAAGTGATCCTCCTGCCTCAGCATCCTGGTTAACACAATGAAACCCATCTCTACTAAAAATACAAAAAATTAGCCGGGGGCGGCGGCAGGCCCCTATAGTCCCAGCTACTTGGGAGGCTGAGGCAGGAGAATGACCTAAACCTGGGAGGCGGAGCTTGCAGTGAGCCGAGATGGCGCCACTGCACTCCAGCCTGGGTGACAGAGCGAGACTCCGTCTCGGAAAAAAACAAGTCTGAACATTCTTCCTTCCTGAACATCCATCTTCTAGGATTCCTCCCTCATGACCCGGCGATCAGCCTCCTTCCCGGAGAAGCGCACATATGCTCACCAGAACACGTGTGCCAGAATGTTCACAGCAGCCCAAGATGAGAAACCGTCAAATAGCCACTCACAGCAGAATGGATAAACACATCGTGGGGCGTTCACCCTGTGGAATATTCTACACGATGAGAATGAACAAACACCATGCAAGAATGTGGACGGATTTTGTGATAGAACATTGAGGGGGCTAGGCGCGGTGATTCATGCCTGTAATCCCAGCACTTTGTAAGTCCGATGTGGGAGGATCACCTGAGGTCAGGAGTTCGAGAGCAGCCTCTCCAACATGGTGAAACCTTGTCTCTGCTAAAAATATAAAAAACAATTACGGCCAGGTGCAGTGGCTTACGCCTGTAATCCCAGCACTTCGGGAGGCCGAGGTGGGTGGATCACCTGAGGTCAAAAGTTGAAGACCAGCCTGACCAACATGGTGAAACCTGTCTCTACTAAAAATACATAAATTAGTTAGGTGTGGTGGCGGGCACCTGGAATCCCAACTACTCAGCAGGCTGAGGCAGGAGAATCACTTGAACCTGGGAGGCGGAGGTTGCCGTGAGCCAAGATTGCGCCACCGCACTCCAGCCTGGGCGACAGAGCAAGACCCTGTCAAAAGAAAGAAAGAGGCCGGGCGCGGTGGCTCAAGCCTGTAATCCTAGCACTTTGGGAGGCCGAGACGGGCGGATCACGAGGTCAGGAGATCGAGACCATCCTGGCTAACACGGTGAAACCCCGTCTCTACTAAAAATACAAAAAAACTAGCCGGGCGAGGTGAAAGAATGAGAAAAGAATTGGAATTGCTAAGTGAAAGGGCTCGCTCGCTACGCATGCTACAGTTTGGTGGATTTGCTGGAAGCTGCAGGAATTCCTGCAGGTTTGACAGAGGCTGTTTCCCTTCCACCTGTGAGTGAAAAACCATTTGGGCCGAGCACGGTGACTCACACCTGTAATCCCAGCACTTTGGGAGGCCGAGGCGGGCGGATCACCTAAGGCCGGCAGTTCAAGACCAGCCTGACCAACGTGGAGAAACCCCATCTCTACTAAAAATACAAAATTAGCTGGATGTAGTGGCGCGCACTTGTAATCCCAGTTGAGACAAGAGAATCACTTGAACTGGGGCGGTGGAGGTTGTGATGAGCCGAGATGGCACCATTGCACTCCAGCCTGGGCAACAAGAGTGAAACCCCGTCTCCAAAAAGAAAAAACGTTTAGATCCTTTGACAAGAGCTTTGCTGCTGGGCCGCCCAAGTTAATTCCAAGAGCCCAGGACTCTGACGTGCATTCCAGTGTGGCCATAATGACACTGCACTTCTCAAACCCTAGTTCTGCTTTCCCGATTCTGAAAGTAACAATTCCAAGAAGCCAGGATCATGCTATTTCCCTCTCTCCCTCCTTCCCGCCCTTGTTGCCTCCATCCTTACCGTCTCTTCCAAGAGGGTCCCCACGTGAGTCAAACGCCACTTGGGAGCACAATCCGGGCCCACAGCCAGGACCCAGGAGGTCTGGGGTCTCTCCCTGCCGTGTCTGGCAGCTGGTAGAGTCCTGGAAATCCGTCCTGTTTGCCAGAAGCTCCTGCCGGACGCTTCTGAGCACTGCCACCTCACCGGTCCCAGTAAATCTTTATAAGCGGTACAAACTAGGAGTGGCCTTGTCTCACTCTCAGGGTGTGTTTGTCCTGTCTTCTTTCCATGACTCAGAACACAAAATTACGGGGCGGCTGGCAGGGCTAGAGAGGGCTCGTGGGTGGAGGGCTGATCCCAAGTCCCCAAACCTAGTCTGGAAGTCCCAGCTTCCTGGAAGCCAGACCTGCATTGCGGCTTGCTCTTCAACCCCTTAGAGGTCTTGGCCTGGATTTTGTTTTCCCCACAACATGTCAGCTGCCCCCAGCCACCTCCAGGCCTCTTACTGTGCTCAACCCCTCCCTTCTGCAGCCTCAGGACAGACAAACATTCCTCCCTCCTCCTTGGCTCTGAGGAAGACAGCCTGGGGTCACATTCTCTACAAAAAGACCACTGTAGCTGAGTGCAGGGCCCAAGGCCTCAGTGGTAGAAAAAGCACAAACAACTCCTTTCTTGGGCCTCAATTTTCCATCTGTAACATGGGAAGATGTTGTTGGCCATAGTGACACTTTACTTTTATTTTAGAGATGGAGTCTTGCTCTGTCGCTCAGACTGGAGTGCAGTGACAACATTATGACTCACCGCAGCCTCAAACTCCTAGGCTCAAGTGATCCTCCTACCTCAGCCTCCCGAGTAGCTAGGACTACAGGCATGCGCCAAACATGCCTGGCTCATTTTTTAAAATTTTTTTGTAGAGGTGGGGTCTTGCTGCATTGCCCAGCCTCAAGCTATCCTCACACCTCGACCTCCCAAAGGGTTGGGATTACAGGAGTGAGTCAACATGCCCAGCCATCATAGCAATTCTTAACCTCTCCCAGCATACCACCGTGACTGAGAACAAGGACTCAAGGGCCAGAACGATAAGATTCATATTCCAGGTCCACACACCCTCATCAAAGTTCAGGGCCTCAGCCCCTCTGAACCTCAACTTCCTCATCTGTGCAGTGGATGGTTGCTATGAGCATTAGATAAATTTAAAACACACAGAACTGGCTGGGTGCAGTAGCTCACGTCTGTAATCCCAGCACTTTGGGAGGCCGAGGCAGGTGGATCACTTGAAGTCAAGTGTTCAAGACCAGCCTGGCCAACATGGCAGAACACCATCTCTACTAAAAATACAAAAATTAGCCTGGCGTGGTGGCACATGCCTGTCGTTCCAGCTACTCGGGAGGCTGAGGCAGGAGAATCATTTGAACCCAGGAGGTGGAGGTTCCAGTGAGCCAAGATCTTGCCACTGCTCTCCAGCCTGGGTGACGGAGTGAGACTCTGTCTCAAAAACAAAAAACAAACAAACAAACAAAAAAAACCAGAGCAGTGCCTGGCATATAGTATACGCTAGGTTCATGCAACAGCCACGAGACTGGAGTATGAATTCTCAAAGTACACATACCACGCAGGCTTAGCAAGAGGAAGTGGCTCCAACTCCAACTTTGGAAAATCTTTCTTCAGCAGTTCTTTCTGTTTGTGCTTTTTTTCTGTGCATGCTTTAGGGATTCAAGGGAAATATTTACACACTTCTTTTGTTATTGTTTTAGAGAATGAAATAACTTTCCTAGAGGAAGTTGTTCGTGAGACAAGAGGCTGGGACTCACGGTTTGACCCAGGGTGTCCTCTACTCGGTTTCCCCCATCTAGGTGACCCTACGTTGGCCGACCGCCACCCGGGACCCTCAGAGAGACAAACATCCCCCAAGTCCTCTCCCCTCCTCTTCTGTCCCGGGAGGCCGACATGAGGCCCCCTCCTCTGCCATATCCTGCCAGCCCCAGTCTCCTGCGGGAACCTGCCTGGGCCGGAAGAAGAGATTAAGAGGAAAGAGACCGAGCTGGAACCTTCCCTTTATCGGCTCAAACTTTCTTGAGTCTCAAAAGTTTGCAGTGGTCTGTTCCTCAGATGCTTCATCTTGATAAACTCCTGATTCGGCCACAAAGTTTCTCAACATACCTTTCTTAGGATTCCAGCCCGGCAGGATGGCTCTCCCCTGTAATCTCCGCACTTTGGGAGGCCGAGGTGTGAGGACTGCTTGAGGCTAGGATTCTGAGACCAGCCTGGCCAACACAGTGAGATGCTGTCTCTGGACCGAGTGTCGCTTGAGATGGAGTCTCGCTTTGTTGCTCAGGCTGGAGTGCAGTGGCCCGATCTCGGCTCACTGCAAGCTCCGCCTCCCAGGTTCAGGCCGTTCTCCTGCCTCAGCCTCCTGAGTAGCTGGGACTACAGGCGCCTGCAACCACACTGAGCTAATTTTTTGTGTTTTTAGTAGAGACAGGATTTCACCGTGTTAGCCAGGACGGTCTTAATTTCCTGGCCTCGTGATCCGCCTGCCCCGGCCTCCCAGAGTGCTGGGATAACAGGCCTGAGCCACACCGCACCTGGCCTTTTCTTTTTTTTCTTTTCTTTTTTTTTT
>NW_012113030.1:7415447-7418451 GCF_000951035.1 Colobus angolensis palliatus
GGATGGTGGCACATGCCTGTAATCCCAGCTACTCGGGAGGCTGAGGCAGGAGAATCGCTTGAACCCGGGAGGTGGAGGTTGCAGTGAGCCGAGATCGTGCCATTGCACTCCAGCCTGGGCAACAAGCACCAAACTCCGTCTCAAAAGAAAAAAAAATTTTTTTAAGTGTCTTAGATTTGAGGCTGGGCACAGTTGCTCACTTCTGTAATCCCAGCACTTTGGGAGGCCAAGGCCAGTGGATCACCTGAGGTCAGGAGTTCCAGACCCACACAGCCAACATTGTGAAACCCCATCTCTACTGAAAATACGGAAAAAAAAACAAAAATAGTCAGGCTTGGTGGGGCACACCTGTAATCCCAGCTACTCAGGAGGCTGAGGCAGGAGAATTGCTTGAACCTGGGAGGCGGAGGTTGCAGTGAACCAAGATCGCGCAACTGCACTCCAGTCTGGGCGACAGAGCGGGACTCCATTTCAAAAAAGCAAAAACAAAACAAAAGTCTTAGATTTGGGAAGGCAAAGATTTTCTGGTGTCCCTGGAGCTGAGGACTGTCACTTAGGGGTCTGGGGATTGCTATGGGCCAAGAACAGGGTCTCTACAGGCCTCAGAAGGCAAGAGGCGGGCCAGTGTGTATGTGGAGGGGAGTGGAGGGGGATTCTCTCTCAGCCACCCTGTGAAAAGCCGAGCACCACCCGCTCAACTCACCAGCCATTTCCTCCTGGGAGAAACTTTGAATGAGAACATCCTACAAGGATTTTTTTTGTTTCTTTTTTTTCCTTCTTTTTTGGAGACAGAGTCTTGCTATGTCGCCCAGGCTCAAGTGCAGTGGCACGATCTTGGCTCACTATAACCTCCGCCCAGGTTCAAGCAATTCTCCAGCCTCAGCCTCCCAAGTAGCTGGGATTACAGGCGCCCACCACCACACCCAGCTAATTTTTGTATTTTTAGTAGAAATGGAGCTTCACTTTATTGGCCAGGGTTGTTTCAAACTCCTGACCTCAAATAATCCACCTGCCTCAGCCTCCCAAAGTGCTGGGATTACAGGTGTGAGCCACCACAACCAAGCATCCTAAAAGGTTCTTAAGTCAATCCATATGAAATTGTCATTTTCCTGGGTCAAAAAAGATTTAATTTCTCTTTTTTTCTTTCTTTTTTTTCAAAACAGACAGGGGTCTCACTATGTTGCCCAGGCTGGTCTCGAACTCCTGACCTCAAACAGTCCTCCCACTTTGACCTCCAAAAGTACTGAGATTACAGGCATGAGCTACCATGTCAGGCAAAAGGTCAAATTTCAGCAAATCTCTGGAGTTAGCATGTACATGAGTGGTCGCCAGGGGTTGAAGGGGTAAAGAATGGGGAGTGACTGCTTAATGGGTATGGGGTTTCTTTTTGGGGTGATGAGAATGTTCTGGAACAAGATAGCAGTGATGGATGTACAACACTGCAAATGCATGAAATGCCACTAATGGTAAATTTTATGTTATGTGCATTGTACTACAATTTTTGTTTCACTCATTTTCTTTTTTTTTTTTTGAGACGGAGTCTCGCTCTGTCACCAGGCTGGAGTGCAGTGGCTCCATCTTGGCTCACTGCAGCCTCCGCCTCCTGGGTTCAAACGAACCTCCTGGGTTCCTGCCTCAGGCTCCCGAGTAGCTGGGACTACAGGCACACGCCACTGTGCCCAGCTAATTTTGTGTTTTTAGTAGACACGGGGTTTCACCATGTTGTCCAGGATGATCTCGATCTCTTGACCTAGTGATCCGCCCGCCTCGGATCACTCTGTCACCCAGGCTGGAATGCAGTGGTGTGATCTTAGCTCACTGCAGCCTCTGCCTCCCCAGCTCAAGTTATCCTCCTGCCTCAGCCTCGCAAGTACCTGGGACTACAGGTACATGTCACCACACCTGGTTTATTTTTTATTTTTTATTTTTGTAGAGACAGGGTATCAACTATGTTGCTCAGGCTGGTCTCGAATTCTTGGGTTCACGTGATCCTCCCACCTCAGCCTCTCAAAGTGTTGGGATTACAGATGAGCCACTGTGCCATGGCACCACAATTTTTCAAAAGCAACAAATAAATAAATTGTTACACACACCCCCCACCCCAAAATAGACTGAATTTTGGCAATTTCGTAGCGTTCAACCTAATGGAATACAGGGCTTGACAGGATGAGTGACTAATGGAGAGGACCATAGACTTTTTCTCTTTTGAACAATGTAATATTAAACAATATATATGTGATATTTGATGCATAGGAGAGAATGTCTTAACATATATGAGAGTCATAAAACATAATCACAGCCGGGCGCGGTGACTCACGCTGTAATCCCAGCACTTTAGGAGGCTGAGGCTGGCGGATCACAAGGTCAAGAGATCAAGACCATCCTGGTGAACATGGTGAAACCTGGGTCTACTAAAAATACCAAATTAGCTGGGCATGGGGCAGTTGCCTGTAATCCCAGCTACTCAGGAGGCTGAGGCAGGAGAATCACTTGAACCCAGGAGATAGAGGTTGCAGTGAGCTGAGATGGTGCCATTGCACTCCAGCTGGCTGACAAGAGCAAAACTCTGTCTCAAAAAAAAAAAAAAAAAATTAGCCGGGCATGGTGGTGGGTACCTATAATCCCAGCTACTTGGGTGGCTAAGGCAGGAGAATTGTTTGAACCCAGGAGGCAGAGGCTGCAGTGAGCCAAGATCGCACCACTGCACTCCAGCCTGAGTGACAGAGCAAGACTTTGTCTCAAAACCAATCAATCAATCAAAGACTCTGGAGACTAGAGTATTGGAATCACAGACTCTTAAAATATTGGAATCATAGGCTGTTGAATCCAATAGATCCTACAACGTGAGTCACAGTCTATTTGAATCACAGGATCCTAGAATGTCACACCAGAACCTCGGAGGGTTAGAAGTACAGCTCCAGGCCGGGCGCGGTGGCTCAAGCCTGTAATCCCAGCACTTTGGGAGGCCGAGACGGGTGGATCACGAGGTCAGGAGATCGAGACC
>NW_012113030.1:7419321-7426615 GCF_000951035.1 Colobus angolensis palliatus
TTTTTTTTTTGAGACAGGGTCTTACTCTGTCACCCAGGCTGGAGTGCAGTGGTGCGATCTTGGCTCACTACAGCCTCAGTCTCTCCTGAGCTCAAACAATTCTCCCGCCTGAGCCTCTTGAGTAGCTGGGACTACAGGTGCACACCTGCACACCCACCTATTTCTTTTGTTTGTTTTTAATTTTTGTAGAGACAGGGTCTCGCTATGTTGCCCAGGCTGGTCTTAAACTCCTGGGCTCAAGCGATCCTCCTGCCTCCTGGTTCACAGTCTATTTCTTTCTCTTTTATTTTACTTATTTATTTAGAGACAGTGTCTTGCTCTGTCACCCAGGCTGGAGTGCAGTGGTGCGATCCCAGCTCACCACAACTTCCGCCTCCCGGGTTCAAGTAATTCCCCTGCCTCAGCCACCCGAGTAGCTGAGTCATGCACCACCACTCCTGGCTAGTTTTTGTATTTTTAGTAGAGACGAGGTTTTGCCATGTTGGCCATGCTGGTCTTGAACTCCTGACTTCAGGTGATCCACCCACCTTGGCTTCCCAAAGCCCTGGGATTACAGGTGTGAGCCACTGGGCCCGGCCACTCACGGTCTATTTCTATAGGACTGTGCTCATCTAGAGAAATGCCCTCCTGGCTCTGAGAGGGGTGAGGTTCAGGAAGGTCACGTGGCAAAGATACAGAGGAGGAGGCTTTGGTTGCAGGACTTGGGGGCACCCTGGTCTGCAGAGTAGACGCGTGAATGAGATCCCAGGGCTGCAGGGAGCGGGGGTGGGTGCAGGAAAGGGGATATAGCCTGACTTAGCCAAGCCCATCATCCACTTCCCTTCCCTACCACTTCCCCTTCAGAACTTGCTGACCCAGCAGATTCCCCAAGCTGCAGATCTGGCAATTGTCTGCCCCTTCAGCCCACTTCAGTCCCGGGCAGGGCTGGTCAACACCAGGTGGGGGCTGCCTTGGAAAGGCTACCTGGATCCCACTCCTTGGCCTCCAACTGTATGTAGAAGACCGCTGTGGGGCCCAGCTCTTGGGACACTATCTCCTTCCCAAATCAGGGTGGGGAGAAAATACCGACTGCCTGCAACTCCGGAAGTCAGGAAAGCTACAGGATGACTGGGAATAGAGATAGAACTTTGGGGTTGTGGAGGCAGAGGAGGAAGTCAGGGAGGTCTTCCTGGAGGAGGCAGCCCCTGAAGGAAGGTAGAATAGAGGCAGAGATGGTCTGGGAAAAACAGACTGAGCAGCCAGGAAATCAGGGAAGGGGCAAGGCATAGAGCCAAATGGGAGAGGATGGAGGGCATGGGCCAGGCAGGGCGTGGGTTGGGAAGGAGGTAGCATCCAGGATGGGCCCCAGGCTCAGGCCTGGGTGACTGGGAGGACCGCGGGGTTGTCTCTGGAGTCGGGAGGGAAGGGGAAGAAGAGGTTCCGGGGAGACTGCTGAGGTCAGTCTGGCCATGGCGAGTGGGTGGGGAGGCCAGATGTGGAAAGAGAGATGCTGAAAAGTATTGGGTGAAGCTGCAGGAGTGAGTGCACCCAGTGAGTTGGACACACAGCTGAGGAACGCCAACGTCGAAGAGGAAAAAACTCTGCAAGGGATGCAGAGAACGGTCCAGCAGAGAGGCAGAGGGAAACTATCTAGGTCAGGGGCAGCCATGGAAGAGACCGGAGCAGGCAGGAGGAGGCCAGGAGGCCAGGAGGTTGATGTTGTCTTCTTGGGGAGGGAGCTGCCAGGAGCCCACCCCCAGGAGCTGAAGGCGGCTGGGGCTCAGGTCCTTCCCCGTGACCTCGATGCCCAGGGAATCTGCACTAATGAGCACAAGTTCCAGAGTGGATCTTGTCCCAGGTACCAACATCTACTCTCAAGCAGGCACAGACGCCACTCACAGCTGCTTCTGCAAGCTCAAGAGACTGCAGCATCTGTCCGTCGAGACACTCAGGCAATTTTTTGTTTGTTTGTTTGTTTGGAGACAGGGTCTTGCTCTGTCACCCAAGCTGGAGTGCAGTGGTACAATCACAACTCACTGCAGCCTCAAACTCCTGTGTTCAAGCGATCCTCCAGCCTCTGCCTCCCGAGTAGCTGGGACCACAGGCACCACCACCACACTGGCTAATTTTTTAATTAAAAAAAAATGTTTTTGAGAGAGTCTCACTCTGTCACCCAGGCTAGAGTGCCGTGGCACTATCATGGCTCACTGCAACCTCTGCCTCCTGGGTTCAAGTGATTCTCATGCCTTAGCCTCCTGAGTACCTGGGATTACAGATGTGCATCATCACCTCCAGCTAATTTTTGTATTTTTAGTAGAGATGGGTTTTCGCCATGTTGGCCAAGCTGATTTCAAACTCCTGGCTTCGTGAGCTGCCCAGCTCAGCCTCCCAAGGTGCTGGGATTACAAGCATGAGCCACCACACTCATACTAACTTTTTTGAAGATGGGATCTCACTATTTTGCCCAGGCTGGCCTCCCAAAGTGCTGGGATTACAGACGTAAGCCACCACCTCGTTGTTCTTAATATAACATATGATTGGGAGGCTGAGGCAGGAGAATGGCGTAAACCCGGGAGGCAGAGCTTGCAGTGAGCTGAGATCCATCCGGCCACTGCACTCCAGCCTGGGCGACAGAGCAAGACTCCGTCTCAAAAAAAAAAAAAAAAAATGATTGTATTATATTAAGTATTTCATCTATTTCTTTTTACTTATTTAATGTGGCTACTAGAAAACAAAGATATACATGTAGCCCACATCATATTTCTGTTGGACAACATTGGGTCTGTACACTATTTCTAAATTTAATTTTTTCTTTTTTTTTTTTTTTGAGACAGAGTCTCACTGTAGGCTGGAGTGCAATGGCATGATCTTGGCTCATCATCTTGGTGGAGGTGCAACCTCCACCTCCTAGGTTCAAGCAATTCTCCTGCCTCAGCCTCCCAAGTAGCTGGGATTACACACAGGTGTGCACCAACACACCAGCTAACTTTGGTACTTTTAGTAGAGATGGGGTTTCACCATGTTGGCAGGCTGGTCTCAAACTCCTGACCTCAAGTGATCTGCCTGCCAAAGCGCTGGGATTACAGGCGTGAGCCACCGCGCCTGGCTGGTCTGCATGCTATTTCTAGATAATCCATGCACATTCTCACTACACAATCAAAGCAGAAATATTGTGACATGGTTTTGCTGTCTCCCCACCCAAATCTCAACTTGAATTGTATCTCTCAGAATTCCCATGTGTTGTACGTCGGGGTCTGGTCTCTCCCTTGCTATTCTTGTGATAGTTAATAAGTCTCACAAGATCTGATGGGTTTCACAGGGGTTTCCACTTTTGCTTCTTCCTCTTCTTCTCTTGCCGCCGTCATGTAAGTAGTGCCTTTGCCTCCTGCCATGACTGTGAGACCTCCCCAGCCATGTGGAACTGTAAATCCAGTTAAATCTCTTTCTTCCCAGTCTTGGGTATGTCTTTATCAGCAGTGTGCAAACGGACTAATACCTACTGCAAGTCAATTATTCATTAGAAATAACACAAGATTTCAATATTCATTATTTTTATTTTCATCATTAAAGTCATGCATACTTTTCTTTAAAAAAAGCTCCAAATAGATTACATACCATATGATTACACTGTATAACATTCTTGAAATGACAACATTATAGAACTGGAGAAATGGAGAGTGGATTCCTGGTTGCCGGGGTTTAGGGAAAAGGCTGGGGTGTGGGGGTGGAGGAGGTGGGCATCCTGGGGATCCTCGTGGTGATGGGGATGTCCCATATCTTCACTGTGTCAATGTCGATATCCTGGTTATGAGACCACACTGTAGTTTTGCAAGATGTTGCCATTGGGGGAGGCTGGGTGAAGGGTACACAAGATCCCTCTGCATCATTACTTACAACTGTGTTGAGTTTGCAACGATCTCAAAATAGAAAGTATAATTTAAAAACAAAGTAAAAACAAAACTGTAGGCTTTTTAGGTGTTTTTGTTTTTGTTTTTGCTTTTGAGACAGAGTCTCCCTCTGTCACCCAGGCTGGAGTGCAATGGAGTGATCGTGGCTCACTGCAACCTCTGCCTCCAAGGTTCAAGCAATTCTCCCACCTCAGCCTCCCAAGTAGCTGGGATTAAGGGCACCCACTACAATGCCTGGTTAATTTTTTCTATTTTTAGTACAGACGGGGTTTCACCGTGCTGGCCAGGCTGGTCTGGAACTCCTGACCTCAGGTGATCCACCAGCCTCAGCCTCCCAAAGTTCTGGGATTACAGGCGTGAGCCACTGATCTCAGCCTAATTTTCTTTTTTAAATCAACTCACTTACAAGAGCTTAGATAACTCCATGGACTTCTGTTTTATCCCAAAGAACTTTTAAGATTCCAGTTACATTTTTTCCAACTCACCATAAAATAAATATGTTTTTTTAAAGCGAGAATCTTTCTATTTGTCTGTATTCTGAGTTCCCTGTTCACACCTATTTCCTATATGGAAATACCCCAGATATGTGAGTTTCTGTTTGTTTTTCAAAAGCCTGGGATGGAAAGACGGTGTGTGGGGTGGGGGCAGGGGGGCTTCCTAGAAGGAAGCGTTCACCTTGCAAATGAGGAAGGATGAAAAGAGTTCCGCTGGAAGAGGAGGAGCAAGTCTGGGGGGAAAGACAGGCGACACGGAGGAGAGTTAGTTAGCTAAGGCAAGGCCATCCCACGAAGAGCGGAGTGAAAACAAGCAGAAGGAGAGTGGCCGGGAAGGAAGGGGACATTGCGCCACAGCGGCCCACGAGTCTATCGCTTACACCGCCTGGGTCTTCTCGGTCGTAGTGTCCACTGTGGAGCGCGTGAATGATTTGCTCTCCCTGACCACAGACTCTTCAGTCAACACGTTCCGGAGCAGGCTGGGGAGGGATTTCCGCAGTCGACCCTGGAAGCCCTGGCCAGCCACGACGTAGATGATGGGGTTGATGCAACAGTTGATGTAGGCAAAGGAGATAGACAGGGAGTCCAGCTTCTTCAGCTGCAGGTAGGTGGGTGATGACCGGTGCAGGAAGGACATCATTGTCCCCGTCACCTGGTAGGGCAACCAGAAGATAAAGAAACTGGACACCACCGCCACCACCACCTTGAGTGTCTTGGTGGACCTCGTGGCCCTGCGGCTCCACGTCCGGAGCAGGAGGAAGGTGTAACAGATCATGAGCGTGAGTAGGGGCCACAGGAAGCCCAGGACCAGCCGGACGATGGCCACAGCTTGCTCCCGCTGTGTGTCGTTGTAGTAATCCACGCCACACACCACCTTTGTTGAAAAATCCTCCTGCCGGACCACCCGGTACAGGAAGGAGGGTATGGTCAGCAGGAGGGCTAAACCCCAAGACACGGCACAGGCCATCCAGGCCAAGCCGGCCCCTCGGAAGTTCTGGCACCAGATGGGGTTAAACACCAGCAGAAAGCGGTCGGCACTGATGGTGGCCAGGAGCAGGATGCTGGCGTACATGTTGAGTAGGATAAGGGAGGGCAGGATGCGGCAGGCGGTCTCACCGAAGGGCCAGTGGTGATGCTGCACAATGGACGTGAACAAGATGGGCAGCGCCAGGCAGGAGAGGAAGTCAGCTACCGCCAAGTTGAGGAACCAGATGGCATTGATGGTCCGCTTGACCTCGAATGCCGTCACCCAGACCACCAGGGCATTGCCCAGCACTCCCACCAGGAAGACGACTGCAAAGACGACCAAGGCCAGGATGTCTGGAACACGCAGCGTGTTAGAAGTTTTATCCACAGGGATGCTGGGATCCAGGACAGTCTTGTCATCATAGTGCTCATAATCAAGGGTGGTACTACTGAAGGAGTCCTAAGGGGAATTGGAGAGAGCAGAGAGGATGAGTCTGCAGACACGTGCCCAGGGAGGGGCATCCTGGCCCAGGCATGTGGCTTTTCCCCCATGCGGCTTTTTCTTCCTAGGAAATGGGGATGCTGAGGGCTGAGAGTCAGCTAGGGTGTCATACCACTTACTACAATATTGAGGCAGATGCAGTGGCTCACGCCTGTAACCCCAGCACTTTGGGAGGCCGAGGCGGGTGGACTGCTTGAGCCCAGGAGTTTGAGCATAGCCTGGGCAACATGGCAAAAACCTGTCTCTACTGAAAATACAAAAATTAGCCGGATGTGGTTGCACTTGCCTGTCGTCCCAGCTACTCCGGAGGCTGAGGTGGGAGGATCACCTGAGCCCAGGAGGCGGAGGTTGCAGTGAGTTGAGATCACACCATTGCACTCCAGCCTGGGTGACAGAGTGAGACCCTGTCTCAAAAAAAAAAAAAAATTGAAATGATTCCATGCTGGTTGGGCCCCTTGCCAGCCTGCTGCCTCTCCCCTCAGTCCCATCCTGTGAAGTCCCTGGACTTCCCCACTTCCCCACAATCCAGAAACCTAATGGTTAAAGTCTAGCTCTACTGCAAGGCAGTAGCCACTACCCATTCAGACTGGTCAGTGAAGGACACACCGCTTGTTATTTTATTTTATGTTTTTTTGGAGACAGAGTCTCACTTTATTGGCCAGGCTGGAGTGCAGTGGCACGACCTCGGCTCACTGCAACCTCTGCCTCTTGGGTTTGAGCGATTCTTGTGCCTCAGCCTTCTGAGTAGCTGGGATTACAGGTGCCCACCAACATGCCTGGCTAATTTTTGTATTTTTAGTAGAGACAGGGTTTCACCATGTTGGCCAGGCTGGTCTCAAACTCCTGACCTCAGGTGACCCACCCGCCTTGGCCTCCCAAAGTGCTGGGATTACAAGCATGAGCCACTGTGCCCGGCCATTCCTATAGTTTGAACCAAGAAGAAAAAGATTATAAAGCTTAGCAAAAGAACGCAAGACCACAAAACGCCCATGACTACATAAAGCCCCACGCTGCCTAATCTGATTGCATGTTCTTGTCACACTGTGAACCTGGGTGAACCCACCCAGCTGAGAGTTCGAGGCATCTGTAGATTGGAAAACAAGGTTCCTTGTTGGGAAAAGACTTGTGGGGTGCCTGTATAAACCGGCCATAAAAATACAATGTTGGGGACCAGCCTCTACAGTTCCTGTTGTGCAGTAATGCGGTGTGCTAAAACAAACAAATAAAAGCAGATGGTCTTTAGTTAAAATTTGGATTTTTTTTCTCACCATGGATGTTTTTGCATTAATTTTGATTCTTTAAAAGACTGTATGGGGCTGGGCGTGGTGGCTCACGCCTGTAATTCCAGCACTTTGGGAGGCCAAGGCGGGCGGATCACGAGGTCAAGAGATCGAGACCAGCCTGGCCAACATGGTGAAACCCCATCTCTACTAAAAATACAAAAA
>NW_012113030.1:7427036-7427352 GCF_000951035.1 Colobus angolensis palliatus
AGCAACCTTCTCGCCTCAGCCTCCCAAGTAGCTGTGATTACAGGCACACACCACCATGCCTGGCTTATTTTTTTAATTTTTAGTAGAGATGGGGTCTTGCTATGTTGCCAGGTTGGTCTCAAACTCCTGGCCTCAAACAATTCACCTGCTTCAGCCTCCCAAAGTGCTGGGATTACAGGTATGAGTCTATGCGAATGCTTTTGACTTGGGCTCCAGTAGTCCAGTAGTGGTAGACTCAGAATGGCACTCAGGTTAGCAGCACTGGATTTGGAGCCAGTCCCCTAGGGCTCAGATCCTGACTGCCCTATGTGAAGCC
>NW_012113030.1:7429207-7430306 GCF_000951035.1 Colobus angolensis palliatus
CCCGGCAGGGTAGAAGAATTTACCAAGACAGTTGTAGGTAAAGAAAAGCAGATTTATTAGAGAAAGCAGGAAAATATGTTGTAAGAGTGCAATGGGCAGGTCAGCAACAGAGGAGCTAACCGCAAAGAAACAACGGCTCGCTAGTGATTTTATATGATGGCGCTTGTGCTGTGTGTGAAAAGGGCTTTGTGAAGTTCCAGTAATACCAAGGTTGCAGTGAGCTAACTCGCATTTTTCTATTAGCTGAGTGTCTGGCAATAGCTGGACGCAGGAAAATTGGGAGTTATTTGCATAGGAGAGCTGTGTGTCCTAGACCATGAAGAGAGGCAGATGTATAGTTTATCTCCTTCCTCTTATTGCTTTCCCTGGGTCCTGCCAGCCTGACTCCTTTTCCCTAATTAGGACTCCACAAAAAACACTCCAGCAAAAGGAGTAACTAGAGGGAGAGAGAGGAGGAGAGGGAAGGAGGAAGGAAGGAAGGGAAGAGGAAGAAAGAGAGAAGAGAGGGAGGAGGGAATGAAGGAGGGAAGGAGGAGGAAATGAGGAAGGGAAGAAGGGTGAAAGGAAGAAAGGCAGGAAGAAAGAAAAGAAACAAAGGAGGGAAGAGGAAATTAGGGAGGAAGAAAGCAGAGAGGGAGAGAGGGACAGAGGGAGGAAGGAGAGCAGGGCTATAGATGACTAAGAATGGCAGTGGTGGATTTGTAGGGGCTTATAATATTCTCTTCACTTTTGTGTGTTTGAAATTTCCATAATAAAATAAAGAACAGGTCAGGTGCAGTGGCTCATGCCTGTAATCCCAACAATTTGGGAGGCTGAGGCAGGTGGATCACTTGGGTCAGGAGTTCTAGACCAGCCTGGGCAACATGGTGAAACCCCATCTCTACTAAAAATACAAAACATTAGCCAGGTGTGGTGGTGTGTGCCTGTAGTCCCAGCTACTTGGGAGGCTAAGGTAGGAGAATTTCTGGAACCCAGGAGGCGGAGGTTGCAGTGAGCCGAGATTGTACCACTGCACTCCAGCCTGGGCAACAGAGCAAGACCCCACCTCAAAATAAAATAAAATAAAATAAAATAGGCTGGGCGCGGTGGCTCACGCCTG
>NW_012113030.1:7431566-7433003 GCF_000951035.1 Colobus angolensis palliatus
TGGTGAAACCCCATCTCTACTAAAAATACAAAAATTAGCTGGGCATGGTGGTGGGCACCTGTAATCCCAGCTACTCGGGAGGCTGAGGCAGAATTGCTTGAACCCAGGAGGCAGAGGTTGCAGTGAGCCGAGATAGCCCCATTGCACTCCAGCCTGAGCAACAGAGTGAGACTCCATCTGAAAAAAGAAGAACAAAAAGGTCCTGATCACTTCTTCCTAGACAGAGCTGCAGGAAGCTGTCATGCACCCAAGAAAGAAAGGCTGCAGTCCATGGCAGCTGGACTGGAGAAAGCCTTGTAGGCGAAATCTGTGCCCAGAGCCATCAGACACTGCAGTAAAGCACC
Source organism: Colobus angolensis palliatus (assembly GCF_000951035.1). Classification (NCBI taxonomy): domain Eukaryota; kingdom Metazoa; phylum Chordata; class Mammalia; order Primates; family Cercopithecidae; genus Colobus; species Colobus angolensis. Next base: position 7,431,911 of record NW_012113030.1, read on the forward strand.
CATCAAGGCACTGAGTGGTCATACGAAAGCAGCCAGTACTTACTGAGCACCTGCTATACGTGCCGCATGGAATTCGTTCTTTCGATCCTGACCACAACCTACAAGGAGGTTCTGTTAATAAGCCCATTTCAGGCCAGTGTGGTGGCTCATGCCTGTAACCCCAGCACTTTAGGAGACTGAGGTGGGCAAATCACCTGAGGTCAGGGGTTCGAGACCAGCCTGGCCAACACAGAGTCTCGCTCTGTCGCCAGGCTGGAGTGCAGTGGCACAATCTCAGGTCACTGCAACCTCTGCCTCCCAGGTTCAAGTGATTCTCCTGCCTCAGCCTCCTGAGTAGCTGGGACTAACTAAAGGCGCCCACCACCACGCCCCACTAATTTTTGTATTTTTAGTAGAGACAGGGTTTCACCATGCTAGTTAGGCTGGTCTCGAACTCCTGACCTCGTGATCCGCCCACCTTCACCTCCCAAAGTGCTGGGATTACAGGCGTGAGCCACCGCACCCGGCCTGGTTTTTACACCTTTAAAATATTCACCTTGAAGATTAAATAAGATGAAAAATGCCTAAGCACCTAGCACAGCATCTGACACAGAGGAAGGGACAAGAAGTGGCAGCCATTGGTATTATTATTTATCAATACTTCGATTATTGAAGAGTTCAGATCGACATCTCTGAACCACTTTTTTTTTTTTTTTTTTTTTGGAGACTGGATCTCACTCTGCTACCCAGGCTGTAGCTCAGGGGTGCAACCTCGGCTCATTGCAGCCTTGACTTCTCAGGCTTAGGTGATCCTCCTGCCTCAGCCTCCCAGGCAGCTGGGACTACAGGTGCATACTACTGTGCCCAGCTAATTTTTAATTTTCTGTAAAGAGGAGGGTCTCACTGTGCTGCCCAGGCTGGTCTCGAACTCCCGGGTTCAAGCAATCCTCCTGCCTTGGTCTCTCAAAGTGCTGAGATTACAGGCCCGGCTCCCTTTTTATATTTCCTTTTCTCTCTCTTTTTTTTTTTTTTTTTGAGATGGGGTCTTGATCTGTCACCCAGGCTTGTGTGCAGTGGTGCAATCATGGATCACTGTCACCCCAACCCCCCTGGC
>NW_012113030.1:7436993-7438515 GCF_000951035.1 Colobus angolensis palliatus
AGAAAGACTTCTGTCTCAAAAAAAAAAAAAAGGTGATAGAAAGATGGATGGATATGAATGAATGAATGGATGGATGGATAGATAACGAATGGGCGAATGAGTGGATGCATGGATGATGGATAGACAGATGACTGATAGACAATGGATAGATAGAGATATGATTGGGAGATAGATGATGGATAGGTAGATAGACAATGGGCTGGGCGTGGTGGCTCATGCCTGTAACCACTTGAGGTCAGAAGATCAAGACCAGCCTGGCCAACATAGCGAAACTCCATCTCCACTAAAAGTACAAAAAAATTAGCTGGGCATGGTGGTGTGTGCCTGTAGTCCTAGCTACTTGGGAGGCTGAGGCAGGAGAATCTCTTGAACCTGGAAGGTGGAGGTTGCAGTGAGTCAAGATTACTCTACTGCACTCCAGCCTGGACAACAGAGCAAGACTCTGTCTCAAAAAAAAAGCTAGATAATGGATGGATGGATGGATGGATGGATGGACGGATGGATGGATGAATGGATAGATAATGGAGAGATAGATATAGTAAATTGGGAGAGCCTGGGTAAAATGCATATGTATATGAGCCTGTTCCATTCTTGCCATTTTTCTATAAGTTTGAAAATGTTTCCAAATAGAAGGTTAACATTGTTTAAAATATTTTCATTGGTAAACAGCCCCCGCCCTCAGCCACCCACCTCTTCTATTGCCCACTCCCAGCACCCTAAGTTCCTGTTTCCTACTCTGGGACATCCCCGCTCCAGGTCCCAACGCTCATGTCACTAAACAGTTAACGCTAGGTGCAGCAGGAGGCCCTAGACCCTGCCCAGGGGTCCTCTGCACTCTAGCACGTTGTTAAATATTTTGAATGCCCCCCCTTGGCTGTGATGCATGAAGGTAACTTTTGCCTCTGCTGGTTTCGCATGCTCCCAGCAACCCTTGACTACAGAATGACTCAGACCCTCCTAAGGGAAGCCTCCTCACCCTCTGCTCTGACATTGCCTTGTCACTCCCTCGTCAGCTGACAAAGCTCCTTTCCTGCCATGAGCTCGCTCAGTCCTTTCCTCTGGTTAACTTTAGAAAGGCAGAAAAAATATGCTGATTCCAACATCCTGTGGTTTCCAGGATCTTCAGACGCAAATGGCTTGCAAAGTTTTGCCACTGCGTCACCACTCCAAAGACTGGAAATAACTGAAGTGTCCAGCAAGAGGGGACTGGCTAAATTAATGATGGTACATCCAGGCAACGGAATACCACACAGCTATCAAAAAGAATGGAGAAGTTGGCCAGGTGCAGTGGCTCATGCCTGTAATCCTAGCACTTTAGGAGGCTGAAGCAGGAGGATTTCTTAAGCCCAGGAGTTCAAGATCAGCCTGGGTAACCTAGTAAGACCCTATCCCTACAATAAAGAAAAAAAACAAACAAAAAGAATGAGGAAGTTGTTTATATAATGATGTGGAAAGACCTCCAAGATCCGGGGCGAGGCCAGGCGCGGTGACTCACTCCTGTAATCCCAGCACTTTGGGAGGC
>NW_012113030.1:7442837-7443193 GCF_000951035.1 Colobus angolensis palliatus
GTAATTTCCTAATCACAGTGCATATCTATGTCACAACAGCACGAAGGGCAGGGTACTGTTATTGTTCCTAAATTCACGTGCGCATTAGAAGAAGGACCCTTGTCCGTTGCATGGAGAAAGGGGCAGAGAGCAGAAGCTGGGAGGAAAAGGAGATTGGAACTGTCCAGGTGACGTGAGGCATGATGGTGGCTTAGACAAGGGTGCTGGCAGCAAGATGTGAACGATCAGATGAGAACAGGGTGAAGGAGAAGACGCAGTACTTACAAGAACAGCCATAATCATTGCCAAGCTGTCCTGAGCCTTTCTCGTGTATTATCTCATTTAACCCACCAGCAACCCTAGGAGACTTGTTGCAA
>NW_012113030.1:7444621-7445857 GCF_000951035.1 Colobus angolensis palliatus
CGGTGACTCACACCTGTAATCTCAGCACTTTGGGAGGCCGAGGCAGGTGGATCATGGGGTCAGGAGTTTGAGACCAGCCTGGCCAACATGGTGAAACTCTGTCTCTATTAAAAAAATAAAATACAAAAATTAGCCATGTGTGGTGGCTTGCACCTGTAATACCAGCTACTTGGGAGGCTGAGGCAGGAGAATCACCAGAATCCAGGAGGCGGAGGTGCAGTGAGCCAAGATCACACCACTGCCCTCCAGCCTGGGTGACAGAGTGAGACTCCGTCTCAAAACAAAACAAAACAGACTAAATATTGGAATCAAACTAAATTTCCATTAAAGGGGATGAAATCTCCTATTAGCACATTACTCAGCTGATAAAAGAAAGAAAGAAGCACCAGGCTGGGCAACATAGCAAGACCCCACCTCTACAAAAAAGTTTAAATCTAGCTGGGCGTGGTGGCATGCACCTGTAGTCCCACCTACTCAGGAGGCTGAGGTGGGAGACCTCAGTAGACCCTGTCTAGAAAAAAGAAAAAAAGGAGGAGGAGGAGGCAACTCCCTTGAACTACATGGGAATGAAGTACCTTCCTCAAGGTTGCTTGAGGGGAAATTAATGAATGCCTTAATAACAATGCCTGGTATGCAGTAAGCACTCAATAAATGCCAGTTAATAATACTATATGTTATTCACGAAAAAAAGTCAGATGTAGAGTACTGTACAAAACATACTGCTATTTATAAGTCTGGGAAAGGTTAGAAATGTCACCCACATTGAGTGCCAGCTGTATACCAGGCACTATTACAAGAACTTTTCATGCATTCACTCAGTCAATTCTCTCATCTAGTCTATGATGTAGGTTCTAGTATTATCCTCACCTTAAAGATAAGGAGAGGGCGGCCGGCACGGTGGCTCACGCCTATAATCCCAGCACTTTGAGAAGCCAAGGCAGGTAGATTGCTTGAGGCCAGGAGTTTGAGACCAGCCTGGCCAACAGGGTGAAACCCTGTCTCTACTAAAAATACAAAAATACAAAAATAAAAATACAAAAATTGCCGGCGCGGTGGCTCAAGCCTGTAATCCCAGCACTTTGGGAGGCCAAGATGGGCAGATCACCAAGTCAGGAGATCGAGACCATCCTGGCTAACCCGGTGAAACCCTGTCTCTACTAAAAAATACAAAAAAACTAGCCGGACGAGGTGGCGGGTGCCTGTAGTCCCAGCTACTTAGGAGGCTGAGGCAGGAGA
>NW_012113030.1:7447012-7448334 GCF_000951035.1 Colobus angolensis palliatus
CCTCAGCCTCCCAAAGTGCTGGGATTACAGGCGTGAGCCACCGCATCCGGCTGAGAATGAATTTTTACCAAGTGCCCTTTGGTACTTTGTAATATGTTTTGGAAAGCAAAAAGCAGCAGCAGCAGAGAGTGCCATTTGCCCTGGTCTGATCTCAAGGGTGGAACGCAGGAATGAAGCAACATGAGCCCCCTCCCTGGTCCATCCAAATTGTCTTCCGTTTCCTCTTTGACGCAGATGAAGCAAGGCAATGCCTGTGTTATAGCAGGTGCTGAGTCGCAGCTCTGCTGGCTCAGTGCCCAGGCCGCCAGACGCAGGGATGACGGGGACCTTCATCTAGCCTGGGGTGCGTTCCTTCTGACACTCGCAGAATCCATGGCATAACCTCATTCTGCCAACCACAGAAGGACCCCAGCCATCTCTGCTCCTGCCTGGGCCTCGGTTTCCCCATCTCTATCATGTAGAACATCTGAAACGACCAGGCGCAATGGCCTCACGCCAGTAATCCCAGAGCTTTGGGAGGCCAAGGTGGGAGGATGGCTTGAGGCCAGGAGTTCAAGACCAGCCCTGACAACATAGCAAGAACCCATCTCTAGAAGAATAAAAATTTTAAAAATTAGCCGGACATAGTGGTGCATGCCTGTGGTCCCAGGTACTCAGAAGGCTAAAGTGGGAGGATCACTTGAGCCCGAGTTCAAGACTGCAGTGAGCTATGACGGTGCCACTGCACTCCAGCCTGGGCAACAGTGCAAGATCCCAAGTCGAAAAAGAAAAGAACATCTATCTGCAAGAGCTTGTGAGTAACTTTACCGTTCCTCCAAACTGGTTCTTTCCAGCCTCCCAACATTTTCTCTGCCATTCCCACTGCCTGGAAGGCCTTCTCTAGATCTTTTCACTTGTGGAATTCTTTTTTTAAAAAAATACAGGCAGGGTGTCACTATGTTGGCCAGGCTGGTCTTGAACTCCTGGCCTCAAGCAATCCTCCCACCTTGGCACAATCCCCAATGTGCTGTGATTACGGCATGAGCCAACGCGCTCGGCTGCTTGTGGAATTCTTAGTCATCTTACGAGACCCAACTCAAGGGTCCCCTCCCCTGGGGAGTTTTCTCGGACCCCAGCCCCATGAGGTTGCTGTGGCTCCCACAACTTGACAATCTTATTCCCATGGCCACATCCCAGTCCTGGAGTGTTAGATCCTGGGATGTGGGAGAGAGGGAAGGTGGGAGGTGGAAGACAGGGAGAGAGAAGGAAAGGGAGAGACAGACAGAGTTGATGGTGAGAGTTGGAGAGAGAAAGGACCCACGGGAGCAGAGATGGGAGGGACC
>NW_012113030.1:7453394-7453933 GCF_000951035.1 Colobus angolensis palliatus
AGACCAGAAGTCCAAAATCAAGATGTCAGCACTCCCTCCAGAGGTTCCAGGGCAGAATCTGTTCCTTGCCTCTCCCAGGTTCAGGTGGCTCCTGGCATTCCTTGGCTTGTGGCTGCACCCTGCCCATCCCGGCCTCTGTGGTCCCATCACCTCCTCCTCTACCACATGTCTCAAATTTCTATCTTCCTCATATAAGGACTCTTGTGATTCCAGTGAGCCCGCCCAGACCCAATCCAGGAAAATCGCTCCCCCATCTAAAGATCTTTAACTTAATCTCATCCGCAAAGTCCCTTTTGCCATGGAAAGTCACCTGTTCACAGATTCAGAGGATTAAGATGTGGACACCATTGGGGGTCATCATTGTATCTGCTACAGGGTCTGAGAAGCCAGAGAGGAAGTGTGTCCTGTGGTGGAGAGAAGCCCTGAATGCCGAGCTAAGGAGCATGGACTTGGCCTTTCCTTCAAAATAGATCCATGACCTGTCAGCCTCTCACCACCTCGACTCTGTTACCCTGATCCAAATCACTATCACCTTCTGC
>NW_012113030.1:7454985-7456946 GCF_000951035.1 Colobus angolensis palliatus
CCTGGCTACTCAGGAGGCAGAGGCAGGAGGATCACCTGACCCCAGAGGTCGAGGCTGCAGTGACCTATGATTGTGCCACTGCACTGCAGCCTGGACAATAGAGCAAGACCCTGTCTCAAAAAAAGAAGAAAAGACAGAGGCTGGGCACAGTGGCTCACGCCTGTAATCCCAGCACTTTGGGAGGCTAAGGCAGGTGCATCACCTGAAGGTCAGGAGTTCAAGACCAGCCTGGCCAACATGGTGAAACCCCATCTGTACTAAGAATATAAAAAATTAGCCAGGCATGGTGATGGGCACCTGTAATCCCACCGACTTGGGAGGCTGAGGCAGCAGAATCACTGGAACTTGGGAGGTGGAGGTTGCAGTGAGCCGAGATCGTGCCATTGCACTCCAGCCTTGAGTGACAAGGGCGAAACTTCGTCACACACACAGAAAAAAAGACAGAAAGAAATTGGCTCACGCAATTGTGGGGGCTGGTAAACCCTAGAAAAATAATACAGGCATATATATCTATGTCTATTTAAGTTTTTTCTGGAATCATTTGAGAGTACTTTGGAAACATCATGCTCCTTTACCATAAATTCGTCACTGTGTATCTCTTATATTGCGGTTATGACAGGATATTCTCTGACATAACCACAATATATTTATCAAAATAAGGAACTATGCCACTGATACCACACTATCCTCAGCCTTCACTGAAATTTCACCAGTCGTTCCAATAACTTTTTTTTTTTTTTTTTGAGACAGAGTCTCAATTTGTCGCCCAGGCTGGAGTCCAGTGGCACAATCTCGGCTCACTGCAACCTCCGCCACTCAAGTTCAAGAGTTTCTCCTGACTCAGTCTCCCAAGTAGCTGGGATTATAGGTGCCCACCACCACACCTGGCTAAGTTTTGTATTTTCAGTAGAGATGGGGTTTTGCCATGTCGGCCAGGCTGGTCTCGAACTCCTCACCTCAGGTGATCCTCCTGCCTCGGCCTCCCAAAGTCCTAGGATTACAGGTGTGAGCCACCATGCTGGGCCCCAGTAATGTACTTTATCACTTTGTTTTTCTGGATAATGTTTTGGTTTTGGTTTTATTATTTTTTGTAGAGTCAGGGGTCTATGTTGCCCAGGCTTGTCTTGAGCTCCTGGGCTCAAGTAATCCTCTCACCTCAGCCTCTCAAAGTGCTGGGATTGCAGGCAAGAGCCATTGCACCTGGTGTCAGAATAATGTTTTTGTAAATAAATTTTAAAACACTTTGTTCTGTTTTAACAGCATAAGAAATCTTTTAGCTGGGTGTGGTGGATCATGCCTGTAATCCCAGCACTTTGGGAGGCCAAGGAGGGAGGATTGTTTGAGGCCAGGAGTTCAAGACCAGCCTGGGCAACATGAAGAAACCCCATCTCTACAAAAAATACAAAAATTAGCCAGGTATAGTGGTGCACCCTTGTGGTCCCGGCTACTCTGGAGGCTGAGGTGGGAGGATCACCTGAGCCTGGGAGATTGAGGCTGCAGTGAACTGTGATCACACCACTGTCTATGATCGCCCAGCCTGCGTGACAGAGAGAGACCCGGTCTCAAAAAAGAAAAGAAGAAGGCCGGACATGGTGGCTCATGCCTGTAATCCCAGCACTTTGGGAGGCCGAGGCAGGCAGACCACGAGTCAGCACTTCGAGACCAGCCTGGCTAATATGGTGAAACCCCATCTCAGCGGGATGGGATAGCATTAGGAGATATACCTAATGTACACAATGAGTTAATGGGTGCAGCACACCAACGTGGCACATGTATACATATGTAACAAACCTGCACGTTGTGCACATGTACCCTAGAACTTAAAGTATAACAAAAAAGAAAAAAAATAAATTTAGCAAGGTTTTGAATTTAAAAAAAAAAAAAAAAGAAACCCCATCTCTACTAAAAATACAAATAAGCCAGGAGTGGTGGCAGGTGCCTGTAATCCCAGCTACTTGGGA
>NW_012113030.1:7462587-7463401 GCF_000951035.1 Colobus angolensis palliatus
AAAAAAAAAAAAAATCAAAAACACACAAAACTAGACTTCAATGTTATAAATCAGGAAAGAAACAATTTTTGAGGGGTAAAAACTGGAAGGGGGGGCTCTGGATGCTAGAAAAAGTCTTTTTCTTGATCTACGTGTTGGTTACACAGGGATATTCAGCTGTAAACATTCTTTAAGCTTATTATTGGTGAACTCTTCTGCTGCATTTTTACATATCAATAGAAGTCCTTTCTTTAAGCCGGGTGCAGTGGCTCAGGCCTGTAATTCCAGCACTTTGGGAGGCCTAGGTGGGTGGATCACCTGAGGCCAGGAGCTCGAGACTAGCATGGCCAACATGGTGAAACCCCATCTCTACTAAAAATACAAAAATTAACCAGGTGTGGTGGTGGCGCATGCGCCCGTAATCCCAGCTACTCAGAAGGCTGAGGCAGGAGGATTGGTTGAATCTGGGCGGCGGAGGCTGCAGTGAGCCGAGATTGTGCCAATGCACTCCACTCTGGGTGACAGAGTGAGACTCCATCAAAAAAAGAAAGAAAGAAAAGAAAAGAGACCAGGCACGGTGGCTAATGCCTGTAATCCCAGCACTTTGGGAGGCCGAGGCGGGAGGAACACCTGAGGTTGGGACTTCACGACCAGCCTGACCACTATGGAGAAACCCCGTCTTTACTAAATATACAAAATCAGTTGGGCCTGGTGGCACGTGCCTGTAATCCCAGGTACTCAGGAGGCTGAGGCAGGATAATCGATTGAACCCGGGAGGCGGAGGTTGCAGTGAGCTGAGATCACGCCACTGCACTCCAGCCTGGGCAACAAGAGC
>NW_012113031.1:0-920 GCF_000951035.1 Colobus angolensis palliatus
GAGCACAGGTCCCAGCACCTCCCCTCGAGACAGACCCGACCCAGCAAGGCCTCAGTCTGGCTGGCTGGGGCCCCGCCCCACTGCACCTGCCCTGCGCTGGGGTTTCCCTGTCTGTGAAGCAGATGGTAAGACACCGGCCCCACCCCACCCTTCCTGGGTGATGTGAAGATTCAAGGTGTCTCGGGACTCCAGGAAGGAGTTGCTCGGTGCAGGCTGGCACCCTGGGCAGGCTTCCTAGAGGAGGTGCTGGGATTTGGGTTGGATCTTGCAACGTGGATTTAATGTGAGGATGATGCTGTCCTCCAAAATGTCTCCCGACACTGTTTTCTTTGTTAAATGCCATTTGACACTTGACTGTCAAGACTCAGCTTTGGTGTCACCTCCTCCAGGAGGGCCCCCCTGACTACAATCCCCCTTCTTTACCCAGAGGCCACCATTGCCCACTCATGTGTCAGCCTCCCTGGCTGAGACTGAGTTCTTGAGGGTGGGGGCCAGCATTGGGCGGGGGCCTCCCGGGCAGCCCCAGGCCTGCAGTGGGGGATACGGGGCGGGGTCTTAGGGCCAGCTTGGGAGCTGGGTTGTATCTGCTAATCTTGCCGGCTCCTCCAGCTGGGTGCAGAGCTCCAGGGAAGCCACTGGGCCATTCCTAAGGAAGGCTGGAACCCAGGCCTCTGGGGTCTGGGTGGAGATCCCACTCCAAGGGGGCCGGGAACACCCCAAGCCCTGCCCCTCCCCACCCACCTTCAGGTCGTAGAAGATGATGTCACCGAGCACCAGGTACACCTTCACGTAGTAGAGGGTCTCCTCGTCGAACTCCAGCGGCGAGTTGCAGAGCGACAGGGCCTTGAGGTAGAAGTGCTCCGCCAGTTCGCTGTGGCCCAGCCGGTGGTGCAGGGCGGCCAGCCGGTGGTAGGCCACGC
>NW_012113031.1:5862-6156 GCF_000951035.1 Colobus angolensis palliatus
TTCTGCGTTGCCACATCCCTGCCGCAGCTCAGGGCCACACATCAACAGTGTTTGTGGGTGGGCCTGATCCCCTCTTGGCCATGAGCTCTTGATCCCTCTCCTCAGCTCAAGGAGGTATACAGTAGGTGCTCAATAATGAAAGCTTCACCAGGCTCGTGGGCTTCACAATTTGTTCCAGATCACACTGTGTTGGGGAAAGCCTCTGAAAACAGCTGCTATGATAGATTCATTTTGTAAGGAGAAGTGTCACGTGTCGCTTGGAGCAAGTTCTTCTGTGTGTTAACTTAGTGGCCA
>NW_012113031.1:8898-9264 GCF_000951035.1 Colobus angolensis palliatus
ATGGATGCTGCTCTGCTGGTCCAGGCACCACACTTTGAGAACCATGGCTCTAGCACACTGGCCCATTTTCCTTCTGTGAACCTGAGGCCAAGACTGGAGCCAGTCTCCCAGGTCTCCCTGTAATCTGGCTCCTTCCCTGCTCTCTAAGTAAGTTCAACACTGGAGGGGGTGTGACTGCAGCAATATCACCGGGCCCTATGGGTGGGGTGGCCAGGGCCATGGTTACCCCACCAGGTCAGGATGCTTGAGGGAAGCCGAGTGGGCCACATACGGGACGTGAGACCTTGAAACCCTGCCCCAGGGAAGCAGGTGACACAACTGGCTCTGTCTTCTGTGGGAGAGAAGCCACAGGTGGCTGCTGTGGTC
>NW_012113031.1:9314-9634 GCF_000951035.1 Colobus angolensis palliatus
GGATGGATGGATGGGTGATGGATAGATGGATGGAAGGACCCACAGGTGAATGGGTAGATGATGGAAGAATGAATGGATGGATGGATGGATGGATGATGGATGGATGGATGGATGGATGGATGGACATGGATGGATAGATGGATGGATGGAAGGATGAACAGGTAAATAGATGATGGAAGGATGAATGGATGGGTGGATGGACAGAGAGTGAACAGCACAGGGGCTCTCCTGCATCCCTTGCCACTCACCTGGATGTACAGGTCCACCAGCTCACTCTGCCGCAGGATGTAGTAGATCTTCCCTGCTTGCAGCCAGGCATG
>NW_012113031.1:9684-10097 GCF_000951035.1 Colobus angolensis palliatus
CTGCCCCAGGGAAGCAGGTGACACAACTGGCTCTGTCTTCTGTGGGAGAGAAGCCACAGGTGGCTGCTGTGGTCACATTTAAGGGGACAGATGAAGGCCAGGAGTGAAGACTCGGGGCACGCAGAAGTCAGATGACAAAAGCCACCATAGTAGGAAGAACAGCCCAGAATGCACGTACTGCCTCTGCTGGGGTTGAGATGACCTTTGGTGAGGTGTGCAGGCAGGGATGGGAAGATGTGTCACCCAACAAGGGAGACTCAAGTTGGGACTCACGGGCCGTATCAGCAGCCCTGGGACGACCCCAGGCCCATCAGCCCAAAGCATCTGATGCCAAGGAACCAAATGATCCCAAGGAGAGGGGCTGCTGGGGCCCTGGGCCAGTTTCCCTGTGCCCCCTTCCCCGCCCTGTCCCC
>NW_012113032.1:0-1276 GCF_000951035.1 Colobus angolensis palliatus
CCGCACCCGGCCTGTTTTCAAATTTTGGTCAGTGTCCTATTTCATTATTTATTTTCTATTTGTTCTTTGTTTCTCTGTTTCAGTTTTCTTGCTTCTTTTGGGTAATATATATTAATTTAAAATATGCCATTCTATCTCATCTATTGACATTTTTAGCTACACCTATTTAGTTATTTTTTAGTGGGTATTCTAGAGATTACAATATTGATCTTTAACTTATTACTAACTACAAATAATGTTTTACTATTAAATAAATAATGTAAGCCTCTTATAACTATATAACTCCATTTACTCTGATCTTTTGTGTTCTTATGCCATATATGCTACTTCTATAATATGTTGTTATTCTTTTGCATTAAAAATATTTTACCTATACTTAAATACATTTGAAGCCAAAAGAATAGCAATGTATTGTGGGATATACATATAATTTATACCAAAAATAATGACAATGTATATAATTTAAAGTGGCATTTTACATTTACCTAGATATTCAGTAGGTGCATTTCATCATCAGAATATTTAATATAAGATCTAATAATAAGACCTTATTTTGAAAGAAGAATAAGAGCCCTAGAACTCATTACCTCCAAAGAATAAATGACACCACAATATAGTAGTTTCTTGGATTTCAGAGTTTGTAATCCCAGCTATGCCACTTACTGATTATACAACATGGGGCAATGTACTCACCATCCCTTACTTTCCTACCTATGAGATGAAGATAAAATCTACTTTAATCATGGTTTTCAGGAGCAAATGAGATAATCACTGTCAAGTCCTTGGTGTATTTTCTGACATATAGTTATTCACCTCAACCATAGCTACCATCATTGTTATTGCTGCTGTTACTGTTGTGATTATTGTTGCTATTATAATTAGCATTATTACTATTTGTATTAGTAGTGGTGGTGGTGGTGCCTGATTCTCTTCGTTCGTTATTTCTCTCTCTGTTGGTTATTTCTTTTCTTTCTTTCTTTCTTTTTTTTTTTTTTTCCAGTTGGAGTTTTGCTCTTGTTGCCCAGGCTGGAGTGCAGGGGCGCGATCTCGGCTCACCGCAATCTCCGCCTCCTGGGTTCAAGCGATTCTCCTGCCTCAGCCTCCCGCGTAGCTGGGATTACACGCATGCACCCCTACAACTGGCTAATTTTGTATTTTCAGTAGAGATGGGGTTTTGCCATATTGGTCAGGCTGGTCTTGAACTCCCGACCTCAGGTGATCCGCCCACCTTGGCCTCCCAAAGTGCTGGGATTACAGGCATGAGCCACCGCACCTG
>NW_012113033.1:0-1007 GCF_000951035.1 Colobus angolensis palliatus
ACTAGAGCAGGGGCACACACACTAGTATCAGTGGGGCCTCCAAAAGGCTGGTGACAGCAGGCTTCTTCTAAAATTCTGCCAAGGAAGAGAAAAATGGAGGCCCCAAGTGTGGACAATTAGGAGGCAATGGAGTCTCTGCAAAAGCAGTCATCAATGAAATGAGGCGAGTCCAGGAAGCCTCGGCCATTCTAAATGCCTATCAGGTTAGACACAGGGGTTGTAAGATGACATCTGGCACTGATCACATTAAAAGGATGCTCTCCACTCACAGAGGACAGGATCACAATCTTCCCTTTTACTTCAAGTTAGCCAGTTTGCCTCTCCTACTTCAAAACAAACGAAAACAAAAATAGAAGATATCCCTTGATCCAAAAACTGCCCTCTCTCACCCCTCTCCTTCCCAGCACAGTGTCCTGAAGGAGTTCAGACGCTTGTCTCCATCACTTGCCTCCCACTGCTTGGCACAGTGTGCCCTGACCTCTGCCTCAGCACTCCTCTGTCTTGCTTGCCAAGTGCACAGTGATCAACACGTCTCCAAATCCAAAGGCCACGCCTCCGTCCTTATCTCACTTGACCTCTCCTATCAGCAAGAACAGGGGACTCTGTTCACCACCTCTATTCCCAACACCATCTTCCTTAGCTTCCATGACTCCACACTTTCCTGGTTTTCTCTCTACCTCTCTAGCCACTCATCTCATCGCTGCTACTAGCTCTGTCTACCCTGGTCATTGATTAAATGTGATGTCCTATTCTCCTCCTACCCTAGTCATTCTTCCTAGATAATGAATGACCCTTGCTCCTACAGTTTCAGTTATCATACACTGATGAACTCCATCTATATTACTCTCCCACATCTCTCCCCAAATTTCCAGAACTGAATTTCTAAGTGACACCTAAACAACTGCACTTGGATATGTCATAGGCACTGCCAACTCCACAAGCCCAACATGAACCATGAACTGGTCAACTGCCCTTGGGTATGTCATAGGCACTGCCAACTCCACAAG
>NW_012113034.1:0-3268 GCF_000951035.1 Colobus angolensis palliatus
TAAACTTCATTAGCAATTTTAATTTCGCCCCATCCTGTGGTCCTGTGATCTCACCCTGCCTCCACTTGCTTTGTGATATTGTATTACCTTGTGAAGTATGTGATCTCTGTAACTCACACCCTATTCGTGCACTCCCTCCCCTTTTGAAAATTGGTAATAAAAACTTGCTGGTTTTATGGCTCGGGGAACATCACGGATCCTGCCGACATGTGATGTCTCCCTAGGACACCCAGCTTTAAATTTCTCTCTCTTGTGCTCGTTACCTTTGTTTCTCAAACCAGCCAAGACACTTAGGAAATAGAAAAGAACCCACATAACCATTGGGACCAGGTTCTCCCTATAGCTGACCTGGAGACAAACAAATGTTTCTTTTCACATGTCAATATTTTTCATGCAGCAAATTTGAGCAATACAGTAGGAAAAATGAATCTCAGAGTCAATGGATTCTCCAAGGTTTGGAAGCTACTCCTAAATGTCATCATTTTGAGCCCCTAGTCACTGACTTCTGTGATATCACCAGCAATGTTTTCTCACCTCTACATTTTATATGAAAGGGATGGAAAGGCCCATCAGCCCCATCAAATAATTTATACTTAAGTAAACAAAAGGCAGGCTGTCTAATAGAATGTCGTAAGAAACCATTTTCCAAAAAATTGGTAGAATGTAAAATTACTCTCATAAACAAATAAACTGTACCAGACAAAGCCATGAAAATCTGAGAACATCAGAGAAAATCTAAGTTTGAACTCTTTGAAGGCTAGCTCACTCATACCTAGGTGTTTCATGAGAAGATGGCAAATAAATGATCTAACAGTAATTCCACAGTGTGTCAAGCTGTTTTTGCATTGCTATAAAGAAATATCTGAGGCAGGGTAATTTACAAAATACAAGGTTTAATTGGCTCACAGTTTTGCAAGGCTGTACAGGAAGCAGGGTGCCAGCATCTGCTTCTGGTGATGGCCTCAGAAAGCTGACAAGCATGGTGGAAGGTGAAAGGGAGCAGTGTATAATATGGCAAAAGCAGAAACAAGAGAGAGAGGAGGAAGTTGCCACACACTTTTAAGCAATCAGATCTTGTATAAACTCAGAAAGAGAATTCTCTCATCACCAAGGAGACAACAATAAGCTATTCGTGAGGGGTCTGCTTCCATGATCCAAACATCTCCCAGCAGGCCCCATGTCCAACAGTGGTCATTACATTTCCACAAGAGATTTGGAGAGAAGAGACGTCCAAACCATATCGTTCCAAACTTTGGCTCCCAAAATCTCATGTTCTGCTCACATTACAAATAAAAATTCTTTCCTCTTGGTAGTCCCTGCAAATCTTAACTTTTTCCAGCATCAAGTCCAGAGTCCTAAGTCTCAGAGGAAACTCATCTCCTTCTGCTTCTGAGCCTGTAAAATCAAAACAAGGTATTTACTCCCAAGATACAATGGTGTTATAGGCATTGGGTTAATATTACCATTCCAAAAGGGAGAAATTTGTCCCCAAAAAAGGGATGATAGGCCCCACACAAGTCTAAAACCTAGCAGGGCAGTCATTAAATCTTAAAGCTCCAAAATACTCTCCTTTGACTCCAGACCCTTCATGCAGGGCACACCTGGTGTGAGAAGCTGGGCTCCCAAAGCCTTGGGCAGCTCCACCTCTTTGGCTTGGGCAGCTCCACCCCTTTGACTTAGGTAGTTCCACCCCTTTGACTTGGGCAGCTTCACCCCCTTGACTTTGCTGGATGTAGCCCACACAACTACTCTGATGGGCCGAAGTTCAGTGCCTGTGGTTTCTCCTGGCTGACAATACAAGCTGCTGGTGACTCTACCATTCTTGGATCTGGAGGGCAGTGGTCCCCTTCCCACAGCTCCACTATTCTGTACCCTGGTGGGAACTTGGTGTGGGGGCTCTAATCCCACATTTCCCCTTGTCATTGCCTCAGTAGAGTCTCTTTGCAGGGGTTCCACCCCTGTGGCATGCTTTTGCTCAGGCAACCAGGCTTTCCCATATATTTACTGCTATTGAAGTAGAAGCCAGTAAGCCTCCCTTACTTTTGCAAGCTGTGCACCCACAGGCTTAAAACTATGTGCAAGCTGCCAGGGTTTGTGGTTGTGTCCCCTGAAGCAGCAGCCTGAACTATACGTGGGTGCCTTTGAGCTCTGGCTGGAGCCAGAGCAGCCAAGATATGGTGAGTAGTGTCCTGAAACTGAGAAGGCAGCAGGGCCCCGGGCCTGGCCCCTAAAACCCCTTTTTCCTGCTATGTCTTTGAGTCTGTGATGGGAGGAGCTGTCTTAAAGACTTCTGCAATGCCTGTGAGGCCTTTTCATTGTCTTGGATATTAGCACTTGACTCCTTTTTAGTCATAATCTCTCTAGCAAACTGTTTGGATTGCAGCCTGTTTGGATTGTTTCTCTACCACAGGGCCTTGCCGCAAATTTTCCAAACTTTTATGCTCTGCTTTCCTTTAAAACATAAGGTTCAACTTTAAGTCATTTCCCTGCTTCTCTATCTTATTGTTGTTAGAAGCAGCCAGACCACATCTTTAATGCTTTGCTGCTTAAAAATTTCTTCCACCAGATACCCTAGTTTATCACTCTTAAGGTCAAACTTCCACAGATCCCTAAAGCATGAACACAGTGCAGCCAAGTTCCTTGCTAGGATGTGGCATAGAGGACCTTTACTACAATTTCTGTTAACTTTCTCATTTCCAACTGAGATCTCTTCAGCCTGACTTTTACTATCCACATCTCTGTCAGCATCTCAGTCACTACTATTTTACCAGTCATTAAGAGGTTGCAAACTTTCCTTTATCTTCCTGTCTTCTTCTGAGACTTCCAAACTCTTCCAATCTCTGCCTGTTACCCAGTTCCAAAGCTGCTTGGACATTTTCAGGTGTATGTATAACAATACCCCACTCCTAGAAAACTAGCAATACCAGTTTTCTGTGGTAGCCCATTCCTGTGTTGCTATAAAGAGATACCTGAGGCTGGGTAATTTATAAAGAAAAGAGGTTTAACTGGCTCATGGTTCTGCACACTGTACACTACAGATGTAGTGCTGGCATTTGCCTCTGGTAAGGGCCTCAGAAAGCTACAATCATGGCAAGAGGTGAAGAGGACCCCTGTATCACATAGGAAGACTGGGAGCAAGGGAAGGGGAAGTGCCACATACTTTTGAACAACCAGATATCATGTGAACTCAGAAGGAGAGCTCACTTATCACCAAGGGGATGGCACTATGCTATTCATGAGGGATCTGCTCCCCATGCACCAAACATCT
>NW_012113035.1:0-6090 GCF_000951035.1 Colobus angolensis palliatus
TCAAGCAATTCTCCTGCCTCAGCCTCCCAAGTAGCTGGGATTACAGGTGTCTGCCACCACACCCAGCTAATTTTTTTGTATTTTTAGTAGAGATGTGGTTTCTCCATGTTGGTCAGGCTGGTCTCGAACCCCCGACCTCAGGTGATCCGTCTGCCTTGGCCTCCCAAAGTGCTGGGATTACAGGCGTGAGCCACTTCACCCTGCCTGAAATAGTTTATCCTTCTAAGGCCTCTCCTGGTTCCTCAACTTCTGATGATCAGTCTTCCTACTTGCCTGTTAATGCTTCCCCTTTTGTACTCACTTTATTTTTTATAACCTTTGTTATAGAAATTTTTACATGTTTTTTTTAAAAAAACTTTTTTCCCCCAACATTAAATGTACGTTCATTAGTAGAAAACCTGGAAAATATGTGGGCGAGTGTAAAGAAATGAAAACCGCCTGACTTCCCATTCCAAGATGACCGTCATGAATATTTTGGGTGCACTTCTTTCCATCTTCTATGCAGTGCTCAGTTGTGCCGAGCCCGCTCCTTGCAGCTGTGTGACTGTGTTGTTGGCCTCCTTCTCAGGTTCAGCTCTGTTCAGCTCCTTGGGGATCTCCTGTTTCACATCTCAGGAGTCACTGGGAAGATGACCACAGAAACTGCCTCCGAGGATGATAACTTTGGAACTGCCCAGTCCAACAAGGTGCCTGCCCCGCAGTGGCTTTCCTGCCCCTGCTGATGGCACGGTGTGCCCTGATGCCCATGCCCTAGAGGCTTCACTACTCTGTGTTCTCTGTCCCCTTCCACTGGCTGCAGGCGATCATCACTGCCCTGGGGGTAGAGCGGCGGAACCGGGTGTTGGCAGGGCTGTACATGGGCCGCTCAGACACCCAGCTGGTGGTGCGGCAGGCGTCCCTGCATGTCTGGAAGATTGTTGTCTCCAATACCCCCCGTACCTTGCGTGAGATCCTGCCCACTCTCTTTGGGCTCCTGCTGGGTTTCCTGGCCAGCACGTGTGCAGATAAGAGAACGGTGAGTTTCCTGAGCCTCGTTTTGGACCAGCAGTCCCAGTGCCTCCTTTCAGAGCCTAGAAAGCTGGGTCTGCAGAGCCTGGGAAAGTGCCCATACACCCTGCCTAACAGAGGAACATTGTGTTCTTTACGTTTTTTATTATTTTATTTTATTTATTTTTTTGAGATGGAGTCTTGCTCTGTCGCTTAGGCTGGAGTACAGTGGCGTGATCTCGGCTCACTGCAAGCTGTGCCTCCTAGGTTCACACCATTCTCCTGCCTCAGCCTCCTGAGTAGCTGGGACTACAGGCATCCGCCGCCATGCTCAGCTATGTTTTTGTATTTTTAGTGGAGATGGGGTTTCACCATGTTAGCCAGGATGGTCTCAATCTCCTGACCTTGTGATCCGCCTGCCTTGGCCTCCCAAAGTGCTGGGATTACAGGTGTGAGCCACCGCACCCAACCTCTGCAAATACTTATTAGCATCTACTGTGCATTAAGAGAGACCTAGCACCTGGGGACATAATGGAGAAGAAAGGCAGCCTCATTCCTTATCCTCGTAAGAGATAGTCTGGTCAAGGAGATGGATATTAATCAGATAACCACACAAAGAGGTGTAAAATGCGACTGTGGCCAGTGTTGTATGGTACTGCAAAGCTTATAATAGCTGCATTTGACCTGCTGGGGAGGGATGGGCCTGTGTTAGTGAACACTTCTCAGAAGAAATGATGCTTGAAGATGAAAGATAAGTAAGCACTAACCAGGTGAGGAGGTGGCGTAAGACCATTCCAGACAGAGGGAATAAATAATGCTTTAGATACAAAGACAGGATATGCCGAAGTCCCGTAGTGGGCAGGAACATAGCACCAGTAGGGGCTGAGCAAGGCCAGTGTGGCTGGAGTGAGGAGGCAGGGAGGAGCAGTGTGGCATGAGATCAGGCTGGCGCACTGGCAGGGGCAGACAGGTCAGTGGTCCCGGAGGAGGTGCCCAGGTGGGCTGGTCGTCATTTCTGCCGATCTCCTTTGGCCTACTTCCAGTGGCGATCCCTAGCAAGCAAATTGTGTATTTGGCTCTAAAGAAGGGTTTACATGAGGTCTCAGAAAGTAGATGGTTTTTTTTTCCTTAAAGCTTTGTTCCAGGTTCAGCTTGCACTGAGCCACGGCACAGTGTTAAGGCTTCAGTCATCCAGGGAAATTGCCCTTGACTGTGCAGCAGCAGATGAATCGTTTTGTTCATATGTAAGGTGCTGGCTCTTCATGTTAGGTTGTGTAGGTGTGTGTGAAACATAATTTTTTTAATGTTTTGCAAGCACTACAGAGAGTATTTGGGGGCTCTTTAGGGGTAAGAGCATTTGGGGAAGTTAAGTCAGTGATTCAGATAAAGTCTGGGAGGTTTCAGGGCCCTCATTCTGGAGTCCTCCTGCGGGTGTCCTGGGCTTTGCAGGGACTTTACTTCCTGGCTTGGTCTTTGTTGACAGATTGCAGCGAGAACATTGGGAGATCTCGTGCGGAAGTTAGGGGAGAAAATCCTCCCCGAGATCATTCCCATCCTTGAGGAAGGCCTGAGGTCTCAGAAGAGCGACGAGAGGCAGGGTGTGTGCATTGGGCTAAGTGAGATCATGAAGTCCACCAGCCGGGACGCCGTGAGTATCTTACAAGGACTGCAGGCGACCTGACCCAGAGGGCGGGGGAAGGTTACTGGAGGAGCTTCACCTCTAGGGGGTTTGCGCTGCCCTCAGGGACAAGTCAGCCTCACTCTGGGGAGGTGCTGGCTGGGCCACATGGATTTCAGTCTCCGTGTTCTCAGGTTTTCTGTCAGTTTTGCAGACTAAGAGCTAAGTGATTTGGATGCCTCCTTGAGTGGCCTTTGGAAACTGGAGATGATCTCTCTCTCACAACTGTGGAGGTTGCTCGGGATCAGTCCCTTTTGTGATGCTTTATAAGTGCAATTAAAAATGTGTGCACCTCCTTCTGGGAGAGGGGGTGGACAGCTGTGTGAGTGGGTAGGGCAGGGAGCAGTGGGAGGGGTATGCACTCACCCTTAGCAGGAGGGGAGCAGGTAAGAGTTGTGGTGCCCACTGGGAGGAAGCGTATTGTGTCTGGCAACAATACTGTTTCCATAGCAGCAACATCGAAAGGGTGTGAAGTACATTGCTCTTACTTGGTTCCTGAGGTAACTGATCCTGGA
The DNA here is from genome assembly GCF_000951035.1 of Colobus angolensis palliatus. Classification (NCBI taxonomy): domain Eukaryota; kingdom Metazoa; phylum Chordata; class Mammalia; order Primates; family Cercopithecidae; genus Colobus; species Colobus angolensis. The sequence goes on from NW_012113035.1 coordinate 3,181, forward strand.
GACCCCCCTGGGGAGTAGGTTAGGAATGCTTACAGGCACTGCCTTCGTGTTTGGATGAAAACGCCAAAGCAGTTAAGTGGATGGCCCGCTAGAAATGTAAGCAAGCAGCTAGTTGCTTGGCTTGGGCATCCTTGTCTGAATCCCTAGGATACCGGATCCCTTTTCTCCTGTATTGATGTTTGTCTTACGTTTGGTTTTTAAAATTTACATTTAGCAAGGAGTCAAAAGAAATTCTGTCATTAAAAAGAATTGTGATTCATTGGAGAGGCAGAGTTCCACAGAGGCTGAGTTCTTGCCTGCAAAGTCCCCACAGTCCGGCGGCGAGTCCCACATGCCAACCAGTCATTAGAATGCAGAGTGGGTTTGCTCTGCTGGAATCGTTACCGAGGGAGCAGAGCCATTATTGGCTCCATTGTAGACCCAAGACTTCATAGAGCACAAAGTCTGGATTGAGACTTGAAGAAGGACTTAGAATTTTCCAAGAGAATAAGCAAAAGAAAGAGTCCAGGGAGAGAGAGGGCCAGATGCCATGGGAAGGAGTTTGCCGTTCTTAGAGAAGATGGGAGGTATATTGAGAATTCATCTAAAAGATTCAAGCTGTTGATTATTAAGTCTCAGTGAAGGATACATGGGGGTGCATCACATCCTCTCTGCTTTTTTTTTTTAAATTGAGACAGAGTCTTATTCTGTCACCCAGACTGGAGTGCAGTGGTGCCATCATAGCTCAGCGTAACCTTGACCTTCTGGGCTCGAGTGATCCTCTCGCTATGGCCTCCTGAGTAGCTGGGGACTGTGGGTGTGCACCACCACACCTGGCTAATTTTTGCATTTTTGGTAGAGATGAGGTCTCACTATGTTGCCCAGGCTGGTCTCAAACTCCTGGCCTCAAGTGATTCTCTTGCCTCCACCTCCCAAAGTGTTAGGACTACAGGCGTGAGCCACTGTGCTTGGCCCCTGTCTACTTTTTCATTTTTTTTTTTTAATTTTTATTTTAAGACAGTCTCACTCTGCCGCCCAGGCAGGAGTATGGGGGTACCATTTCTGCTGGCTCTAGCCTCTGCTTTCTGGGTTCAAGTGATTCTTGTGCCTCAGCCTCCTGAGTAGCTGGGATTACAGGTGTGCATCACCACACCCAGCTAATTTTTGTATTTTTAGTAGAGATGGGATTTTGCCATGTTGACCAGGCTGGTCTCGAACTCCTGGCCTCAAGTCATCCGCCCACCTTGGCCTCCCAAAGTGCTAGGATTACAGGCATGAGCTACCGTGCCTGGCCCCTTCTCTCCTTTTTTAAAAATTTCACAGTAAAGAGTTAAGTTAAAAGACAAGTCAGGCAAAGAGAGTTAGGGTGGCCCAGCTGGGTCAGAGTCCCCTGCCTGTGCTTCTTGTCTGCTTTGCTCCTTCTTTGCCTTTCCTGCATCTGGTACAGTTGTAGCTTGCCATTGCAGGTGCTGTATTTCTCTGAATCCCTCGTGCCTACGGCAAGGAAGGCTTTGTGTGACCCACTGGAGGAGGTCAGAGAGGCGGCAGCCAAGACTTTCGAGCAGCTGCATTCCACCATTGGCCACCAGGCTCTGGAGGACATTCTCCCATTTTTACTAAAGCAGCTGGTGAGTGGATCTACCACACACCTACCTACCAGTTTGGCTTTTGCTGTCTTTGTAGATGCAAAATGCAGGGCGATTATTCTGCCAAGGCAGTCGGAATGTGGGCCTTCCAGAGGGAGTGGGTACAGCAAGATCAGACTTGACTTTGTGCTTCGTCTTTGACAGTGAGGAAATGTGGGTGCAACAGGAGGGAGGGAAATAAGTGGAGAAGGAAGTTGGCAGTGGCTGGTTGAGACAACAGAGATGCAGATTCCTCAGGGTTGTCCTCAACACCCTCTGCAGGATGATGAGGAGGTGTCAGAGTTTGCCTTGGATGGTCTGAAGCAAGTCATGGCTATTAAGAGTCGTGTGGTGCTGCCCTACCTCGTGCCCAAGGTAAATCCCAACATGTGGTCAACACCTTCTGGCTCTAGGGCATTGACATTCCAGGGCCTGCAGTGAAGACCAGTCCTGAACGTAGATGTTGGGGGGCCGGGGAAGGAGGGTGCAGTGCAAGCATTGCACCCTTCCCCTGTTGTCCTCCAGGATATGCTGGAGTAGATGCTTGGCTCTGAGCAGTGGGCTTGGGCTCTCTTGCCCACCCATCTGTTCCCCAGAGCCTAGCGCAGCACCTGGCACAGTATTCACTGAGTTAATGTTCGTCATTCCACCAGCTGACAACGCCACCTGTCAACACCCGGGTGCTGGCTTTCCTTTCGTCAGTGGCTGGTGATGCCCTCACCCGTCATCTTGGCGTGATCCTCCCAGCGGTCATGCTGGCCCTGAAGGAAAAGCTTGGGACCCCAGATGAGCAGCTGGTAAGGGGCAAGCCTGCTCCTATTGCTTTCTTATGTCCCGTCTGTCCGGAGGATCCCTGCTCAGCACACATGGCCCTTGTGGTTTGCAGGAGATGGCCAATTGTCAGGCTGTGATCCTCTCCGTAGAGGATGACACAGGGCACCGGATCATCATTGAGGATCTGCTGGAGGCTACCCGCAGCCCTGAGGTGGGCATGAGGCAAGCTGCTGCCATCATCCTCAACATCTACTGTTCCCGCTCGAAGGCTGACTACACCAGCCACCTGCGGAGCCTGGTCTCGGGCCTGATCCGCCTCTTCAACGACTCCAGCCCTGTGGTTCTGGAGGAGAGCTGGGATGCCCTAAATGCCATCACTAAGGTGAGGGGACTGCTGACCCCACAGCCAACTTTGGCTTATAGAAAATTCCAGACGTGGCCGGGCACGGTGGCTCAAGCCTGTAATCCCAGCACTTTGGGAGGCCGAGACGGGTGGATCACGAGGTCAGGAGATCGAGACCATCCTGGCTAA
>NW_012113036.1:0-1253 GCF_000951035.1 Colobus angolensis palliatus
CCTCGCCTCCCGGTCCCGGCCCGGCTGCCGCGCTGCGCCCACTCCGCTCCAGAGCCTAGGCGCGGGTCCTGACCTTCCCGGCCCTCTCCTGACACCTGGTGGATGGCGTCACCAGAACTCCGAGCTGTGGAACCCTAGGGTACCTGTTACCGCGCTTTGGCGAAACTGGGTCCGCTGCTGATTTGCGAACCTTTGCCTGACTTTCTCAGGCCTTGAGAGATCTCCTAGGTAAATTTGGTGGCCCATTGAAAGGATCGGGAGAGAGCGTGTGAAGGTAACACCCGGGTAAAGTGCACGTGGCCTCAGACCTGCTCCTGTGGAGAGCCGTTGGTACTTGGAGCCTGAGAAGATACTTAGGGAAACCAGAAGTGGGCAAGAGGAAAAGGGGAAGGGACTTGGGAAAACCTGGCACCAGAGGCGTTCCTGGGACTTCCAGGACTCGAAGCCCCAGGGGCCCACCCGCTGCATTCCTGTCTTTGCCCCTTTTCCTACAGATCTGCCTCTTCTCCAAGGAACTCAACCACTAGTGACAATGACCAGCCTCCTGACCACTCCTTCTCCGAGAGGTAGGCGAAGGCCTTTCCTAATCCCAGTGAGAAAGAATTGTTCAACATCCCCTTCCCCAGACCAGTCCTGGAAGCCTCAGCCCTGGTGGGAAGACTCCCGCCTCTCTCTGCCTGTCTCACACGGGAAAGGCCTGGGAGGAAGCAGAAATTCTAGAGTGTGCCCCTTAGTACTGTTTTAATCTGAAGTCACATGGACATGGTGACTTCACTACCACTTAAAGCTGTGTAACCTCGGTTTATCCAATGATTTTATGTCAGTAATCCCAGGATTTTGGGAGACTGAGGCAAGAGGATCTCTTGAGGCCAGGTGTTTGAGACCTGCCTGGGCAACATAGTGAGACCCCCCATCTCTAATTCAAAAGAAAGAAAGAGGCCAGGTGTGGTGGCTTATGTCTGTAATCCCAGCACTTTGGGAGGCCGAGGTGGGTGGATCACCTGAGGTCAGGAGTTTGAGACCAGCCTGGCCAACATGGTGAAACCCCGTCTCTACTAAAAATACAAAGAAATTAGCCAGGCTAGTTTTTTATTTTTAGTAGAGAGATGGTTTCACACCTGTAATCCCAGCTACTCAGGAGGCTGAGGCAGGAGAATCGTTTGAACCCAGGAGGCGGAGGTTGCAGTGAGCCGAGATTGTGCCACTGTACTCCAGCCTGGTGACCAAGCAAGACTCCATCTCAAAAGATTAAA
>NW_012113037.1:0-1206 GCF_000951035.1 Colobus angolensis palliatus
AAAAAAAAAAAAAAAAAAAAAAGTTCTGGAATCAGATAGTGGTAATGGCTATAAAACAGTGTGAATGTACTAAAAGTCACTGAATTGTATACTTTGAAATGGTGAGTTTTGTCATGTAAATTTTACCTCAATTAGAAAACATAACCTGGACACTGAGAATTTAAAGATTCTCATGTACACTATGTATTTTACTTAATAGTATGTTTCAATTCAAAGTAAGATTTTTTTCCTCCATCAAATGCATTCATGATTTCCAAACAAACCAGATTACTTCAACAATTTTGCAAAGCTTAATCATTTCAGACAAATCAACCATGTTCAGGCCCTCTTGCTGTTTAATCTGAAACGCTACACATAAATTGCTTTTACCTTCAGTTTTTTCAGGTAACAATGAAGTGCTAAATCATTATTTCTACCATATCACATTTTCTCCCCATATCAACCGTTCTCAAATGCCATTTTTAGTAATACTATCTTCACTTGCCTATTACCTGATGACAAGCAGTGCTGGGCACATGGTCGACACTCCATAAATATTTGAACATTGTTTACTGAATGAACTAAAAGCTCATATGAGAAAATTATTTTCACGTTTGGGCCAGTGATTCATATAACAGTATCTTACTAATCTGATTACACAAAAGTGTAATTCCCACATTTACTCTAGCACATATGTCTTTGCCATTATCACTTGCTCTAATCAAACAAGAGCTAAGATGTGATTAACTGGTTTAAAACTGTAAGTGCTTACAGTATTTTCCTTTTTTAAAAAATAGAGGCAAGATCTTATGTTGGTCAAGCTGGCCTTGAACTCCTGGTCTCAAGTGATTCTCCTGCCTTGGCCTCCCAAAGTGTTTATTACAGGGGTAAGCCACTGTGCCCAGAAATACAGCATTTGAAAAAAAGAAAATAGTAAAAGTTAGATTTCATTAAAATCCACTCTGAAGAAAGCTTTCAAATCCTATGAACATATTTAGAAGGGCACTGAATACTGCCTGAATAAATGACTATAATTTTGAGCTACTATCTTTTGTGTCTCATGAAAATTTCTTTTTGGTTTACTGCTATTTTTACAGTATTTGTTTGAAATCTATTATGGTAAATTTGGAGATAATTTGAAAATACTTTTCTTTTTTTTGAGACGGAGTCTCGCTCTGTCGCCCAGGCTGGAGTGCAGTGGCCGGATCTCAGCTCACTGCAAGCTCC
>NW_012113038.1:0-2134 GCF_000951035.1 Colobus angolensis palliatus
TATAAAAACATCAGTTGATCTATATATCTTAAATATGAAACTTTATATAATGTAATTTTATATAAAGATGTTAAAGAGCAACAAAAATTATATCACTTTGGACATGATTGATTTAGCCAACTTGTGCACAATATTTGAAAGAAAACTATAGCGTTTTATATTAGACTATATTAAGAAATACTGAATCTTATTGTAAAAAGTCAGTTCTCTTGAATTTAATATGTAATCAATTTAATTCCAATAAAATATCCTCAGTTAGTATTTAACAGGGACAGAGTTTCAGTTGGGGAAGATGAAAATTTCTGGACATGGGTGCAGGTGATGTATGCACAGTGTGAATGTACCTGATACCACTGAGATTAAAAATGTTTAAAATAATGAATTTTATCACAACTAAACACATAATATTCAAAGTTTAAAAAGGACAGGTATTTTTACAGTAAGTTATTACATACATTAAAATATATATTGTTTCTAACAAGGTTTCCCACTTTTTTGTTTCATTGCATGATAGGGAAATACTGTAAGAATATCTACTTCTTTAGAATACCAATTATATGTACATATTGTAGGCCAGAGAAACTTTTACATATGTATCCAAGGAAACACAGGCAAGAATATATATATATATAAATTTTTACATATATATATATATATATATACATACTCTCGTTACAAGTCTCAAATATGCAATGCAATGTTACTAACTATAGAGTTGTAATAATATGCATTACATCCCCAGAACTTACTCATCTTTTAACTAAAAGTTTGTACCTTTGACCAATCATACTGAATTGATTCTGATTGCAGTGACCAAATAGAGCAGGTTTATCCCGGGCTTCCTAGTTGTGCTGAAAGTCCCGTGTTCTGAGAACCTCATCAGTCCTCGGAAAACTACGACACTTGTCCACACTACTGAGATGCACATAGTTTTTGCATGTGAACATCTCGAAGGTTGTAGTGTTTTACACAATCTAGAGTGCTTCACAAAAGCTGCTGGCCAGGCAGTGTCACCACATGCCATTTCCTGTACTTGGGTAAAGTTGGTCATAGATGCATCTATGCTTGCCACTTAAAATGTCTTTTAAAAGATTACACTATGATTTCATATTGAAACAAAAAATTGTATATCTATAAAACATGGAAACAGTGGCAGGGTGAATATATATAATAAAGCAAATAGTCCTCATTGAAGGAATGACTGCAATTCCTTTCTTTTTCCCTCAAATAAATAAGTGATTTACACATAGTACCTTTGTGCAAAAGCAAAACAAAACAAAAAACACTAAAACTTGAATGGATGAAGAGTTGCTTCTTACAGATGAGCAAAGAAAGTGGTTTCTGGAGATGGCATCTACTCCTGGTGAAGATGTTCTAAACATTATTGAAATGACAACCAAGGATTTGGAATACTACATACATTTAATTGATAGAGCAGCAGCAGGATTCGAGAAGAATGACTCCAGTTTTGAAAGAAATTCTACTGTGGGTAAAACGCTACCAAACAGCATCGCACGCTATAGAGAAATCTTTCATGAAAAGAAGAATGAATTAGTGCTGCAAACTCCATTGTTGTCTTATTTTAAGAAACTGTCACAGCTTCCCCAACCTTCCGCAACCACCACCCTCACCAGTGTGCGGTCATTAACATCCAGGTAAGGCCCTCCACCAGAAAAAGATGAGACTTGCCGAAGCCTCAGATGCTCGTTAGCATTTTTTAGCGATGAAGCATTTTTAAATTAAAGTATTTATTTTTTAAAAGACAGTGCTATTGCACACTTAATGAAGTATAGTATAGTATAAATATAATTTCTGTATTTGCTGGGAAACCCCAAAATTTGTGTGACTTCGTTTATGGTGGTACTTGCTTTATTGTAGTGGTCTGGAATTAACACTGCAATATCTCTTAGGTGCCTGTATTCAAAAAAGGAAGGAAACACAAGTGTCTAATAAACATATTAGAAGATGTATAATTTTATTAATCATCAGGCAAGTGAAATTAATATAACAATAAGGTACAATTACATACCAGCCAGGTTGCTAAAAATGAAAAGGCCATATAATACTAACTGATAGTAGTATGCTTAAGAGTGAAAGTCTCATACATTGCTGGTGGGAGTGTAATTTGTTATAA
>NW_012113039.1:0-1089 GCF_000951035.1 Colobus angolensis palliatus
GACAAGACTATCAGAACCCAGCCTGGCCAACATGGTGAAACCCCATCTCTACTAAAAATAAAAAAATAAGCTGGGCATGGCAGCAGGTGCCTGTAGTCCTAGCTGCTCGAGAGGCTGAGGCAGGAGACTTGCTTGAACCCAGGAGGCAGATGTTGCAGTGAGCTGAGATTGCGCCACTGCACTCCAGCCAAGGTGACAGAGAGAGACTCGGTCTCAAAAAAAAAAAAAAAAAAAAAAAAAAAAAAAAAAAAAAAAGAAAAGGTAGAATGACTACATCAATTATGTCATATTCTTCTATTAGAATACTACAAAGACATGAAAATGAGCAAACTACATTTACATTCTATGACATAGATGAACCTTGCAAATACAACATTGAATGAAACAATACCTAAAAAATTATTTACTGTAGCATTCCATTTATATGAAGTTCTCCAAACCTAATTATGAGGCAAAAACTAACTGTACCATTTTAGAACGCATGTAAGTATAAAACTATAAAGAAAATCAAGGAAGTATTTACCAGTAAAGTAATGAGAATGTTTATTTTTGGGGAGGCACAGACAGGAGTGGTAATTGGGAAGAGCCTGGAGAGAGGCTTCCTGTTAGGTGCTAACAATGCTCTGTTCTAGACGGGAGGATGGTTACATGGGCGTTGACGTTCTGATAACTTATTGAGTTCAATCTTCTGATTTGTGCCCTTTTCTGGATATGTATTATATTTGAAAAGAAAGTTTGGGCCAGGTGCAGTGGCTCACACCTGTAATTCCAACACTTTGGGAAGCTAAGGTAGGTGGATCGCTTGAGGTCAGGAGTTTGAGACCAGCCTGGGCAACATGGCAAAAACCCATCTCTACTAAAAATAGAAAAACTAGCTGGGTGTGGTGGTATATGGCCGTAATCCCAGCTACTCAGGAGGCTGAGGCATAAGAATTGCTTGAACCCGGGAGGCAGAGGTTGCAGTGAGCTGTGATTGTGCCACTGCACTCCAGCTGGAGTGACAGAGCAAGACTCTGTCTCAAAAAAAAAAAAAAAAGGGAAGAAAGAAGTAGGCGAAAAGGAGGTTGTGATATGACCAGTTGATATATA
>NW_012113040.1:0-1221 GCF_000951035.1 Colobus angolensis palliatus
AAAAAAAAAAAAAAGAAAAAAAAGAATGACGCCGGGCAGGTAGGACCCTGGTTGTAACACCCTTGAACCCTACCTGCAGGTGCCGAGGCAGAGCCCGAGGCGGGCAGGCAGAGTTGGGCACAGCACGTTCTGGCTGTGTAAGGTTTGGTGTTAAACAGGTTTACATTTTCCGGAAGGTCAGTCCAGCTTGGGCTTCCCCTCTGAATCAAACTCATTAAGAAGAAGAACGGAAGAAAAAAAAAAAAAAAAAAAAGAAAAATAAATACATGCAAGAACATGGATGATTCTCAAAAACATTCTTCCCAAAAAAAAAAAAAAAAAAAAGCCTTACACAGCTTCCTAAGTATTGGCTGGTTCAGCAGAAATAAGCTGTTAGGACTGGCCAAGACAAAGAGGTTACTAGAAGTCGACAAGCAGGGTTTCCCAACTGAACAGATCCTTAGAAGAAAGAAAGAAGTCTAGATTAACCAGAATTATTCAAGGGTCTGCAGTACTCCGGCAATTCACTCACGATATCCTCGTTATTCTGTGTTTTTTTGGTGCTACAGACAAAAATAAAATCAAAGGAAAGCCCAGACGGGAGCAACTTTTTATGCTTTTCATTTTTTCATCAGCAATCCTAAGCTGTTTAAAAAGTCCGTCCCTCTCCTCCATTCTCCTCCCAACTGTCCTGCTTGCTATGTGGAGCTCTCTGCAACCCTTCCTTAGATGAGTTATGTTCTTTTTTGAGACACAGTCTCGCTCTGTCGCCCAGGCTGCAGTACAGTGGAGCGATCTTGGCTCATTGCAGCCTCTGCCTTCTGAGTTTAAGCAATTCTCCTGCCTCAGCCTCCCGAGTAGCTCAGACTACAGGTGCCCGCCACCATGTCCAACTAATTTTTGTATTTTTAGTAGAGACGGGATTTCACCATGTTGGCCAGACTGGTCTCAAACTCCTGACCTCAGGTGATCCGCCTACCTCAGCCTCCCAAAGTGCTGGGATTATAGGTGTGAGCCACTGCGCCCAGCCCAGGTATATATTTTTAGTGGGTTGAAATCATGTGTCAGAGGTTTTTTTTTTTTCTATCAGTTCTATAGGCATTCAGTATATTTTACTTTTTACAAAAAAAGAAGACAGAGGCAAGGCCCTTGGGTTTTAGGAGCATCAAATTCCCATTCCCTTTCCAACCATTCATGTAGTAGTCATCTACTTTGTACTGGCCTGTTCTAATAGGCAAGAGG
>NW_012113041.1:0-1479 GCF_000951035.1 Colobus angolensis palliatus
CAGAGCTTGCAGTGAGCTGAGATCCGGCCACTGCACTCCAGCCTGGGCGACAGGGCGAGACTCCGTCTCAACAAAAATAAACAAATAAATAAATAAATAAATAAAAATAAAAATAAAAAAAGAAGCAATCACTTTTAGTTAGGGTGATCAAGAAAAGGCTTTATGGAGAAGGTACTATTTGAAATATAGGTTTTCAATAGGTGAATATAGGCAAGGAAAGAAAGGATGTTTCAGGTATAGGAACCAGGAATGAGATACATCACAACCACTAGGACAGCTGTAATTTTTTAAATGGGCAAAAACAAGTGTTGGTGAGAAAGTGAAGAAACTGGAGCCCTCATACATTGCTGGTGGGAATGTAAGATGGTGCAGCCACTTTGGACCTTGAGAGCTTGTCTGGAGGTTCTAGCAGGGGAGTGCAGCTACTTGTATACCTTTGACCAAAGAGCAGTCAACCTCTACTGGGGATGGTCGTCCTCTTCGACTGAGCACACAGCTTCAAGAGGGACTCACATGGAGCAGTGAGGGAGGAAGGGGACCCTGCCTAGCCAGCCAGATCAGCCAAATCAACCCTGGCAATCAATGGGGTGACAGATGTCACAGCCAGATAGCCCTCACGAGTGTAGCCACTTTGGAAAACAATTTGACAGTTCTTTAAAAATGTTAAACATAGAATTAACAAAAATTTGAGCAATTCTACTCCTAAGTATATGCCTATGAGAATTCAAAGTATATGTCCACATAGACATGCATTCATGATGTTCATACAGCATTATTTATAATAGCCAAAAACTGGAAACAACCCAAATGTCCATCAGCTGATGAAAGGATAAACAAAATGTGGCATTTGCCATAGAATGGAATATTCAGCAATAAAAAGGAATGAAGGGGCCAGGTACCATGGCTCACACCTGTAATCCCAGTACTTTGGGAGGCCAAGACAGGCAGATCGCTCGAACCCAGGAGTTCAAGATGAACCTGGGTGACATAGCAAAACCCCATCTCTACAAAAGATAGAAAAATTAGTTGGGCATGGTGGTGCACATTTGGGAGGCATGGTTGTGCACTTGGGACGCTGAGGTGGGAGGATCCCTTGAACTCTGGAGGTCGAGGCTGCGGTCAGAATAAAAGGAATGAAGTATGATATAAGTGACAACACGGATGAGCCTTGAAAATATTAGGCCAGTGAAGAAGCCTATCAAATGAAAGGCTACTACAGTATGATTCCATTTCTATGAAATTTCCAGAATAGGGAAATTTATAGAAATAGAAAGTAGTTTAATGGTTGCAGAGCCTTTGGGAAGAAGGAAATAGGGAGTGACTGATAACGAGTATGGTGTTTTTTCTTTGGTGTAATGAAAGTGTTCTGAAATTAAATACTGATGACAGGCCGGGCACGGTGGCTCAAGCCTGTAATCCCAGCACTTTGGGAGGCCGAGACGGGTGGATCACGAGGTCAGGAGTTCGAGACCGTCCTGG
>NW_012113042.1:0-1359 GCF_000951035.1 Colobus angolensis palliatus
GTGATCCCAGCACTTTAGGAGGCGGAGGCGGGCGGATCACGAGGTCAGGAGATCGAGACCATCCTGGCTAACACAGTAAAACCCTGTCTCTACTAAAAATACAAAAAAGTTAGCCGGGCGTGGCAGCGTGCGCCTCTTGTCCCAGCTGCTGGGGAGGCTGAGGCAGGAGAATGGCGTGAACCTGGGAGGTGGAGCTTGCAGTGAGCCGAGATTTTGCGCCGCTGCATTCTAGCCTGGGTGACAGAGCAAGACTCCATCTCAAAAATAAAATAAATAAAGTGTCCCTGGATTTGTTTTGGTCTTACATGAGTTAGGGGTAGTATAGATGATTCTGTTTTATATATATATTGAGCCTTTATTTGACCTTGAAAGTGTAAATTGCATTGTTAAGATCTCTATGGTAGTTTGTATTGTTCTGAAAGGAATATAAAACCCATTAACAGTCTGTTTTATGAATTTAAAATGCAGATTAAATTTCAAAATGGAAAAACATCTTTGCACAATTCCAATTACAGTTCTTGCTCTTTTTTTAAAAAAATAGAAATTGATCTTAAAGAAGCACAAAGATTTTTTGCTCAAAAATTCTCCTGTGGTGCCTCAGTAACAGGGGAGGATGAAATTATCATTCAGGGAGACTTTACAGATGACATAATTGACGTCATTCAGGAAAAATGGCCAGAGGTGAGTACATGGAACACATACATCGCTAGAAGTAAGTTTTTTAAGCAGATTGCTTCCATTTTTTCTTAATTGCAAGCACAGCTCACGAGATACAATTATTTGTGTTTTATAGGTAGATGATGACAGCATCGAAGATCTTGGAGAAGTAAAGAAGTGAATTTGAAAATTCATCTATATTTAATGGCCTGAACTGAGAAGTTGATATGGCCAAAGGGAGAGAGGCCTTTTAAAAAATATATATATATATTTATTCTACAGTAAAACTGTAGACTGCCCTCGTCCTTGGCATTTTCACTGTTCTATACAAGGCTGCTTGTTTTTTTATTGCCAAAGTCAAATAAACGGGAGACTGTCATGCTCATGCATGAATAGAATTTAGTCAAATAAAAAATTTTGGTCATTTGGTACTGACTTTCTCTTTCTCTGTCTCTTTTTTTTTTTTTTTTTTTTTTTATGACAGAGTCTCGCACTGTTGCCTGGGCTGGAATGCAGTGGTGCAATCTTGGGTCACTGCAACCTCCACCTCCCGGGTTCAAGTGATTCTCCTGCCTCAGCCTCCCTAGTAGGTGGGATTACAGGTGCCCACCACCACGCCCAACTAATTTTTGTAATTTTAGTAGAGACAGGGTTTCACCATGTTGGCCAGGCTGGTCTCGAACTCCTGCCCTCGCGATTGGC
>NW_012113042.1:2982-3921 GCF_000951035.1 Colobus angolensis palliatus
GGGGTTTCACCGTTTTCGCCAGGTTGGTCTTGATCTCCTGACCTCGTGATCCGCCCACCGCAGCTTCCCAAAGTGCTGGGATTACAGGCGTGAGCCACCGCGCCCAGCCAAAAATACCAAGTCTTACAATGGTGAAACCCAAGAAACATGAATTAAAACGTTCCTGACTTCAAAAATTGACATTCAACCCACATTCCTTTACATCTCATCACCACCAACTTACTTCAGTCATCTACTGCTAGGCTGTTTTTAGCAACTACTCAGAATTTGCTTTGTTTATTTATTTATTTATTTTATTGGCATTTCCGTGATAATCAGGGAAGTAGACCACCTTTTTGTGTTTATTGGCTATTTGGTTTTGGGTTCTGGTGGTGGTGGTGGGGTTTTTTTTGGTTTTTTGGTTTTTTTGAGACAGAGTCTCCCTCTATTGCCTAGGCTGGAGTGGTGTGGCGCAATCTTGGCTCACTGCAACCTCTGCCTCCCAGGTTCGAGCCATTCTCCTGCCTCAGCCTCCCAAGTAGCTGGGACTACAGGCACGCACCACCACACCTGGCTAGTTTTTGTTTGTTTGTTTGTTTTTTGTATTTTTAGTAGAAACGGGGTTTCACCGTGTTAGCCAGGATGGTTTCAATTTCCTGACCTTGTGATCCACCCGCCTCAGCCTCCCAGAGTGCTGGGATAACAGGCGTGAGTCACTGTGCCCGGCCAATTTTAAAATTTTTTAGAGTTAGGGGGTCTTATGTTGTCCAGCCTGGTCTCAAACTCCTGAGCTCAAGCTATCCTCCCACCTCGGCCTCCCAGAGTGTTCAGATTATAGGTGTGAGCCACTGCACCCAGCCTGTACACATATTTTTACTTAAGTGTTACACATGGTTGCCTGGTGAACAATGGCATTTGAGGACTTTCTAGAAAAATACCAATTTTTTTTTTTTTTTTTTT
>NW_012113042.1:9599-9977 GCF_000951035.1 Colobus angolensis palliatus
TCCGGGGCTCCGGGCTCGCCCCCGCCTCTCGGGGCAGGCGCGCCGATGGCGTTTCTAAAGTGACGCCGTCCACACCGGCCTTCTCCGGGGGCGGAGGAAACACCTATGAACCCTGCGGCAGCCTTCCTTGCCGGACGCCAGGTGAGCGGCGGTTCCGGGCGCGGCTGGGCGCCGCTGCAACGGTGCACATTGGTCGAAATCTACTGCTTCTCAAGAACGGTGTCTACTTAAAATGTGAAACAGGCCGGGCGTGGTGGCTCATGCCTGTAATCCCAGCACTTTGGGAGGCGGAGGCAGGCGGATCGCGAGGTCAGATTGAGACCATCCTGACTAACACGGTGAAACCCCGTCTCTACTAAAAATACAAAAAAAATTAGC
>NW_012113042.1:10675-10933 GCF_000951035.1 Colobus angolensis palliatus
AAAAAAAAAAAAAAAAAAAAAAGTGAAACAATACACTGGACATAGAGGAAAATGGTGTCACGACCGTTTCCTTAACTCAATAACACCTTGTTATTCAGCTCAGGTCACAGAGTAGCGCGTACCTGGTGCTTACTGTTTAAGGAGGACGATTGGCGTCTAGGGAGCTGCTTTCCCATTTACCTCGCTGGGTGTCCTTAATTTACACAACCTGGCGATTAGAGAAAGGAGCTCTCTCACAGCTCCACTGTATCAAAAAGT
>NW_012113042.1:16397-18593 GCF_000951035.1 Colobus angolensis palliatus
GTCTCGGCCTCCCAAAGTGCTGGGATTACAGGCTTGAGCCACCGCACCCGGCCAACTTGAATATGTTTTAAGGATACATAATCTTTGCTGCCATGTTATTAACTTGAAACTTAATTGAACTAGGAACTGGCAGCAAAAGAAGATATACTTATTTGGAAAATTGACTTTGGCTGATTTGTTACTGATTTCATTCTATTTTGATGTGAAACCGCTTTCTATGTTTAGAACATCGGGTCAGAAGTTGAGATTTCCACTATTGAGAAACAACGGAAGGAGCTGCAGTTGCTCATTGGAGAATTAAAAGATCGAGATAAAGAGCTCAATGACATGGTTGCAGTGCACCAGCAACAGCTTCTTTCATGGGAAGAGGATCGGCAGAAAGTGTTGACATTGGAAGAACGTTGCAGCAAATTAGAAGGTCAGAAATACATTCAGTGACAACAGTTATGCACTCCTTTGTGCTAACACATTGATGGGCTCATGGGGAAGACAGAGAGGAAGTAAAGACTGCAACCCCTGCTGTCCTCAAGTTTAGGCTCATTGGAGACAGGAGGACTTTATGAACAGTGACAATGGGACAGACACATTCAAATAAAGTAGGACAAGCAAAGTATTTCAGTATAAAAAGGGGGCTGGATAGAGCTCCAGTTAACATGGGGTGAGCACCAGTGGTGAAGCTGAAGTTTTGAACAAGAGTATGAATGAAGATGCCATATGACTAGCCATTTCTCTTAAACTAAGCTGAAAGATTTTAAGCTTTTTGTATTGAACTTGATCTTAAGTTCCTAAAATGGTCATCTTTTAAAATTATAGCTGTCTGGCCAGGCACAGTGGCTCACACCTGTAATCCCAGCACTTTGGTAGATCATTTGAGCTCTGGAGCTCCAGACCAGCCTGGCCAACATGGTGAAACCCCACTTCTACTAAAAATACAAAAAATTAGCTGGGCGTGGTGGTGCACACCTGTAATCTCAACTACTCGGGAGGCAGAGGCACGAGAATCACTTGAACCTGGGCAGCGGAGGTTGCAGGAGCCTAGATCACGATCATGCCATTGCACTCCAGCCTGGGGGACAGAACAAGACCCTGTCTCAAAAAAAAAAAATAAAAGGCCGGGCGTGGTGGCTCATGCCTGTAATCCCAGCACTTTGGGAGGCCGAGGCAGGCGGATCACCTGAGGTCAGGAGTTCAAGACCAGCCTGGCCAACATGGTGAAACCCCACTTCTACTAAAAATACAAAAAATTAGCTGGGCGTGGTGGCACACACCTGTAATCCCAACTACTCGGGAGGCAGAGGCACGAGAATCACTTGAACCCGGGAGGTAGAGGTTGCAGTGAGCCGAGATCACGCCACTGCACTCCAGCCTGGGCAATAGAGGGAGACTCTGTCTCACCAAAAAAAAAAAAAAGAAAGAAAGAAAACAGAAATAAGCTTTGGTGTAATCATTCAGTGGAATATTACCTGGCAATGTTAGTGCACAAACACAAGTTAACTGAGTGAATCTCAGAATCATCATCTTCAGCGAAAAAAGCAAACAGATGAATTCTCAGAATATGATTCCATTTTTATATGGTTCAAATTAAACTATAATTTTGAGGCATGTGGTCACTGGTAAAACTGTAATGAAAAGCTAGGAAGTGATTTACTCGAAGATCAGGGTCATGGCTGGGAAAGTAGAAACTGGAGAGATTATGTTCAGGAAGTGACCTCCAGAGGCTTCCAGTTGCTCACAGTTCTGTTTCTTGATTAGGGGTGATACTGTGCATTTCAGAATAAAAGGTTTTAAAAGAAGATTGTCTTTTAAAAAATTCTCTGGCACACTTTTAGTTTTTAACCACCCATTTTGAAAATAATGCATTTTAAGCTGAAGGTCTGACTACAAATTATTGATGAACTTTCCCTCAGGTGAACTACATAAAAGAACTGAAATAATCAGGTCACTCACGAAGAAGGTAAAATCTCTTGAATCCAACCAAATGGAATGCCAAACTACTCTCCAAAAGACCCAACTACAGCTTCAGGAAATGGCTCAAAAGGCAACGCATTCTTCTCTTCTCTCTGAAGACCTTGAGGTTGGGATTATTTTCTGATAAACTTCACTAGTCCAAATTCCCTTTGTGTTTCAGTTATTGAAAAATTAGAGGCCGGGCGCGGTGGCTCAAGCCTGTAATCCCAGCACTTTGGGAGGCCGAGA
>NW_012113042.1:23853-24514 GCF_000951035.1 Colobus angolensis palliatus
TTTTTGGTTTTCTCTTCTAATTCATCAGTCATCAAATATTTTTTGAGTTCATGCTTATAAGAGGTGCAGAAAGCCAGCTTGTTTATGTGTTACATCCTTCATCCCAGCTACTCCGGAGTCTGAGGCAGGAGAATCACTTGAACCCAGGAGGCGGAGGTTGCAGTGAGCCGAGATCATCCCACTAGTGCACTCTAGCCTGGGCGACAGAGTGAGACTCCATCGCAAAAAAAAAAAAAGCCTGATGGTTATTTTTCTCAAATAGTAAATAGATTATATACACAATAATTATATCAGATCTAGCACTATTTTTTTTTTAAATAACTGATGAGTAGGAATACCCCCGTATGAAGTTCTTTCGACAAAGAACGTTTTTTAAATTCACAGAATTCACTAATGCTACTTTGTTTCAACAAAGGAAATCTTTTTTTTTTTTTTTTTGAGACGGAGTCTCGTTCTGTCACCCAGGCTGGAGTGCTGTGGCCAGATCTCAGCTCACTGCAAGCTACGCCTCCCGGGTTCACGCCATTCTCCTGCCTCAGCCTCCCGGGAAGCTGGGACTACAGGCGCCGCCACCTTGCCTGGCTATTTTTTTGTATTTTTTAGTAGAGACGGGGTTTCACCGTGTAGCTCAGGATGGTCTCGATCTCCTGACCTCGTGATA
>NW_012113043.1:0-1354 GCF_000951035.1 Colobus angolensis palliatus
GCCTGCCACCACACCCGGCTAATTTTTTGTATTTTTAGTAGAGACGGGGTTTCACCATGTTAGCCAGGATGGTCTTGATCTCCTGACCTCATGATCCGCCTGCCTTGGCCTCCCAAACAGTGGTCTATTTTTTATGTTGCTATCCTCTTAAAGGGTAGACAATAAGTCAGAGTGACTTGTTTTTTAAGCTTGTCCTCATAATTGTCAAAATGAGAGCTTGAATTTAAAACAAAGCTGACTTTCCAGGAAATCAAGAATTCACAGCAACATAACTTATCTACGCATAGAAATTTTCCTTAAGACAATGTCTCTTTCACTAAAAACAGCAGATATTTTTACTTAACATTAATAAAATTAACAGAGGCATTTTAAGAAAAAATGGCCCTCTACATTCATTGCTAAGTGACTTCTATTGCTACACTATGTATTATGTTACTTGGCATTCCCATATTAAAGCCTGAGTTCTTTATACTGAGCCTCTAGCACATCACATTTAGTTATTCAACAATTCTTTAGTTCAGTTTAATTAAAATACTGGATGGATTCTATGAATCTATGAAGTAGATTAGTAGACACAGAGATTATCAAGACATATTCCCTACTCTTAAGAACTCATATAGTATAATGTAATATAAGAAAGTCTCCTTTACTAAAAACTAAGGAATTTTATTGGATGAATGACATACAAATAAAAAAATTATAAATACTGAGCTTAGATAAGGAATCCCATTGAATACCACTTATCTTGTTGAGCTGGCTTTCTATAGTTTCAATGCATTTTCATTACTTTGCCAGGGATCTAAGTCCAGTTCTAGGTTCTTGGAGCACTCTTTTCATGATGGCTGCACATCCAACTCCAGATAAAAACTGTGTTCTACAAAATACTCAACTGAACCACAGACCATGTGCTTCTCTGAAATCCTTTAATACATTATTCTTAAGCCCTTTTAACTTGACTAAAGTCCAACAACTGTTATTTTTGCTGTTTTGGCTTGACTTACTCTATCTCACTGTTTTCTGTACCCATAGGCCAGTAATCCCCAACTTTTTGTTCATCTAGACACAGTGCAAGATAAGTACAGCAATATTCTCCTGTGGGTGTAAGCAGAAGTTGTATGTGCTGTATTCCACATAAAACTTGAAGGCAAGGCTGAGAACCTCTCTTCCAGTTTGTGCTCAGAGAAATCTACTTCAACTCCCACCATAGCGTCTGTGTGCAATTAACCTTAAATTATCTCTTGTTTTTCTATACCAAAATTTTCTTTCTTTTTTTTTTTTTGAGACGGAGTCTCGCTCTGTCGCCCGGGCTGGAGTGCAGTGGCCGGATCTCAGCTCACTGCAAGCTCCGCCTCCC
>NW_012113044.1:0-2339 GCF_000951035.1 Colobus angolensis palliatus
GATGGAATCTTACTCTATTGCCCAGGCTGGAGTGCAGTGGCGCGATCTCGGCTCACTGCAACCTCTGTCTCCCAGGTTCAAGTGATTCTTATGCCTCAGCTCCCCGAGTAGCTGGGATTACAGGCGCCCACCACCATGCCCAGCTAATTTTTATATTTTTTGTAGAGACAGTTTCACCATGTTGTCCAGGCTGGTCTCAAACTCCTGGCCTCAAGTGATCTGCCTGCCTCGGCCCTCCTCGGCGCTCCTTGGCCTCCCAAAGTCCTGGGATTACAAGCATGAGCCACCAAGCCCGGCCACAATTGACATTATCTTCTAAGTTCCTCTTTAAAGTAGGGTTTGCATCCCTCTTTTTTTTCTTGCTGTTTTATTCTTGAGGAAGAAACCAGGTTGGTCTTTGTTGAGTTGGTGCTGTAGGGTTTCTCAGTCTCAATTTTGCATTCCTGTGATGTCATTCATATTAATGTGTGTGGTTGCAGATTGTTTATGTTTCCATAATGAGATGTTTACCCTCATAAATTACTTGGTTATCCACCAGACATTATGTTAATGTCTCTTCAGTCTTTTTGGTCATCTGAAGCTCATTCTATAGTATATGATGCAGAAGGTGCCCACAGGTGCATTATTCCCATATTCCACGAAAGTATATGATTATGAAGGTTAGTTTGATTGTTTATAAAATCCATGATTTACATTTTCTTTCTTTGCATACCTTAGTTACTCTATGGACTTCTGGAAAAAAGCATTGCTGTCACAAAGTCTGATGACAATCTGATTTTCTTTTCCCTACTTGCAGTTTGGTCTTTTTTAAAAACCTGGGTGATCAAATGATTTTTTCCCTTTTCTTTAAAGGGTCAGTGTTCCTAGATACGCAGGATACCTTTTCAATATGTAGTTTCAAGCTGTCTTATTTTAGGAGAGTTCTTTTGAGTTGTTTTTGGTATTTGTTCTGTATTACTGCTTTGGTTTTCTTCTTCGGGACCTGCCATTGTAGATGTACCTTTGCTGATCTTCTTTATCACTTTTTCTAAATCACCTTATCTCTTCTTTTAAAATTAGTTTCTTTTTAAATAACAGTTTTATTGAGCAAAATCCTTACACCATGAAATTCACCCTTTTAAAGTATACAATTCAGTGGTTCTTAGTATATTCACAGAGGCATGCATTATTGCCAGTATCTAATTTTAGAACATTTTCAAATTTTAGAAAGAAACGTTATACCCATTAGCAGTCACTCCACATTCTCCCCTATCCCCCACAGCTCCTGGAAACCACTAATCAGTCTGCTTTCTGTCTCTTTGGATCTGCCTGTTATGGACAGTTCATGGACATTTCATGGAATCATTCAACTGTGTACTGGCTTCTCTCACTTTGCATAATGTTTTCAAGGGTCATCCCTTCATATTGATATTTCTTGTATCAGTGTATTGTTCCTTTTATAGCTGAATGATACCCCATTGTATAAATATACCACTTTTTGTTTATCCATTCATCAGATGAACAATTCAGTTGCTTCTACTTTTTGGCTATTGTGAATAATGTTGCTGTGAATGTGCAAGTTTTTATTTCTCTCGGGTATGTCCCTAGGAGTGGGATTGTTGGGTCACATGGTAACTAATTAGTACTTTGAGGAACTGCCAAATTAATTTTCAAGTGGCGGCACCGTTTTACATTCCCCAGCAAGGTATGAAGGTTCTGATTTCCCATATCCTCACCAACGTTTGTTACTTTTTTATTCTAGCTATCCTAGTGGTATGAAGTGATACCTCATTGTGGTTTTGATTTGCATTCCTCTCACGACTAATGGTGTTGAGCATCTTTTCATGTATTAATACTTACTGGCTGTTGTAAGCACTGTGGACACAGTGATGTATCAGATACATGGTTTTGCAAATCTTTTCTCCCATTTTGTAGGTTCTCTTTTCACTCTCTTGATGATATCATTTGAAGCCCAAAAGTATTTAATTTTGATATAGCTCAGTTTACCTACTTTTTCTTTTGTCATTGTGCTTTTGGCTTCTTAACTGAGAAATCATTGCTGAGTTCAAGGTCACAAAGATTTACTTGTATGCTTCCTTTAAGAGTTTCATAGTTTTGGCCAGGCCAAGCAGTGGCTCATGCTTATAATCCTAGCATTTTGGGAGGCCGAGGTGAGTGGATCACCTGAGGTAAGGAGTTCAAGACCAGCCTGGCCAACATGGTGAAACCCCTTCTCTACTAAAAATGCAAAAATTAGCTGAGCATGGTGGTGCATGCCTGTAATCCCAGCTACTTGGGAGGCTGAGGCAGGGGAATCACTTGAACCCAGGAGGCAGAGGTTGCAGTGAGCCGAGATCGCA
>NW_012113045.1:0-6687 GCF_000951035.1 Colobus angolensis palliatus
GAAATTAGAAAATATTTTGAACTAAATGACAAAAAAAGTTCAACATCACCAAACTTGTACATAATGGGAAATGTTATAGCTTTAAATTCTGTGTTAAAAGAGACGGCTTTCAAATTTTATGAAGTACACTTAAACTAGAAAAAAGCTAGATGAAAACCCTCAGCAAACAGAAAGACAGAAATAGGAAAGACCTACGCAGAAATTACTGAAATAGTAAAAAGAAAAGCAACAAACAAAGTAATATAATCAAAAGGTAATTCTTTTTTCTAAAAAAATCACTAACATTATGAAGTATCTAAAGACTAGGAAAAATAGTCAGAAAGAAACATCAGTTACCTCTATCAAACATGAAAGAAGTGTCATTATTATAGGCCATTCAAAATTAGAAGGATAATATGGGTCCCATTCAATATGCAACACAAATATATGCCAATAAATTGGTTAAATAAAATATGAAACCCTAAAAGCATTTTTGAGTAAATTTATAAATTAATTTTAAAATTTACAAAATAACTAGAATAGCTAAGGCACTTTTGAACAAGAAGGACAAAATCAGAATACTTTATCTAATTTTAAGATTTATTATAAAAGTTACTGGAATCAAGAGAGATTGGTATAGCCATAATCATAGCTATATAGATAAATGCAACAGAATACAAAATCCATAAATATTCTGCCCTCATGTGGTCAATGGCCAACTGACTTTTGGCAAACGTGCCAAAATAGTATAATGGAAAAAGATAATCTTTTCATAAAATGCTATTTGAACAACTGAATATCCATATGAGGAAGGGGAAAATTTAAAGTCTTACTCTCTATATAAAAATTATCTTAACAAGTATTACAGGTCTAACTCAATATGCTCAAACTATTAAAGTTTTAGGTGAAAACACAGAAGAAAATCTCTGTTACATTTGATTAACAATAGTTTTTAAACAGGCCACTTTATACACAAGCAGAAATTAAAGTAATAAAATGAATTTCAGGAATAGAAATATATTTGCTAGGAAGAGATATATTTAAAACAAAAATGAAACAAACAAAAACAAGACAGATGCTAGAAGAAAAACATTTTTAAGAAGAACATATTCAAACCAAGTGTTTATATCTACAATCACTAATAAGAAATAAAACAATCCAAGTGAAAATGTACAAATAATTTAACACATCAGAAAGATACAAATTCATACTACAAGTGAATATCACAACACACCAACTAAAGAGACTAAACAAAAAACAATAGTATCTATTGTTGCAGGGAATTTGTAGTAACTGGAAATTTCATACGTTGCTGATGGGAATGAAGAAATGTACAACTTTCTTTAGAAAAGAATATCACATTATCTTATAAAACGAAATACACATTTATCCAAAAGACAAAGCAGCTTCACTTGTAGATATTTATGTAAAAGCAGCTTCTCTTGTAGATATTTATGTAAAAGCAGCTTCACTTGTAGATATTTACATAAGAGAAATACAAATATACATCCACAGAAAAACATGTACATAAATGTTCACAGTAGCATTATTCAAAATTATCAAAATCTTGAGGCAACACAAATTTCCATTCATTTGTGAATGCATACACATATTGTGTAGGTCTGTTCCGTAAAATACTACACAGAAATAATGCAGCAACATTAATCAATCTCAAGAACATCATGGTAAGTTAAAGAAATCAAACAGAAATACTATATATGAATCTGCTTATATGAAATTCTGGAAAAAAACACAACTTTGTGAAAGAAAGCAGATGGATTTTGTCTGAGGTGGTGGTTGTGGGGTAAGGACTGGATGTAAAAGGACATCAAAAAACTTTATTTAGAGTTTTAATATCTATGATGTCTTCATGATTAGACACAATTATAAAAATTTCTCAAGCTGCACATTTAAAATTTGTGAACTTAATTGCATATAAATAATATATTAGTAAAAATTATAGAATAGGACAAAACAGAAAAAAATCTCCCAATATATGTCACCTCACTGGGGAGGCCTCTTCCAATTACTCTGTTAAAATGTTTACCTTTATGCCTTAGGAAGCTAAATGTTGTGAGTCTCCATCTCTGTAGTTTGTCTCTGCTCTGTTTGTGGCCTGTATACATCACTAAATAGTTCCTCTGTATTTTTATTTTACAATAATGAAAAAATATAAATTACTGATTAATATATTTGTAAGTTTAGATATTGTAAAATTATGAATGTTGAGGTGGCAACCAATATAAAAACTCTCATTTCAAAGGGTAGTAAAAGAGCGAACAATGTTTTCCCAGATCAGCATTTTTGCCCCACAAATTTTTGTTTAGTTTTTGGTCAGAAGTGGGTCAACTAAAGAAAGTCTGCAAACACTGGTCAATTCTTTCCTATGGTCCCTCATTGAGTACATAGGTATGGCCTTGCTAAGAATGAGAGAGATCCCATCTGAGGGACATGGGACATTCCTCTAGTAAAGGCAGGGCTTACTGAAGACTGACTGTATGGCACGCTAGCAAAAAAAAAAAAAAAAAAAAAAAATTAGCCGGGCGTGGTGGCAGGCGCCTGTACTCCCAGCTACACCGGAGGCTGAGGGAGGAGCATGGCATGAACCCGGGGGGCTGAGTTTGCAGCGAGCCGAGATTGCGCCACTGCACTCCAGCCTGGGCGACAGAGCGAGACTCCATCTCAAAAAAAAAAAAAAAAAAAAAATTCTTCTTCCTTCATGTAAAGGCACGTGGTCCATAAAAGAAATAGAGGAGACAGGCCTGTTGTATATTGGTAATAATTGCAGTTCCTTCTTTCAACTAATACCAAAAGAAAAGCTCCCTAAAAATTCTCCCTCATAAGCCCCAAAATACCTAGTGGGGATCAAGGAGAAAAGGCATGCAAAATTATGCAGACCTCCTTGTATCTGTGGCCTCTGGGGGTTTCATATTTAGTGTTCAGCAATTTATTTTTAAAAAGTCAGCTATATTTTCTTATTTACTTCTGTAAAGTCCAGTGATGTCTGCACCATCTGAGCAAAAGTTTGGATCCTATTTCTCTGTGCAAGCAGGTGACTTTTTCTAAATTTATGGTTATTTGGTTGCCCTGAGACCTCAATTCTCTGGTTGACTTTAGAAAATACTATAATTTGCAGTTTTTCCAAGTTTTGTCGTTGTCATTGTTGTTTTAATATTGGGGGCCACACCATTTACAACTCTTTACATCTCTGAGATTCATTATGTTTTTTTGATTGTGTTCACAAATTGTTATTTTTTAAGTTATAGTGCAAGCTAACTTGATACATTAATAGCATTAATATTATTTAGAGAGCAGATAAGAAAAAGAAGTGAAAAAAAAAAGAGGAATTGTGGTGCTTTATGGAACCTAGGAAGAGGAATAAAGATTAAAATATAACTTCTAATGTTTTCCATAATATTGATGAATAGAATTTCCACTTGAAATAACTATGTAAATATTTAGTAACTATGAAAATATTTTGTTCCAATATTTGTAATTCGGAATTATAATAGTTGATTTCACTGTGGCTAGTTATTAATAATAACCTTGTACTGCCAGTAAACGTTAACTGATGCCTGTTGTTCCCTTTGAAATGGAGAAAGAAACTGAATCAGTCATGAGCATGAGAGAGAAATTCCTCATCCACATAGCAAATTTAGCACCATTCTCTCATAGAATCCTGTACTGAGAAACAGAGATCCTGGTCACTTTGAGAGACAATGTTGTACACTTTCATATTGTCCTAAGGCAGTTTCTATTTTTAATAGTTTTACCCAATATTCATCTGACTTTAAACTGGGACACCAACCCTCTGATAGTCTTGCTCAACATCCTGATTTCCTTTTCCTGAGTAGCAAAGAACAGTTGTAAATTTAACCTTCCACTGCCTACCTCAAAGTAATCATATACGGTGATCATTTTTTAAACTGTGGTCCAGTTTAATTTTCCATAATATGAAATGGTCAACAAACCAAGATATGACATACTCTCTGTCTACATTCTTATGAGTTTTTTACATAAAATTTGAAACTATAGGTCCCAGAATTTTGTTGATGTGCAAGAAGTACAGTCTCAGTTTAAAAAAACATGCTACAGATTTTCAGCCTTGAAAGTAGCATTTAGGGCACAGGAATAATACACTGAAGCTCAATGCATATCCCACTATTTTTCTTTCTGTTTCTCTCTTTTGACTTATTTTCTGGCCAAAATCTCATCATCTGAATTACATTACGATGAAAACTATGTCTGTAATGTACCAGATATAATGTCATTCATTTTGGAACAAATAAATCTAGTGAGATTATTGAATTTATGGAAATTAGTCAAGGCTTTGATTCTGATGTTGTCTCTACCCTGTTTGGTGTGCGAGCTTACTTTTATCATCAAATGAAAAGTATATTTAAAGTCAAAGAAACATTAGGAGAACAAAACAAAACCTTCAAATGTCGGTGTAAGTGAGTCTGTACACTTGCTTAAACTGGTTTCTAAGTCAGTCTCCTCATACAGGTTGTAGTAGTGAACTGCCTTTGCTGTATATTTGTATCTGAATATCTTAACATGTTTACTACTTTGGTGTTTGCATTTTGTGGTCATGTGAAAAATATTATGACAATTTGGATTAGGTTTTCATATTCTTAAATATTTCATTTGTTTTTTTGTTATTGAATTAGTCATTCCTGTACTATAGATTCTGATTTTGAAGCTCAAATCATTTCTTGTAAATATATTCTTATTTACCTTCCTATCTCTACCAAAACAGTGAATCCTTTGATTTTTTTTTTTTTTTTTTTTTTTTTTTGAGGTGGAATCTCACTCTGTTGCCAGGGCTGGAGTGCAGTGGCGTGAGCTTGGCTCACTGCAACCTCTGCCTCCCGTGTCCAAGCGACTCTCCTGCCTCAGCCTCTGAGTAGCTGTGACTACAGCTGCGTGCCACAATCCCCGGCTAATTTTTGTATTATTAGTAGAGATGGGGTTTCATTTTGTTAGCCCGATGGTCTTGATCTTCTGTCCTCCTGATCCGCCCAACTCAGCCTCCCAAAGTTCTGGGATTACAGGTGTAAGCCACGGTGCCTGGCTGTAAATCCTTTGACAATTGTACAAGTGCTATGCCAATTAAAATCCTAGCCTTTTATAGATTGATAAAAATGTATATGTAAAATAACTTCATTTAGTACAATCTTTACTATAATCCAATGGATATATTTTTTATCAAATGGATATTTTTATATATTTTTTTATCAAATGGATATTTCTAAGTACATTGAAAACTAACAGTATAAAAGCTAATTCCTATACCACATATGATAATAATATGATAAAAGTAATGCAAAATTTATCATCACTGGCCTTGGATTTAAGTATCAGATCCACTTCTGTATCTCTATGAACTTGATAGTCATATATTTTTTCAAGAGCCTTGGTTTTCTTATCTGCAAAGTTTTTGGTAATAGCATTGCCCTCCTACTTCACAGAATTTCATGACAATCACCTTACACAATGTAGATGAATGAAGAGAATTTAAATGCATATTCACCTTGTGTATTTTCATTCTTTAAATTATTATTATTATTTATTATTATTATTATTAAATTATATAGATAATGAATAGGTCTTCTCTGAATATTTACTTGTCTAATATCTACTTGTCTATGTGTTTACTTGTATATTATAGTATTAGTATATATATAATACCATAATACTATAGTATAGCATACTATTATATATAAGCAAGCTGAATATCGCTTATATATAAAATATATAAAAAAAATTTATCAGCTAATATCAAGATGGCAGACTTAAACACAACCTGGTGATCATATTAAATGTAAATGATCTAAAAACACCAATTTAAAAGCATGTATTTTAGATTGAACTACTAAAAAAAACCCAAATATATGCTGCCCCCTGCCCAAAAAGCATTTAAAATACAAAGGCATAAATGAGTTGAAATATTTTAAATGGAAAAATTACACCATGCTAACAGTCAACTATTAAACTGTTGCAAATAAGACTAGAGTGGTTATATGAAATTTATCAAGGTTCAAGAGTGTCATTTCATAATGAGTTCAATTTATCTAGATGGTGTTAAAGTTTGAACAGTTTATATACCTTATAACAAAGCTTCAGAATATACGATATGAAACAAAACTAATGGAGCTGAAAGGAGAAATGGACAAATTCACAATTATAGTTTTCAACAACTTCCCAATAATTGATTCGACAGGAAGACAGAAACTCATAAAGCATATAGAAGACTTGAATAATATTATCATCTCCCTGTAATAATTGCTATTTATAGAAAACTCCAGCTAGCACCAACAGAATATACATTTTTGCAAGTGCATGTAGAACATTTAAGATGGATTATATTCTGAGTGATAAAATAAATCCAATAAATGTAGAAGTATTCAAATTGTGCAAAATATATTCTCTGACCCAAAGGAAATGAATGTAGAAATCAATAAAATACAATTTAATAACACAGAAAATGTCTGAATATGCAAAAACCCAATACACTTCCAAGTAATCCACAGGTCAAAGAAAAAAAAGATTCTTAAATTATAAAGCATTTAACCAATTAAAATAAAAACACTATGTAATATTTTTTCTTTCATTACAGGTCAATAAAATCAGATACCAATAATAGTAAAATAAATAAAAAATTCCCCAACATTTGGAATTTAAAATGATTGTTAAAAAAATTATAAG
>NW_012113046.1:0-1466 GCF_000951035.1 Colobus angolensis palliatus
CATTCCCCCGACTTCTTCCTCTTTTTCTCTTCTCCACCTTCATGTCAGCTACCATTTATTGATAATCTATGATGTATCAGGACTTTTATACATAATATTTCATGAAATTTTATTCTCAGTCTATTCATTATAACTTCAGAAAATAATTACCATTATATCCATTTTATATATTAAGAATAATTGAGACTCAGCAAGATTAAGTGCCTGACTCCATATCACAAGATGGTAAAAGGTAGAAATTAGGTTTAAGGCTCTGCCTTCACGACTCTAAGGCTAGTGCTCTTTTTGTAATGTGCTTTACAAATATTATGATAAAATCCATGGTGCTACAGTGGAGCTGACACAAATTCAAAACTTTATGGTTGCTTTCTTTACCTCAGTACTATCGTGTGTGTATGTGTGTGTGTGTGTGTGTGTGTGTGTGTGTTTAAAAGCAGAGATACTTGGGCCATTTTCACTTCTGAATTTAGAAACTACATTATACACAGCAATACATTCATCCTACATTTTCCATATAGAGCAAGGCCCATTTTGACACACAATAATAAATTATTGAGTGAGGCACTCAACAATTAAACACAAGGAAATGTTTATAATAATGTATCACAGAGGGCCAATTCCAACAGCGACCTTCAGGTAAAACTGTTCAATCTTTTGCTCTAACACTATTCCATTGTGCTTTGTAATTAATAATTCCACACATGGATATTGACGACTGAACTCAAACAAGAAATCAGCAGCACCTCAGAAACCTCTGTCCCCATCAGGTGAGCTGAGGGATTGGCTCAGTGAGCTCCATCAGTAGGATAATTATTATGAATAAGGAGGTGTGTCACTTGTCTGTGAAGGACAGGGGTACCTGTACCAAATTACACACAAGTGGCACATGACTCAGTTCACTGGAACATCTGAAATGCCCAGAGTAAATGCAAATAGCAAAATAAAACATTGCTGATGCATTTTCTGTAGAAAAAAAACAAAACAAAAACAACAACTGATTTTGGAAAGCAGGATAAGGAATTGAAGAATTACTAAGTATGAAAAGTCAAAGAGTGGCCAAACTTAGCCAGAGGCCAAGAGGAGTCACTGCCGATTTTCTAGGAGAAGACACTGTTCTAATAGTTAAGAGTTCCCAAGTATTATTTTCCCTCTTTTTACTATTTTTCTCCCATTTTGCCGATTAAATTATACTAAACACTGCACTACTAAGAACTCATTTTTTACAACTTTAAAATGCTGACATCAGAGTAGAACTGGATGATGCAACAGGAAAGAAACCATGTATTTTAATATCCTACACTCTAGAGCACACCAAGAACCATGCCAATTCATACCTTTGAGTCAACTTTTTAAGGGGAACAGGAACAAAAGAGAAGCACTAACATGTACAGAGAGGTGTACTTCAATCAATCAGAGATGCATATCTTAGATTCCCCTCAAAATGTATTTAATGTAAATTAAATGAC
>NW_012113047.1:0-1216 GCF_000951035.1 Colobus angolensis palliatus
AGCTCACAGACAATATAAAGGAATTACACAATCAGGTTTACAAAACAACCAATTATCAACCCAGTGACAGGATTAAAATCTCACATATCGATACTAATTCAGTATGTAAAATGGTCTAAATACCCACTTAATAGACACAGAGTGACAAACTAGATAAAAACACAATACTCAATTTTCTGATGTCTTCAACAGACCAAGCTCGTGTGTAACTACACTCACATGCTCAAAGAAAAGGGATGGAGACAAATCTGCCACACAAATGGAGAACAGAAAAGAGCAGGAATCACTATTCTTATATCAGATAAAACAGAGTTTAAACCAAAAACAATCAGGAAAGACAAGGGCATTACATAATGATAAAAGGTTCAATTAAACAAGAATACTTAACTATCCTAAATATATATATATGCACTCAACATTGGAGCACCCAAATTCATAAAACAAGTTCTTCTTGATCTATGAAAAAATTTAGACAGCTACACACTAATAGTGGGGTATTTTAACACCCTGCTGACACCACTAGATGGATCATCAAGGCAGAAAACTAATAAAGAAATTCTGGATTTAAACGTGACACTCAACCATCTGGACCTAATAGACATCTACAGAATGCTCCACCTAACAACTGCAGAATAGACATTCTTCTCATCCACACAGGTAAATATTCTAAGATCTACCACATGCTTGGTTGCAAAGCAAGTCTCAATAAATTTCAAAAAAATCAAAATCATACCAAGCACACTCTTAGATTACAGTGCAATAAAAATAAAAATCAATACCAAGAAGATCTCTTAAAACTACACATAAACATGAAAATCAAACAACTTTTTCCTGAACAACTCTTGGGTAAAAAATGAAATTAAGACTGAAATTTAAAAAACTCTTTGAAATTAGTGAAAATAAGAGATACAACTTACCAAAATCTTTGGGATGCGGCTAAAGCTGTGTTAAGAGGAAAGTTTCTAGTGCTAAACGTCTTCATCAAGAAGTTAGAAATATCCCAAATTTACAATCTAACATTGCACCTAGAGGAACTGGAAAAATAAGAACAAACCAACAGTAAAGCTAGCGGAAGCATAGAAATAAATAAAATCAGTGAAGAACATAAAGCAATTGAGACATACAATCTATACAAAAGATAGAAACTGAGAGTTAATTTTTTGAAAGAATAAACAAGATTGATATACTTCTAGGTAGATTAAGAAATTTAAAAAAG
>NW_012113048.1:0-1182 GCF_000951035.1 Colobus angolensis palliatus
CCCGGCCTTAATGATATGTCTTATGTGAGTATTGTTTTGGTTATACTAGTTACTGAAATGTGTATCATGTCACGGTTGACTTTTTTTTTTTTGAGATGGAGTTTTGCTCTTGTTGCTCAGGCTAGAGTACAATGGTACAATCTTGGCTCACTGCAACCTCTCCCTCCTGAGTTCAAGCAATTCTCCTGCCTCACCCTCCCAAGTAGCTGGAATTACAGACATGCACCTCCACACCCGACTAATTTTTTGTATTTAGTAGAGACAGGGTTTCACCATGTTGGTCAGGCTGGTCTCGAACTCCTGACCTCAGGTGATCCACCTCAGCCTCACAAAGTGCTGGGATTACAGGTGTGAACCACTGCGCCTGGCCACAATTCACTTTTAGATATAAGCCTTGTTTTTGTAGTATGATAATAGATTAGTTGATAAGGTGAATATCCAAAAGGTGAACCATCAAAGGTTTAGCTGCTATGTTAACTGAGAAGCATTTATGGAATATAATTGTTCTATACTTGGTAGGTTAAAAGTTTGATTTTAAAAATAATCATGTGGATGATTCTGTCCTTTTCCTGGAATTATTGTTCTGTGTAGTATTTCCCAACTGGGGCAATTTTATGTCCTTCCAGCCCCATCCCCAGGTAACATTTGCCAATGTCTAGAGACATTTTTGATTATCAACTTGGGGTGTGCTACTGGCACCTAGTAAGTAGAGATTAGAGATGCTGCTAAATATCTTGCAGTGCACAGGATAATCTCCCATAACAAAAAATTATCCAGCTCGAAGTGTTAAAAGTGTTAAGGTACTTTAATATAATGAATAACTTGTAACAGAAATTTGAACTCTAAAGTAATAGTTTACTTTACTTTGGAAAGATCAGCATGTTTACTGATTGACTTCATTGGGGAGATTCCCCATGCTATTTTAGTCACTCCATACTAGAGTCAGATACTTGACATGGTCTTTTTTTTTTTTTTTTTGAGACGGAGTCTCGCTCTTACCCAGGCTGGAGTGCAGTGGCGCGATCTCCGCTCACTGCAAGCTCCTCCTCCTGAGTTCACACCATTCTCCTGCCTCAGCCTCCCGAGTAGCTGGGACCACAGGCGCCCACCACCACGCCCGGCTAATTTTTTGTGTTCTTAGTAGAGACGGGGTTTCACCGTGTTAGCCAGGGTGGTCTTGAT
>NW_012113049.1:0-2023 GCF_000951035.1 Colobus angolensis palliatus
TGAGCCATCGTGCCTGGCCAAGGCTGCTCTTTTATACATATACAGACAGCAAAAGATCTCCAGGTGTTGGTGGAAAGTCTCTAATGTCAAAGAGTCCGTAACAAACAGAAAGGAAAAAGTAACTTGGATGCAAAAGACTGTACAAGGAGAATAAAACCTTTTTCTAAGAAAACTGAAATAATCATTAATAGCCTCACAGAGACAAAATAACACATCTGCGAAATAGAAATAGGATCCTATAAAAAGAGTGAACGCCTTTGTAAATTAAAAACATGAAAGCATAAATGAAAAACTCAACAGAAGGATTAGAAAACAAAGATGGAGAAATTTTCCAGAAAGTAAAGCAAAAAAGCAAAGGGATAGAAAATAGGGAAGAAAAGATTTTTTGAAAAATAGAGGTCAAGTTGTGGAAATCTAATATCCAAACAATAGGAGTTCCAGAAAGAAAATGGAGGAGAAGAAATCACCGAAGGAATAGTTTAAGAAATTTTCTTTGAATTGAAATATATAAATTTCTAGACCAAAAGTGTCTACTAAATGCCCAGTACAATGAATAAAACTGGATTCACTCCAGGCACATCATTGTGAAATTTCAGAATGATGGAAACAAGAGAAGGACTGAGGGGAAAGTTGCATCCTCAATGTAGGCAGGCGCCACCAAGTCACCTGGGATTCCAGATACAACAAGAAGGCAGAGATAAGGTGAATTTTGCTTTCTCTTGGAGCTGGGACACCCAAGAGAAACAGAGTTCCTCTGTTGGACATTAGAACTCCAGGTTCTCTAGCCTTTGGACTCCAGGACTTGTACCAGCAGCCCCCAGGTTCTCAGGCCTCTGGCCGAGGACTGAGAGTTACACCATCGGTTTCCCTGGCTCTGACATCTTTGGACTTGAACTCAGCCCTGCTACTGGCCTCCCTGGTTCTCCAACTTACAGACAGCAGCCTGTCATGAGACTTCTCAGCCTCTGTAGTCATGTGAGCCAATCCTGCTAATAAATCCCTATCTATCTATCTATCTATCTATCTATCTATCTATCTATCTATCTATCTATCTTATTGCTTCTGTCTTTCTGGAGAACTCTGACTAATACAGAGAAAAACTGATTTCATTCAAAGAAACAGGAATCAGAATCAGAATGCATTGAGTTTCACAATGACTAAGTTGGAAACAATATGACAATGGCACAGTGCTTTCAAAATTGAGAGATGATGTTTTTCCACCTAGAATTCCACATCAATTAAGTATGAGAATAAACTAAAAACTTCTTCAGGTGTATCAGGACAGAAACAAAAAAATTACTTTCTATGCACTCTTTCTTAGAAAAGGAGAGAAAGAACTTGTTTCACCAAAATGATTGAGAAAGCTGAGAAAGAAAAGAATATGGGATTCAAAACAGAGGCAATCCGAATCTGGAAAGAGGTGAAAGAACTCCCAGACTGGATCAGATCTATGAACAACTTCTTTAAGAAAACTAAATTGACAGACTACTTAGTGTGCTTGAACATATAAAGAGAAAATGTACACATTCAAGAGAGTTTAAATTGGTGTTTAGTACATGGAAACCTTAGCAAATGGGAAAAAAGAAGGCAATTATTAACTCAAGGGTAAACAAAAAGTTGTGAGGAGAAAGAAAAGGAATTGTAGTACTCATCATGGCTCACCTATAAATAGTATTTACAAAGTCAGAATAACATAAACAATGAATATGGATCTAATCCAAACTACTATATAACTATATCAGGAAGGCAGGAGACCAGGAAATGTATCTTCATGGATGTGCGCCTATATGATGGTGTTAAAGGAAGAGGGAAATGTGCTAGAGCCTCATCTTCCACAATGGGGAGTCAGTAGATGATGCCTGAGCTGCAAAATCAATAAATAACAATATAAGCATCTATGAAACCAAAGGAATCAGTTGAAAGATTTGAAAATGGTTGCCTTAGACTAGTGAGAAATAGTGTAGGGGTGGGAACTGCTTTTTTCAATGGCAAGTAGAGCTATTTGACTCTTTTTTTAAAAAAA
>NW_012113050.1:0-1507 GCF_000951035.1 Colobus angolensis palliatus
TGAACCTGGAATACAGAGCTTGCAGTGAGCCGAGATTGTGCCACTGCACTCCAGCCTGCGCGACAGAGCGAGACTCCATCTCAAAACCACACACAAAAAAAGTATTTATATACATAAAATCTTAATCAAATGAGGTCCCAGAAAAGTTTATAATGTAAATTTAGAAATAACCACAGGATTGGTAAATTAGCCTTAGTAAAGCCATGCACTGGAATACAGACAAGAAATTATGTTGCAGAAAACAGTTCTTAAAAAGATGCTCGTATTTTAAACAAACAAGAAAGGTTACAAAACAGTAGAAAATCATATTTTTAGAAGGCATGCATACACACTTACCTACGGATATATACTTATATAGCAAGTAGAAAGAAACACATTAAAATACAATCTTTACCTTCTTCAGAAATTTTTACTTTCTTATGTAGTTTTCAAACATTCTCTGATAAAAATTTCTCATTATAGGAAGGAGGGAAGGGAAGGGAAGTGAAGGGAAAGGAAGGGTAGGAGAGGGAACAGGAAAGGAGGGAAGAAAAAGAGAGAGAGGGAGGGTGGGAAGAAAAAGAAAGAGAAGCCTAATTTAAGTGTAGTCCACTGTACTTTATAGTGGCTTAGTAAACATTTCGTAAGGATGAGTGAGTGGAAGAGGTATAATACTGGTAAGACTGAAATCTGATTGTGCCCTAATGCGTGATAATTTTACTCTTATAGGAGAGGTAAAGTATAAAAGATAAGAATATACATAGCTCATTTCTGAGCCACATTAAGGGCAAGCCAGGTAAGCAGGTACCAAACTACAAAGATTATTAAACTATCACATCAGGAAATCTAAAACTTGTTGCCAGTTAACTTAGCTCTCTACACGTGAATTTTTGTATAACCAGTCAAATATAAAATGATCAACTCCCTTCCCTAGAAGAGAAAGTAACAAACCATGACAAAACATGCCCTACTTGAGTTTCCTTCAACCCTATTAAATAAATGTAGAACATATTCTCAAAGGAAATGTTTTGAATGAAAGCTAATCATCAGCCTGCCTTCTATCCACATATTTTGGAAGGTACTGCTTTAGTCCTATTTCACTAGACTCTTGTTGAGTCTGGTAACTGGGCCTATTTACTAAAAGATGCTCAAGCGGCCCAGTGCAGTGGCTCACACCTGTAATCCCAGCACTTTGGGAGCCAAGTAGGGTGGATCACCTAAGGTCAGCAGTTCAAGACCACCCTGGCCAACACAGTTATACCCCGTCTCTACTAAAAATACAAAAATTAGACAGATGTAGTGGTGGACGCCTGTAATCCCAGCTACTTGGGAGGCTCAGGCAGGAGAATCGCTTGAACCCAGGAGGCAGAGGTTGCAGTGAGCCGAGATAGCACCACTGCACTCCAGCTGGGTGACAAGAGTGAAACTGTCTCAAAAAAAAAAAAAAAAAAAGATGCTCAAGCACAATTATTTCAGATAGTGGATTGGTTTTGACTTTATAGAAAAAAGTTAAAATATATCTGAAAGT
>NW_012113051.1:0-1606 GCF_000951035.1 Colobus angolensis palliatus
TCGATCTCCTGACCTCGTGATCCGCCCGTCTCAGCCTCCCAAAGTGCTGGGATTACAGGCTTGAGCCACCGCGCCCGGCCCAAGTTTTAAACTGAAGTTAAAAATTGTTAGGAGTTACCATTATAACATGTAATCAAGACTACTTAATTAATTAAGATTTACATGCAAGGTATGTAAAAACAGTAAAATATAAACTTTTGTCTAGGTTAAAGGACAGTTTTAAACTAGGAAAAAGCTGAAGGTTCAAACAAGTGGTGGAAAAATTGTGGGAAAGAATCTTGCAAAAGAAGTTCTCTATGTGAACATATTGACTATATTCCAAAAGGTATTATATGGTTTTTCTGTAGATTGAGCATTGGGAAAAAAAAACACAAAAAGTTTTCGTAAGTGCTAATCTGCTCTTTGGCAAAATTCGTAAAGGGTTATAAAAGGTTTTTATCTATTTAAAATTTCTGAGTCATTACTTTGGCAAAACCAACAATTTATGGTAATGTGGAATTCTATTTTATAACACAAAGTGTTTTAAACCTTAAACATTTAACAGCCTTCTCAAAATCAAACTTCAGTTTCAAAATTGTCTTTCCTGACATCCGGCTTTTTGGATAGTCCAGAGGGCCCCTGGAATGTATAGAAAAGAGAGGTAAACAGGATTATTTAACATGTTTAGTTACATGGGATTGCCAAAATGATGTTCAATCTTCCTTAGGTTATATTTTTGTGAATAAAGCTAATACATGTTCCCAAATTGTAAGGGATTTCTAAAATTCTAATGTCCAAGTATATGCTATCAATCATAATTAAGGTTGTTATGTACAGTTACTGTAAACCATGGAGATAACCAAACTTCTTTGTCAGTTGTGTTTCTAACTGTAACTACCCTGAACATTTAGCTATTCACAGACAATTGTTGTCTTGTTTTAATCCTTTTCAAAAGATGGTTTATAATAAGCTACAGAACTTTAACAGGTCCTCTCAAATACAGGCTTCTGGTAACTTTGGAGATTGTAACATTAAAATAAAGGAAAAAGTACAGGACTCATAAAGAGCTGAAGTATTCACAAATATCAAGCAAAACAAGAGAACTTAATGGAGTGAACTCAGAAACCTGAAGCAACCTTTTTGACTTTTGCTTGGCATATTGCTGATCCTTGTTTAGTTTTTCAGAGTCAAGGAAACTTATTTTGAACTATTTTCCTTTCCTTTTTTTTTTTTTTTTTTTTGAGACAGAATTTCGCTCTTGATGCCCAGCCAGGCTGGAGTGCAATGGCACAATCTCGGCTCACTGCAACCTTCGCCTTCTGGGTTCAAGCAATTCTCCTGCCTCAGCCTCCTGAGTAGTTGGAATTACAGGCATGTGCCACCATGTCCAGCTGATTTTTAGTTTTAGTAGAGATGGGGGTTTCTCCATGTTGGTCAGGCTGGTCTTGAACTCCTGACCTCAGGTGATCTGCCCACCTCAGCCTCCCAAAGTGCTGAGATTACAGGCATGAGCCACTGCACCTGGCCTATTTTGAACTATTTATGGACTTTAGTAATTAAGTAAGGTATACGCTCCTGTGATGAAGGTTTGGAGCATGTTTGTTTCTCTCTTCCTGGTTCCTCTAGA
>NW_012113052.1:0-1318 GCF_000951035.1 Colobus angolensis palliatus
TTTTGAGACAGAGTCTGGCTCTATTGTCCAGGTTGGAGTGCAGCGGAGCGATCTCAGTTCACTACAACCTCCACCTCCTGAGTTCAAGTGATTCTCCTGCCTTAGCTTCCTGAGTAGCTGGGACTACCGGTGTGCGCCACCATGCTGGGCTAATTTTGGATTTTTTAGTAGAGACGGGGTTTCACTATGTTGGCCAAGCTGGTCTTGAACTCCTGACCTCGTGATCTGCCCGCCTTGGCCTCCCAAAGCGCTGGGATTACAGGCGTGAGCCATTGTGCCCAGCCGTGTTTTGTCCAATTCTTTGTTCAAGATGCCAAGAACCTGGACACCCTTCACTGGTGACAGTACCTTATATACATGGAATCATACAGTATCTGTCCTTTTGAGTCTGGCTTATTTCACTTAGCATAATTGTCAGAGGCATGTGAACCAGAGCAACTCCATCTTGAATAGGGACTGGGTAAAATAATGCTGAGACCTAATGGGCTGCATTTCCAGTTGGTTTAGGCATTCTAAGTCACAGGATGAGATAGGAAATTGGCTCAAGATACAAGTCATAAAGACCTTGCTGTTAAAACAGACTGCAGTAAAGAAACTGGCCAAAATCCACCAAAACCAAGATGGTAACTAGAGAGACCTCTGGTCGTCTTCAATGCTATACTCCTACCACATGCTGTGTCGACATCAGGGTTCTATATGGTCTACAAAGCCGAAGCATGAATAATCCACCCCTTGGTTAGCTTATAATCAATAATCAATACATTTATTTTATAATAATCATAATCATATTTATAATTATAAATTATTATAAATATACATTTAACAATGTAAATTATTAATATACATTTATACTTATTATAAATCAATAATCAATAAATAACTGGCCGGGCCCGGTGGCTCACTCTTGTAATCCCAGCACTTTCAGAGGTCGAGGTGGCTGGATCACCTTAGGTCAGGAGTTCAAGACCAGCCTGGCCAACCTGGAGAAACTCCCTCTCTACTAAAAACACAAAAATTAGCTGGGCATAGTGGCAGGCACCTGTAATCCAGGAGAATCTCTTGAACCCAGGAAGCAGAGGTTGCATAGCTGGAATTACAGGCGCGCACCAGCACACCTGGGTAATTTTTGTATTTTTAGTAGAGAAGGGGTTTTGCCATGTTGGCCAGGCTGGTCTCAGATTCCTGACCTCAGGTGATCCGCCCGGCTCGGCCTCCCAAAGTGCTGGGATTACAGGTGTGAGCCCATGAACCACTGTGCCAGGCCAAGACTCATCTTTTTTTTTTTTTTTTTCTTCCCAAGACAGAGTTTTGCTCTGTC
>NW_012113053.1:0-451 GCF_000951035.1 Colobus angolensis palliatus
TGCACTCCAGCCTGGGCAACAAGAGCAAAACTCCATCTCAAAAAACTAATAATAATAATGTTGCAAACTTTTAAGTTTACAACGTGGCTCCAAATGTATTACTAGTAGGATCACCACAGTGCAAGTGGTATCCCTTTAGAGATGAGGAAATAAGAGATGTCAAGGCTTCTTTTTCTTCTAAATCGTTGATATCTAATGTTATTTTACACTTAACAGCCATTTAAATTTAGATGCTAAATTTTCATCAGAAATACTTGATCTATAATTAGATTTTATTAAATTGACTATGGATAAACAGGCATTCACATACCCAAATTATTCTGGGCACTTAAAAGCTTTCCAGCTGGGCATGGTGGCTCACACCAATAATCCCAGCACTTTGAGAGGCCAATGTGGGCAGATCACCTGAGATCAGGAGTTCAAGACCAGCCTGGCCAACCTGGTGAAACCC
>NW_012113053.1:5166-5655 GCF_000951035.1 Colobus angolensis palliatus
AAAAAAAAAAAAAAAAAGAAAGAAAAGAAAAGATAGATTTGATAGTCTGGGGAGACACAGGCAGCTAGAATTCACAGAACACAGCACCAGAGAAGAAAGAGCTGCATGGTCAGAAAACCTCAGAGACCTGCAGTGTACCCCTTGAGAGTTCAGCAGTATATTGATCAGCACATGAGTATAAGGACATTACCCACATCTGGCAAAAGAACCATCTAAAAACATCAGAGGAAACAGTGCCCAGTGCTCACACAAGGCATGGAATAGTGCCTGTTCCTACCAGGCAGATTAGAAATGTCATAATTCAGGTTGCGTGTGGTGGCTCACGCCTGCAATCCCAGCACTTTGGGAGGCCGAGGTGGGCAGATCGCTTGAGTGAGGTCAGGAGTTCAAGACTAGCCTGGCCAACATAGTGAAACCCTGTCTCTACTAAAAATACAAAAATTAGTTGGGCATGGGGGCAAATGCCTGTAATCCCAGCTCTCAGGAGGA
>NW_012113053.1:5705-7264 GCF_000951035.1 Colobus angolensis palliatus
CTAATTTTTTATATTTTTAGTATAGATGGGGTTTCGCCATGTTGACCAGGTCAGTCTCAAACTCCTGGCCTCAAGTGATCCACCCGCCTCACCCTCCCAATGTGCTGGGATTACAGGTGAGAGCCACCGCGCCCAGCCAACCCCATCTCTTTAAAAAAGAAAAAAGTCCACATATACATGGACCCACACAGGTCAAACCCATGTTGTTTAAGGGTCAACTGTACTTTTATTATTAGAATTCAATAAGAGATTAAATGAATGTTTGATGCCCCATCTTCAATTCTCCACTTCTGCGCAAGACGAATTGAGTAACAGACCAGATTACACCTGAAAAAAATTTTTTTTGACAAAATACAAGGATAAAAACAGTTTTCAAGACCCTGACCATCAGACAACAAAGAGGAATCCCTGAGAGATAGGAAACAAATGAGATGAGTCCTACAAGTGCCCCAGCTTACTGACTTGGGTAGTTTATAGAATGTGCTACAAGGAAAAATAACTAAGGCAGAGTCTGGCAGACTCCTTGAGTTGAAAAGATAGATTTGGGCCGGGCGCGGTGGCTCAAGCCTGTAATCTCAGCACTTTGGGAGGCCGAGACGGGCGAATCACGAGGTCAGGAGATCGAGACCATCCTGGCTAACACGGTGAAACCCTGTCTCTACTAAAAACACAAAAAATTAGCCGGGCGTGGTGGTGCACACCTGTAGTCTCAGCTACTCGGGAGGCTGAGGCAGAGGTTGCATTGAGCCAAGATCATGCCATTGCACTCCAGTCTGGGTGACAGCAAGACTCTGTCTCAAAAAAAAAAAAAAATTCAAGCAATATACAAAAAGACAACTCCTCCACTAGGTGCAGTGGTTCATGTCTGTACTCCCAACACTTTGGGAGGCTGAGCTCGGGGGAATTGCTTGAGGCTAGGAGTTTGAGACCAGCCTAGGAGACATAGTGAGACTTCCATCTCTACAAAAAAAAACTGATTAAAAAAAAAAAACGGGCCAGGCGCGGTGGCTCACTCCTGTAATCCCAGCACTTTCGGAGGCTGAGGCAGGTGGACTACCTGAGGTCAGGAGTTCGAGACCAGCCTGGCCAACATGGTGAAACCTTGTCTCTACTAAAAATACAAAAATTAGCCGGGCGCGGTGGCATGTGCCTATAATCCCAGCTACTTGGGAGGCTAAGGCAGGAGAATCGCTTGAACCTGGTAGGGGGAGGTTGCAGTGAGCTGTGATCACTCCATTGCACTCCAGTCTAGGTGACAGAGCAAGACTCCATCACAAAACAAAACAAAAAACAAAAAAACCAGCCAGACACACTGGCTCACGCCTGTAATCCCAGCACTTTGGGAGGCCAAGGCAGATGGATCACCTCAGGTCGGGAGTTCAAGACCAGCTTGACCAACATGGGGAAACCCTGTCTCTGCACATGGTGATGCATACCTGTAACCCCAGCTACTCAAGAGGCTGAGGCAGGAGAATCGTTTGAACCTGGGAGGTGGAGCTTGTGGTGAGCTGAGATCACGCCATTGCACTCCAGCCTGCGAAACTCCGTCTCAAAAAAAA
>NW_012113053.1:13687-15322 GCF_000951035.1 Colobus angolensis palliatus
TAGAGACTAGCCTGGGCAACATGGCAAAACCCTGTCTCTACAAAAATTGGCTGGGTGCGGTGGCTCATGCCTGTAATCCCAGCACTTTAGGAGGACGAGGCAGGTGGATCACCTGAGGTCAGGAGTTCGAGACCAACCTGACTAACAAGGTGAAACCCCATCTCTACTAAAAATACAAAAAATTAGCCGGGCACAGTGGCAGGCGCCTATAGTCCCAGCTAGTAGGAAGGCTGAGACAGGAGAATTGCTTGAACCCTGGAGGCGGAGGTTGAACCCGGGAGGCGGAGGTTGCGGTGAGCTGAGATCCTGCCACTGCACTCCAGCCTGGGCGACAGAGCGAAACTCCGTCTCAAAAAAAAAAAAAAAAAGACAAAAAAAAGGCAAACCGGTCTGGTGCGGTGGCTCATGCCTATAATCCCAGCACTTTGGGAGGCCAAGCCAGGTGGATCACTTGAGGTTAGGAGTTTGAGAGCAGCCTGGCTCACGCCTGTAATACCTGCACTTTGAGAGGCTGAGGTGGAAGGATTGCTTAAGCCCAGGAGTTCAAGATCAGCCTGGGCAATACAGAGAGACCCTGTCTCCACCAAAAAAAAAAATGCAGCCTGGTGTGGTGGCATATACCTGTGATCCCAGCTACTTGGGAGGCTAAGGTGGGAGGATCTCTGGAGCCAAGGAGATCAAGGCTACAGCGAGCTATGATCACACTACTGCACTCCAGCCTAGGCAACAGCGCGACTCTATCTCAAAAAAAAAAAAAAAGCCCAAGGTCATGCAAAACTACTCAATATGTCTTTTTTTGGGGATACAAACAATTTTAGTCAAATTATAAAGAAAGGCAAGTTAACTGACAAGCATAAAGTTGAAGACAGTGGTTACCCTGGGGCAAAGGAGGGAGCCATGAGGAGAAACTACACAAAGGACCATAAATATGAGAGTAGTCTTCTGTTTCTTTTTTTTTTTTTTGAGACAGAGTCTCACTCTGTTGCCCAGGCTGGACTGCAGTGGCACAATCTCAGCTCACTGCTGCCTCTGCCTCCTGGATTCAAGAGATTCTCCCACATCAGCCTCCCAAGTAGCTGGGACTACAGGCAGGCATTACCATGCTGGGCTAATTTTTGTATTTTTTGGTACAGATAGGGTTTCACAACGGTGACCAGGCTGGTCTCAAACTGCTGATCTCAGGTGATCCTACCACCTCGGACTCCCAAAGTGCTGGGATTACAGGTGTGAGCCACTGTGCCCGTCCTTAAACTCTTTTGATTAGAAATATAGGCAGGACGTAGTGGCTCACACCTGTAATCCCAGCACTTGGGGAGGCCGAGGTGGGCGGATTACCTGAGGCCAGGAGTTCTAGATCAGTCTGGCCAACATGCCAAAAGCCCGCCTCTACTAAAAATGTAAAAAATTAGCCAGGCATGGTGGCAGGCGCCTGTAATCCCAGCTACTCTGGAGGCTGGGGCGGGAGAACTGCTTAAGCCAGGCAGGCAAAGGCTGCAGTGAGCTGAGATGTCTCCACCTTTTA
Source organism: Colobus angolensis palliatus (assembly GCF_000951035.1). NCBI lineage: Eukaryota > Metazoa > Chordata > Mammalia > Primates > Cercopithecidae > Colobus > Colobus angolensis. The sequence goes on from NW_012113053.1 coordinate 15,210, forward strand.
AAAGTGTAACAGTTCAATCTTTTTTTTTTTGAGTCGGAGTCTTGCTCTGTCGCCCGGGCTGGAGTGCAGTGGCCGGATCTCAGCTCACTGCAAGCTCCGCCTCCCGGGTTTAC
>NW_012113053.1:18820-19362 GCF_000951035.1 Colobus angolensis palliatus
GTGGTGGCGCGATCCTGTAGTCCCAGATACTCAGGAGGCAGAGGTGAGAGAATCGCTTGAACCAGGGAGGCAGAGGTTGCAGTAAGCTGAGATCGTGCCATTGCAACATAGGGAGACTCCGTCTCAAAAAAAAAAAAAAAAAACCACAGATGTAGCCAGGCACAGGGGCTCATGTGTGTAATCCCAGCTACTCAGGAGGCTGTGGTGAAAGAATCACTTGAGCCTGGAAGTTTAAGACCAGCCTAAGCAACGTAGTGAGACCCTGTCTCTAAAAAAAAAAAAATTTAGGCCAGGTGCAGTGGCTCACGCCTGTAATCCCAGCACTTTGGGAGGCTGAGGCAGATGGATCATGAGGTCAGGAGTTTAAGACCAGCCTGGCCAAGATGGTGAAACCCTGTCTCTACAAAAACTACAAAAATTAGCCTGGCATGGTGGTAGGTGTCTGTAATCCCAGCTACTCGAGAGGCTGAGGCAGAGAATTGCTTGAACCCAGGAGGCGGAGGTTATGGTGAGCCGAGATTGTGCCATTGCTCTCCAGCCTG
>NW_012113053.1:24360-26342 GCF_000951035.1 Colobus angolensis palliatus
AAAAAAAAAAAAAAAAAAAAAAAAATTTAAATTAAGGCAAGGACATGAAGAAATGTCAGCCCTATATACTGTTGATAGAAATGTAAAATGGTACAGTCATTATGGAAAACAGTTCTGGCAGATCCTCAAGAAACAAAAAATAGAATTACCATACATATGATCCAGCAATACCACTTCTGGGTCTATATGCAAAAGAATTCAAAGCAGAAACTCAGATATTGTATGTTCATGTTCATAGCAGCATTATTCACAATAGTCAAAAGGTAGAGGTGAGCCAAGTGTCCACTGGTTAGATGAATGGATGAACAAAATGTGGTATATACATACAGTGGAGTTTATTGTTATTTTTTTTTCTGAGACAGAGTCTTGCTGTGTTGTCCAGGCTGGAGTGCAGTGGCACCATCTTGGCTCACTGCAACCTCTGCCTCCCAGGTTCAAGCAATTCTCCTGCCTCAGCCTCTCTAGTAGCTGGGATTATAGGCACATGCCACCACGCCTGACTCATTTTTGTATTTGTAGTAGAGACGGGGATTCACCATGCTGACCAAGCTGTTCTCAAACTCCCGATGTCAGGTGAACCACCCACTCCAGCCTTCCAAAGTGCTGGGATTACAGACAAAACAAGACCCTGGCTCAAAAAGTAATAAAATAAAATAAAAAGTCAGGCTCTCAGTGGCACTAACCACATTTCTTCTTTTTTTTTTTTTTTCGAGACAGAATCTCGCTCTGTCGCCCAGGCTGGAGTGCAGTGGCGCGATCTTGGCTCACTGCAACCTCTGCCTCCCAGGTTCAAGCAATTCTCCTGCCTCAGCCTCTCTAGTAGCTGGGATTATAGGCACATGCCACCACGCCTGACTCATTTTTGTATTTGTAGTAGAGACGGGGATTCACCATGCTGACCAAGCTGTTCTCAAACTCCCGATGTCAGGTGAACCACCCACTCCAGCCTTCCAAAGTGCTGGGATTACAGACAAAACAAGACCCTGGCTCAAAAAGTAATAAAATAAAATAAAAAGTCAGGCTCTCAGTGGCACTAACCACATTTCTTCTTTTTTTTTTTTTTTCGAGACAGAATCTCGCTCTGTCGCCCAGGCTGGAGTGCAGTGGCGCGATCTTGGCTCACTGCAACCTCTGCCTCCCAGGTTCAAATGATTCTCCTGTCTCAGCCTCTCGAGTAGCTGGGACTACAGGCACGTGACACCACGCCTGGCTAATTTATTGTATTTTTAGTAGAGACAAGAATTTCACCATGTTGGTTAGACTAGTCTTGAACTCCTGACCTCAGGTGATCTACCCACCTTGGCCTCGCAAAGTGCTGGGATTACAGGCATAAGCCACCATGCCCGGCCTTTTTTTTTTTTTTTTTTTTGAGACAGGGTCTCACTCAGACTGGAGTGCAGTGGTGCGATCGTGGCTCACTGCAACCTCCACCTCCCAGGTTCAAGCGATTCTCCTGCTTCAGCCTCCTGAGTAGCTGGGATTACAGCCACATGCCACTACTGCATGGGGTTTCACCATGTTGGCCAGGCTGGTCTTGAACTCCTGACCTCAAATGATCTACCTGCCTCGGCCTCCAAAGTGGTGTGAGCCACCGCACCCAGCCCCACATGTATTTTGAATTAAATTATCCTGTTTTATTTAACAAGGGGAAATGGCTTTATTTAACAAGTAATCAAGGGCAACGACCAATTTCAGCTTAGTTACTGCTGCATCCAGTACAGCTGGCAAGGCCCCTGCCTGAAGGAAGGACACGAGCAATGCTGAAATAGTCCTTAGAAAGAACTTCCATATTTTATAAATATTTCAGATGTTAAAAAGTAGAGCAAAAGTGAAATTTTTTACATCCTCTGTTTTTGTTTTTTTCAAGTCAGAGTCTTACTGTGCACACAGGCTGGAGTGCAGTGGCATGATCTACGCTGAGATCTACAGCTGAGACTACAGGTATGTGCCACCACACCCAGCTGTCCTCTCAGATTTTATAA
>NW_012113054.1:0-1376 GCF_000951035.1 Colobus angolensis palliatus
GCCACTGCACTCCAGCCTGGGCAACACAGGGAGACCCTATCTAAAGGAAAAAAAAAAAAAAAAAAAAAGTTTAAAATTAAATAGATACATTATAGTGATATTTAAACTAAAACCCCCAGAAAATCCATTAAAATTAATTCAGCTGCAACAACACATTAGTCTAAATTAATTTTTCAAATGCGTTGTCAAATGAATGACATAGATATTACAGTCAATGACTGCAAATACTTTAACTGACAGTCACAAGCACACTCCAGGGTATATTTACAGACTAGGAGAAAAAATAAATACTGTAGGATGGACACTCAAAGTAATTACTGTATCAGTGATAGACGAAAGTAACATTGTTAAAAATTCTTCAGCAATTATTTTGTGTTCAATTAAGGAAATCCTTTAAATGAGCGATTCTTCCAACAATTCCCCCAAATGTTGAAAAAGGTCCTCTAGGTGTTTATGTTATCAAAAGTAATAATGCCACAATTTTGTTTTACTCAACAAGTAAAATAAGTTTTTCAAAAGACCCCTATAAAACAGAATGGTCTGAAGCCCTCTGTAAGCATACATGACAGTCAATAGTTACATTTAGTCATCTAGTAGATTTATTATTCAGTAAAAACCAAGAGATATCTTTGAGGTTTGATCATTTCATTCTAAATTATTTTTATTGTCTGTGAGTTTTTTTTTTTTTTTGACACAGAGTCTTGCTCTGTCACCCAAGCTGGGGTGCAGTGGCGCGATCTCAGCTTACTGCAAGCTCCGCCTCCCAGGTTTACACCATTCTCCTGCCTCAGCCTCCTGAGTAGCTGGGAATACAGGCGCCCACCACCACGCCCGGCTAAGTTTTTTGTATTTTTAGTAGAGACGGGGCTCTACGTGTTAGCCAGGATGGTCTCGATCTCCTGACCTCGTGATCCACCCGCCTCAGCCTCCCAAAGTGCTGAGATTAGAGGCATGAGCCACCATGCCTGGCCTATAACCAGTCTTTACTGTATTAGTCTATTTATTAGATTGATACAAAAGTAATTGTGGTTTTTGATATTAAAAGTAAAGCAAAGCTTAAAAACAGGCAAAATTTATATTGTTTAGAGCTGCACACATAGGAGATAAAACTATTAAGAAGTAAAGAAATGGGCTGGGCACAGTGGCTCATGCCTCTAATCCCAACACTTTCAGAGGCGAAGGTGGGCAGATCACTTGAGGTCAGTAGTTCGAGGCCAGCCTGGCCAACACGGTGAAACCTCTGGCCTGGGCAATGGAATAAAAAATAAAGAAAAGGAAAGAAATGGGCTGGGTATAGTAGCTCATGCCTGTAATCCCAGCACTTTGGAAGGCTGAGGCAGGTAGATCACTTGAGGTTGGGAGTTCGAGACCAGCCC
>NW_012113055.1:0-1406 GCF_000951035.1 Colobus angolensis palliatus
TCAAGACCAACCTGGTTGGCCAACATGGCGAAACCCTGTCTCTACTAAAAATACAAAAATTAGCCAGGTGTGGTGGCACACACTGGTAATCCCAGTACTTTGGGAGGCTGAGGCAGGAGGATCACTTGAATTCAGGAGTTCGAGACCAGCCTGGCCAACATGGTGAAACCCCATCTCTACTAAAAATACAAAAATTAGCCAGGTGTGGTGGCACACACTGGTAATCCCAGCTACTCAGGAGGCTGAGGCAGGAGAATTGCTTGAACCTGGGAGGCGGAGGTTGCAGTGAGCTGAGATCCGGCCACTGCACTCCAGCCTGGGTGACAGAGCGAGACTCCGTCTCAGAAAAAAAAAAAAAAAAAAAAAAAAGAAACCTTATTCCAACATTTCTTTTCTCCACTGACTGATACATCATATATCATATATACATATGTCCCACTAACTTTATATATATACACACACACATATATACATATATATGTGTACATAATATATATACATAAAGTTTCTTTATCCCTCTGTTTTTTTTTTTTGAGACAGGGTCTTGCTGTGTCGCCCAGGCTGGAGTGCAGTGGTGAGGTCGTGGCTCACTGCAGGCTTGACCTCTCAGGCTCAAGTGATCCTCCCACCTCAGCCTCCTTAGCTGGGACCACAGGTGCATGCCACCACACCTGGCTTTTTCTTTATTTAATTATTTTTTGTAGACATAGGGTCTCACTATGTTGCCCATGCTGGTGTTTAACTCGTGGGCTCAAGTGATCCTCCTGCCTCGGCCTCCCAGAGTATTGAGATTACAGGTGTGAGCCACTGTACCTGGCCTTCCTTATGCCTCTTTAAATAAGGTTTGCCATCCTGTTATTCCTCGCTAATGAGTTAAATAAACATTTTTTGACATGAGCCAGTCATTTACATAAGAATTGTGTTTTTCGGGAAATTCTGTCATTTGTGACAATGTAGATGAACCTAGAGGACACTACGTTAAATGAAAATGTTAAATGTGAAATGAAATAAGCCAGGCACGGAAAGACAAACACTGTATGATCTCGCCTATGTGTGGAATCTGAAAAAGCTGAACTCATAGAAGCAGAAAGTAGAATGGTGGTTACCAGAGGCTGGGGTAAAGAGGAGACATTGGTCAATGGGTACAAAGTTGGTTAGTTGGCAGGAATAAGTTCCAGTGATCCACTAAACTGCAAGTTGACTACAGTTAATAATAATGTATATTTCAAAATCACTAAAAGAGAAAATTTGAAATGTGATGGGCATGGTGGCTCACCCCTATAATCCCAGCACTTTGGGAGGCCAAGGCAGGTGGATCATGAGGTCAGGAATTTGAGACCAACCAGTCTGAGACCAGCCTGGCCAACATGGTGAAACCTCATCTCCACTAAAAATACAAAAATTAG
>NW_012113056.1:0-1106 GCF_000951035.1 Colobus angolensis palliatus
TTTTTTTTTTTTTTTTTTTAGAGACAGGCTCCCACTATGTTGCCCAGACTAGTCTTAAACTCCGGGGCTCAAGCAATCCTCCCATTTTGGCCTCCCAACGTGGTAGGATTACAGACATGAGCCACCATGCCCAGCCAGAAAGTGGGCAAATTTTTGCCAACCATTATAATTTCATATATATAGAAAAATTAGAATAATAGTACAGTGAACACTCATAACCACCACCTAGATTCTATAATTAATATTTATCATTTTGCTTTACTTCATATAACTGTCCATTTATTCATCTCTAGGCATTGATTTTTCCATCTTTTTTACTGCATTTCCAAGTAAATTGCAGACATCAGTATACTTCTCCCTTCACTGAGAAGTATTTATTTTGGTTCTGTCAAGCCCATGATTTTGTACCTTTATGATGTGTGTTTTGGTGTCTTATTTAATAAATTCTCCCCTACCCCTAAGTTATAAAGATTCTTTTTCTGGCCAGGTGCCGTGGCTCGCGCCTGTAATCCCAGCACTTAGGGAGGCCAAATCACGAGGTCAGGAGATCGAGACCATCCTGGCTAACACGGTGAAACCCTGTCTCTACTAAAAATACGAAAAAAAAAAATTAGCCAGGCGTGATGGCAGACGCCTGTAGTCCCAGCTACTCGGGAGGCTGAGGCAGGAGAATGGCGTGAATCCGGGAGGTGGAGCTTGCAGTGAGCTGAGATCGCGCCACTGCACTCTAGCCTGGGTGACAGAGCGAGACTCCGTCTCAGAAAGAAAAAAAAAAGGAGATTTTTCTATGTTTTCTTATGCTTTTATAATGTTGTCTTCCATATCAGGCCCTTAATACAGTAGATACTTATTTTGTACATGCTGTGAGAAAGGATCTAATTTTGTTTACTCTGCATAATATGCCAGTTTCCCAGCTTGATGTATTGAATGATCCTTTCTTTCCCCAACCTTTCTTATGTACCATGTTTGGTTTTTTATTTTTAGACAGTCTCGCTCTGTTGCCCAGGCTGGAGTGCAGTGGCGTCATCTCGGCTCACTGCAAACTCCACCTCCCAGGTTCAAGCGATTCTCCTGCCTCAGCCTCCCAAGTAGCTGGGATTACAGCC
>NW_012113057.1:0-2046 GCF_000951035.1 Colobus angolensis palliatus
GATATTTGGGAGCACATTCAGGCCTGTGGGGAAATAGGAAATATCTTCAGATAAAATCTGGAGAGAAGTTTTCTGTGAAACTGCTTGTGAAGTGTGCATAACACGCAGCGACTTACACCTCTTTTGTCATAAAACAGTGTTCGAGCACTGCTCCTGTAAATCTGAAAAAGTGATATTTTGCAGTGCATTGAAGGCTATTGCAAAAAATGAAATATGCTGAAATAAATCCCAGAAGGAAGGATTCCAAGAAACTGCTACCTGACGTGTGCATTCATTTCAGAAAGTTAACGCTTACAGTATGTTGCCCGGTTTGGAAACTCTGTCTTTGAGAAACCTGTGAGGGGATATTTCGTGGCGCCTGGAGGCTTGTGGTGAGAAAGGAAATGTCTTCCGATGAAAACTGGATGGAAGCTTTTGGAAGAACTGATTTGTGATGTGTGTATTCAAATCATAGAGTTAAATCATACTTTGGATTGAGCAGTTTGAAAGCACTGTTTCTGTGGAACCTGAGAGAGGACATTTGGGAACACTCCTAAGAATATGCTGAAAAAGAAACACCCTCCAATAAAAACCAGAAGGAAACTTTCTGTGAAACTGCTCTAGGTCACGAGAAGTCCACTTGCACAGTTAAGCTTCCGTTTTCATTGAGCAGTATTCTAACAGTGTTACAGGTGAGTCAGCTAAGGGATATTTGGGAGCGCTTTGAGGCCTACGGTAAAAACGGAAATATCTTCAGAAGGATACTGGAGAGAATATTTCCGAGGAGCTGCTTTGTGACGTGTGCATTCCACTCACAGAGTCATACTTTTCTTCTCATAGAGGATTGGGCAATCCCTCTTGGAGGAAAAGCTACCAGGGTACATTCGGCAGTGTATGAGTGGCTGTGGTGAAAAAGGGAATATCTTCAGACAAAAACTGGAAAGAATCTTTCTGTGAATCTGCTTTGTGATAGATATGTCCATTCATCTCACATAGATAAAACTTTCTATCTATTACACAGTTTTGAAATTGCGTCATGGACAGATTCGCGAAGGGACATTTGAGAGCACATTCGGGCCTGTGGGGAAATATTTTATATCTTCAGATAAAAACTGGAGAAAAGCTTCCTGAGAAACTGCTTTGTGATGTGCACATTCCACTCAAGGAGTTGTACCTCTTTTCTCATAAGGCAGTGTTTGAACACTGTTCCTGTAAAACTGTAAAAGTGATAATTTGCAGTGCTTTGAAGACTATGTGGAAAAGTGAAATATCCTGAAATAAAACTCAGAAAGAACCATTCCAAGAAACTGCTCTCTGACCTGTGCATTCTTTTCAGAGACTTAAAGCCTACACTACATTGACCAGTTTGGAAACTCTGTCTTTGAGGAATCTTTGAAGAGATATTAAGAGGCGACCGTGGGCTTGTGGGGAGAAAGAAATGACTTCCAATGAACACTGGAGAGAAGCTTTCGGAGCAACTGCTTTGTGATGTGTGTCTTCACCTCATAGAGTTAAATCATTCTTTCAATTGAGCAGATTGAAATCACTGTTTCTGTGGAACCTGAGAAACAACATTTGAGAACGCTGTTAAGAATATGCTGGAAAAGGAATACCATTCGATAAAAACCAGAAGGAAACTTTCTGTGAAACTACTCTAGGTCACTGAATTCCACTTGCACAGTTACGCTCCTGTTTTCATTGAGCAGTATTCCAGCACTCTTGTAGGTTAGTCAGCTAAGGGATTCTCAAGAGCGATTTGAGGCTTATGGTGAAAACGGAAATATCTTCAGAGAGAAGATATCCGTGGAGCTTCTGAAATATCTTCAGAAGATTTCCGTGGAGCTGCTTTGTGACATGCGTATTCTATTCACAGAGTTATACTTTTCTTCTCATAGAGGATTGGGGAATCCCATTTGAGGAAATCACTACCAGGGGACACTCACGAGTAGATGCATGGCTATGGTGACAAAGGAATTATCCTCAGACAAAAACTGGAAAGTAGCTTTCTGTGAAACTGCTTTGGCATAGATATGTCAATTCATCTCACATAGATAAAACTTTCTGTTA
>NW_012113058.1:0-1230 GCF_000951035.1 Colobus angolensis palliatus
CCACTGCACTCCAACCTGGCAATAGAGCAAGGCTCCATCTCAAAAAACAAACAAACAACAACAACAACAAAAAACCGGAGCTCTAATACATCTTCGTTCTTTTTTGTTTTTGTTTTTGAGACAGGGTCTCATTTTGTCACCCAGGCTGGAGTACAGTGGTGCAGCAATCATGGCTCATTGCAGCCTTGACTCCTTGGGCTCAAGTGATGCTCCTGCTTTGGCCTCCCAAAGTGCTGAGATTACAGGTGTGAGCCACTGAGCCTGGCCCATCTGCATTCTTTTTATTTTTTTATTTTTTTTTGAGATGGAGTCTCCCTCTGTCACCCAGGCTGGAGTGCAATCGCACGATCTCAGCTCGCTGCAACCTCCGCCTCCCAGGTTCAAGTGATTCTTCTGCCTCAGTCTCCAGAGTAGCTGGGATTATAGGCATCCACCATCAAGCCCAGCTAATTTTTGTAGAGACGAGGTTTCACCATGTTGGCCAGTCTGGTCTTGAACTCCTGACCTTAGGTGATCTGCCCACCTCAACCTCACAAAATGCTGGAATCACAGGTGTGAGCCATCGCACCCCACCCTTCATTCTTTACATCCATCTTTTTTCTCCCCTCTGGTGCCTGACTCAGGACCCTACATTCATCTTCTAACTAACCTACTCTCCTCAATCGGTTTTTTGTTTGTTTGTTTGTTTGAAGATGAGGTCTTGCTATGTCAACCAAATTGGCCAGGCTGGTTTCAAACTCCTTGGCTCAAGTGATCCTCCTACTTCTGCTTCCCAAATTGCTGAGATTACAGGCATGAGCCACTGTGCCTGGTCTTAATTTGTGTCTTGCACCTGAACAGAACAATCTTGCTCCCAAGTCTTCCGGCCAAATATTTTGTCTTCCTATTTCTTTTTTTTTTCTTTCTTTGTCTTTTTGAGACAAGGTCTTGCTTTGTCATCCAGGCTGGAGTGCAGTGGCACTTCCATCTCAGCCTCCTGAGTAGCTGGGGCTACAGGTGGGCGCCACCACACTCAGATGATTTTTGTATTTTCAGTAGAGATCTGGTTTCACCGTGTTGGCTAGGCTGGTCTCAAACTCCTGAGCCACAGCCATCCACCTGCCTTGGCATCTCAAAATGTTGGGGATTACAGGCAGGAGCCACTTTTTCTTTTCTTTCTTTCCTTTTCTTTTTTTTTTTTTTTTTGAGACGGAGTGTCCGTTCTCACACTAGTATAAAAAAACTGCCTGA
>NW_012113059.1:0-1553 GCF_000951035.1 Colobus angolensis palliatus
AAAATTAGCCGGGCATGGTGGTGGGCACCTGTAATCCCAGCTACTTGGGAGGCTGAGGCAGGAGAATTGTTTGAACCTGGGATGCGGAGGTTGCAGTGAGCCAAGACCATGCCACTGCACTCCAGCCTGGACAACAAGAGCAAAACTCTGTCTCAAAAAAAAAAAAAAATTACTTTTCCTGCGGCCAGGTGCAGTGGCTCATACCTATGATCCCAGCAGTTCAGGAAGCCGAAGAGGGCAGATCACCTGAGTTCAGGAGTTTGAGAATAGCTTGGCCAAAATGGTGAAACCCTGTCTCTACTAAAAGTATATCTAAAAAAATAAAAAGAAAAAAGAAAATTTCTTTTCCTAGAAAACAGGTGCTTCCTCCAGGCCCTTGGAAGTCTGTTGTCTTTCCTTCAGCATACTTTTGCTGACTACCCCTGGGGATATTCCTAGGTGAAACGAAGCCTCCGCCCATCCACCCTCTTTCTATGGTGGCTCTGACTGGGAAACTTATCTTCCAGCCATGTCATATGAAGGATCTGGATATAGAAATATATAGCAGTATGATTTACTACATTTATAACTGCATGCAGTGCTATGCTGGTAAATGTTAGTAACCAGAGTTGCCTGGGGAAGGGAGAGGAGAAAACTCGAACTTGTAGCATTTGCTTATTTCCATGTGTAAATACTCTGGATCTGCATTTGGGGAACTCCTATGAAAGCAGTCTTGGCAGAGGAGGTAGGTGGAGGAGAAAACAGGGCTGCATTTAGGAAAGAATCACACTTCCAGAGAGCTGGGACCAACAGATGGAAGCCTCATGGCAGAGAGAGCTGGCTGGGAGACCTTCTAAATTCAATCAAAGCCTGGGGAGCTGAGATGGATGGGGCAATTGTAACAGGGAGAGCCTGGTAAGAACTATGTCTCCTGAGCTCTGCGCTTTCCTATAGGATGGCCATGGGAAGTGCTGGAAAGCTTCTTCTTTAAATGAATATTAAAGTGTTAATATTCTGGATTCTTGGCCCAGATATTGAATTTCTTTTATTTTCCTTTTTTTTTTTGAGACAGAGTCTTGCTCTGTCACCCCGACTGGCATGCAGTGGTGCAATCATGGGTCATTGGCAGCCTCAACCTCCTGGGCTCAAGTGATTCTCCCACCTTAGCCTCCTGAGTAGCTGGGACTACAGGTGCTCACCACCATGCCTGGCTAATTTTTGTATTTTTAGTAGAGATAGGGTTTCGCCATGTTGCCCAGGCTGGTCTCAAGCTCCTGGGCTCAAGTGATCCTCCCACCTCAGCCTCCCAAAGTGCTGAGATTGCAGGCGTGAGCTACCACGCCTAGCCCCTAATTGATCCTTCCTTCCTTTCTTTATTTTTCTTCTAGGTGAATAACTTTATTAACCTTTGTTTCAAACTGTGTTCCCAGGCTTCTTCTGCTTAGTTAACTGCAAAGAATGAATTGTGTATAAGCAAAAACTGAAAAGAGTTTCAGTGTCCAAGGGGCTCGGGCTTAAAAATATTAGAGATCTAGATTTTATCAGATCCATAAACAAAAAATTATTTAAAAGCA
>NW_012113060.1:0-1768 GCF_000951035.1 Colobus angolensis palliatus
GTTCCATCAATACCTAGTTTATTGAGAGTTTTTAGCATGAATGGGTGTTGAATTTTATTGAAGGCTTTTTCTGCATCTATTGAGATAATCATATGGTTTTTGTCATTTGTTCTGTTTATGTGATGAATTGCATTGACGGATTTGCATATGTTGAACCAGCCTTGCATCTCAGGGATGAAGCCTACTTGATCGTGGTGGATAAGCTTTTTGGTGTGCTGCTGCATTTCGTTTGCCAGTATTTGTTGAGGATTTTCACATTGATGTTCATCAGGTTATTGGCTTGAAATTTTCTTTTATTGTGTGTGTCTCTGTCAGGTTTTGGTATCAGGATGATGCTGGCCTCATAAAATGAGTTAGGGAGAAGTCCCTCTTTTTCTATTGCTTGGAATATTTTCAGAATGAATGGTACCAGTTCCTCTTTGTACCTCTGGGAGAATTTGGCTATGACACCATCTGGTCCTGGGCTTTTTTTTTGGTTTGTAGGCTATTAATTAATGCCTCAATTTCAGAACTTGTTATTGGTCTATTCAGTGATTCAGTTTCATCCTGGTTTAGTCTTGGGAGGGTGTATTTGTCCAGGAATTTATCCGTTTCTTCTAGATTTTCTAGTTTATTTGCATAGAGGTGTTTATAGTATTCTCTGATGATAGTTTGTATTTCAGTGGGATTTGTGGTGATATCCCCTTTATCATTTTTTATTGCATCTGTTTTATTCTTCTCTCTTTTCTTCTTTATTAGTCTGAACTATTTTATTAGTTCATCTATTTTGTTAATCTTAAAAAAAAAAAAAAACCTGTGGGATTCATTGATTTCTTGAAAGGTTTTTGGTGTCCCTGCCTTCTTCCGTTCTGCTCTGATTTTAGTGATTTTTTGTCTTCTGCTAGCTTTTGAATTTGTTTGCTCTTCTTTCTCTATTTCTTTTAAATGTGGGGTTAGGGTGTCAATTTTTTATCTTTCCCACTTTCTCCTGTGGGCATTTAGTGCTAGAAATTTCCCTCTAAACACTGCTTTAACTGTGCCCCATAGATTTTGGTATGTTGTATCTCTCTTCTCATTGGTTTCAAAGAACTTATTTATATCTGCCTTAATTTTGTTATTTACCCAGTAGTAATTCAGGAGCAGGTTATTCAGTTTCCATGTAGTTATGTGGTTTTGAGTGAGTTTCTTAATCCTGAATTCTAATTTGATTGCACTGTGGTCTGAGAGACTGTTACAATTTCCATTCTTTTGCATTTGCTGCAGCGTACTTTACTTCTAAATATGTGGTCAATTTTAGAATAAGTGTGATGTGGTCCCAAGAATAATGTATATTCTTTTCTTTGCAGCAGAGAGTTCTCTAGATGTCTATTTGGTCTGTTTGGCCCAGAGCTGAGTTCAAGTCCTGAATATCCTTGTTAATTTTCTACCTTGTTGATCTGTCTAATATTGACAGTAGGGTGTTAAAGTCTCCCACTCTTATTGTTTGGGAATCTAAGTCTCTTTATAAGTCTCTAAGAACTTGCTTAATGAAACTGGGTGATCCTGTTTTGGGTGCATATACACTTAGGACATTTAGCTCTTCTTGTTGCACTGATCCCTTAATCATTAGGTAATGCCCTTTTTTGTCTTTTTTTGATCTTTGTTGGTTGAAAATCTTTTTTATCAGAGACTAGGATTGGAACCCCTGCTTTTTTTTTTTTTTTTTTTTTTTTGTAGATCTTCCTCCATCCCTTTATTTTGAGCCTATGTATGTCTTTATTTTGAGCCTATGTGTGTTCTTGCACATGAG
>NW_012113061.1:0-1096 GCF_000951035.1 Colobus angolensis palliatus
TTTTTTTTTTTTGGAGACAGAGTTTCACTCTGTCACCTAGGCTAGAGTGGTGTGATCATAGCTCACTGCAACCTTGAACTCCTGGGTTCCAGTGATCCTCCTGCCTGAGCCTCCTAAATTGCTGGGATTACAGACATGAGCCACTGTGCCTAGCATATTTATTCCTTTTCGCATCTTTCCTTGCCTTCCTTAAAGTCAATTGAGTATTTTTAAATAATTTTATCTCAACTAAATGCTTATTTCCCACGCTTTTTGGTGGTTTTTTGTTTTTTTTATTTTGAATTGCTCTAGGGTTTACATTGTGCTGTTTACATTGTACTTCTTTCCCTTTTTGCAATACACTGTCAAATAGTATTATGCCAATTTATAGTGTAAAAAATATAAAGTTTTAACACTATATACATATTTCACTCTCCCATCCTTTATGCTATTGTTGCACATTTTACTTCTAGAAATATTATAAAGCCTATAATGCATTGTTATCTTTTCATTTGCAGTGTTAAACTTGCTATTAATCTCATCTAGTAATTTTTAAATGTCAAATATCTAGAAATTCCATTTGGCTCTTTTTTGTGTCTTCCATTTTTCTCCTTGCTGCATTCATGTTTGTCTTTAAATACTTGAACATAGTTATATTAGTTGTTTTAGCATTCTTGGCTCCTACTTGCATCATCCCTATCATTTCTGAGTCTGTTTCTATTGACTGATTTTTTTCCTGGTTATGAGTCTTATTTTCCTTCTTGGCATGTCTAACAATTTTTTATTGGATGTTGGACATTATAATTTTAAGTTGTTGAGTTACTAAATTTATTGTCTTCCCTTAAAGAGTGTTTGGCGTTGTTCTGGTAAGTAGAAAATTTACTTGAGGTTGGCCAGGCATGGTGGTTCACGCTTGTAATCCCAGCTCTTTGGGAGGCCAAGGCGGGCGGATCACGAGGTCAGGAGATCGAGACTATCCTGGCTAACACGGTGAAACGCCGTCTCTACTAAAAATACAAAACATTAGCCGGGCGTGGTGGCAGGCGCCTGTAGTCCCAGCTACTCGGGAGGCTGAGGCAGGAGAATGGCGTGAACCCGGGGGATGGAGCTTGCAGTG
>NW_012113062.1:0-1815 GCF_000951035.1 Colobus angolensis palliatus
AATTCAATTTCTTTACATGTTACAGGCATTATTTATATTTTCTATTATTTTTGAGTCAGTGTCAGTAATTTGTGCCTTTCTAGGAATTTGTTTCATCTGAATTATCTAATTTTTTGGCGTAAAATTATTCATAGTACTCTATAATCCTTTCTATTTCTGTAAGGTTGAAAATAATGTCCTTCATTTATTCTTGATTTTACTAATTTGAATCTTTTCTCATCTTTTTATGGTCAGTCTAGTGAAAGGTTTCTCAATTTTGTTGTTTTCAAAGGATGGAGGTTTGATTTGGTTGATTTTCTCTGTAGCTTCCCTGCTTTATGAATCTTTGTTTTCTTCCTTGTGATTTTTTTGATTTAGTTTGTTTTTCTTTTTCGAGTATTTTAAGGTAAGTGGCTAAGTTATTGATTTAGATCTTTGTTCTTTTCTGAGATAGACATACATCACTATTAATTTCCCTATTAGCACTGCTTTAGCTACATCTCATAAATTTTGGTATGTTGTGTTTCACATTCATAAATCTCAAAGTATTTTCTAATTTCTTTTGTGATATCTTCTTGACCCTTTGGTACTTTAGGAGTGTATTGTTTGGTTTCCACTATTTCTGAATTTTCCAAATTTCTCTCTGTTAATGATTTCTAGTTTCTTCTATTCTAAAGGAGGAACATACTTTGTATAATTTCTGTCCTCTTACATTCGTTAAGACTTGTTTTATAGCCCAGCATTTGGTCTCTTATGGAGAGTGTTCCTTGTGCACTTAAAACTAATGGGTATTTTACAGTTTGTAGGGTGGATTTCTCTGAATGTCTGCTAAGTCTAGTTAGTTTATAATAAATAAACTCTCTGATGGTTTTGTGGAACAATGCGGTTCCAGTCATCTCTTTTCCAGTCATTTATTTACATTTAAAATTTTTAATTTTGTGGGTTTATAATAGGTGTATATATTTATAGGGTATGTGAGATATTTCCATATAGGCATGCAATGTTTAATAGCCACATCATAGAAAATAGGATATCCATCTCCTCAAGTATTTATCATCTGTGTTACAAACAATCCAATTATACTCTTCTAGTTATTTTTAAAATTACAATTAAATTATTATTGACTATTGTCCCCCTATTGTGCTAGCAAATGCTGGGTCTTATTCATTCTTTCTATTTTTTTGTACCCATTAACCATCCCCTTGTTCCCCCCATACCTCACTACTCTTCGCAGCCTGTGATAAACATCCTATTCTCCATCTCAATGAATTCGATTGTTTTTATTTTTAGCTCCTACCAATAAGTGAGAACACGCAACATTTGTCTTTCTGTTCCTGGCTAATTTCACTTAACATAATGATTTCCAGTTCCATCCATATGGTTACAAATGACAAGATATCATTCATTTTTATGACTGAATACTACTCCAGTGTGTATAAGTACCAAATGTTCTTTATCCATCCATCTGCTAATGGTCTCTTAGGGTGCTTCCAAAACTTGGCTATTGTGAACAGTGCTGCAACAAACATGGCAGTGCAGGTGTCTCTTTGGTATACTGATTTCCTTTCTTTCAGATATACACCAAGCAGGAGGATTGCTGGATTATATGGTAGCTCTATTTTTAGTTTTTTGAGGAAACTACAAGCTCTTCTCCATAGTAGTGGTTGTAATAATTTACATTCAAACTGACAGTGTAAAAAGGTTCCCTTTTCTCTACATTCTCACCAGCATTTTTTCTTGCCTGATTTTGGATAAAAGCCTTTTTTTAAAAACAGTGTCTTACTCTGTCACCCAGGCTGGAATGCAATGGTGTGATCTCAGCTCACTGCAACCTCC
>NW_012113063.1:0-3006 GCF_000951035.1 Colobus angolensis palliatus
CTCCTGTTTAATACGTGGTTTAAAAAAAAAAAAAAAAAAAAAAAAAAGACAGGGTCTTGCTCTGTCTTCCAGACTGGAGTAGAATATGGCGATCACTGCACACTGTAAAGCTTGAGACAGAGTTTTGCTCTTGTTGCCCATGCTAGAGTGCAGTGGCGCAACCTCACCTCACTGCAACCTCTGCCTTCCGATTTCAAGCGGTTCTCCTGCCTCAGCCTCCCGAGTAGCTGGGATTACAGGTGACTGCCACCATGCCCAGCATATTTTTGTATTTTTAGTAGAGACGGGGCTTCACCATGTTGGCCAGGTTGTCTGGAACTCCTGACTTTGTGATCCTCCCGCCTTGGCCTCCCAAAGTGCTGGGATTACAGGTGTGAGCCACCGTGCCCGGCCACACTTGGCTAATTTTTAAAACAAAATATAGAGACAGGCTCTCGCTAACTTTCTCAGGCTGGGCTCGAACTCCCAGCCTCAAACAGTCCTCCTCCCTTAGCCTCTGAAAGTGTTGGGATCATAGGCATGAGCCACTGTGCCTGGCCTCAGCAAGAAATCTTAACCTCACCTTATTATAGTGTGAAGCAGATTAATATTAATATGCCTTAAGGAAAACATGGGGGGGATGATCAAATGCAAAGACAAAGGTGAAGGAGAAAGAGTTGTGACCTAGAACCAAAAGAGAAAACAAAGAAGGGCTGGTTTGGCATGCTGGTTGGCAAAAGAAACAGCAGAAGGCAGCAGAGCGAGAAAGAGGGATGACTCCTGATCCAGCACTTCTGCCTATAATCCTACCATAGGCCCATTTCTCTCTCGTTTGCTGGACTTTTTTTTTTTTTTTTTTGAGACAGAGTCTTGCTCTGTTGCCCAGGCTGGAGTGCAGTGGCGCAATCTCGGCTCACTGCAAGCTCTGCCTCCTGACCTCAGCTAATCAGCCCACCTTGGCCTCCCAAAGGGCTGGGATTACAGGCGTGAGCCACCAAGCATGGCCGAAATGTTCACTCTTTTAAGTGAAAATATCATTCCTATCTTACAGGCATCCTAGACCAAAGCATAAGTAATTTGAACTCAAATTTTCTGAAACAGCACTGCATTGCACAATAAGTAAAACTGGAAAACAGATTTCAGTGCCGTTTCTGAAATGACCCTCACTGGTTTGGAGCACACATGGTGAGTGTAGCCTTACCATTCTCCACCTTTTCTCTTTCCTTCCACCCGAACCCACCAGCACTGGCTTCCCCCAAGTCCACTGAGGCATTAGCCTCCCCATCTTTACCTTCTCAGCATCCTGTTCAAACAGCCTCAGCTGGAAGCACTGGTCCAGCTTCAGTTTCCTCACATGCCACATCTGGTGCAGATGCTGCCGTGTCGAGTGCAGCCGGTCCAGCATGGTGGACACCTTGGGCAAGAGGTTCTGCAGGTCCGCATTGCCTGAGCCTGAGTTCTTTTTGGGAAAGCTTTCACTGCTCTGTATCCTCTGAAGCAGCTTCTGTCCCTCCAAATCCAGGTCCTCGATGGGGGCCTTAATCACCTTCTTCTTCAGCTGAGAATGTTCCTCGATCATATTCCGAGCCCCCTCTAAATCCTGAGGCAGCTCCTTCTTAGCTAGGATGTCCTGAAGTTCCTCCAGCCGAGACAGCATGTGGGTTGCATTGCTAATGTAGTCTTCAAAAGCAACTCTGATTTCAATCCATTCTTCGTGGTTGTATTCCAGGCAGCCATCAAACTCAGGAGTTAGCTGAGAAGGATCAACTACTTTGGTAAGGCCTTCTAAAGAGACCATATTTGTCTTAAGGGAAAAAAAATCACGTATGAGAAGATGAACCAATTTTATATAGTTTTAACATAATGCAATTTGCAATGCTCAGTCACAGGTTTTCAAAGTTAATCTTTTTACAGAAAACAACATACCTGGTTCTGGCCCCATAAAAATAAATGTAGATGAAAGAAGCATTATCAGTACAATGAAAGACAAATCCATTATAGCAACACATGTATGTCAGTTGGAATACCTAAAATTGTAGAATCGTGTATTTCATGAGAGCTAAAGAAATGAGATTTCTTTCCAAGAAGGTGGAGATTAACCCACTATAACAGACACATTAAACCAGGAAACAGGTTAAATTGCAAGTTCAGAGCAAACAATGCAGAAATTTCACTTACATCAATGCATTCTTCTACCCATTCTTTTTCATCCAAGCCAGAAACTCTGTGGAGGTTTTCTACTACTTGCTATTACACAAACGTCTTGCTCATGGGCATCAAAACTCTTAAGCACAACGTCACTCTAAATTCAATTACAGGTGGGCTGTCTATTAAATGATGAATGCTACTCCAACCAGACCACCCTGTCATTCATCTTGCCTAAGCCTAACCCCACTGCCCATCAAATAACAGATGATGGGATATGAATGAGTTTATAAAAATTTAGAAAATATTCAAGAGTTGGCAAGAAAGCTGGCAGAGGCTCATTTGACAGAGCTAAGGACAGAGGCAATGCTTTATTCATTGCAATAATCTGCTGTGATTCTGAACAGTCCTAGAGTTGTATATAATCTGTACTACACTGCAATTTAACAGTGACAAAGTTTTAGTCAATTACAATCTCAGCAAAAATCTTTATATATTATTATTATTTTTTGAAATGGAGTCTTGCTCTGTCACCCAGGCTGGCATGCAGTGGTGCAATCTCAACTCACTGCAACCTCTGCCTCCCAGGTTCAATCGATCTCCTGCCTCAACCTTCTGAGTAGCTGGGACTACAGGCGCCCACCACCACGCCAGGCTAATTTTTTTGTATTTTTAGTAGAGACGGGGTTTCACCGTGTTGGGTCACACTGGTCTTGAACTCCTGACCTCAAATGATCCACCCACCTCAGCCTCTCACAGTGCTGGGATTACAGGCGTGAGACATCACGCCCAGCCATTTTTAAAAAAAAACACACAATTGCTTTTGCACTAAAGTAATATTTCTAGAATTATAAACTGCCACAGCTGGAAGGTCATTTAGTT
>NW_012113064.1:0-897 GCF_000951035.1 Colobus angolensis palliatus
GCTGAGGCAGGAGATGGTGTGAACCCAGGAGGTGGAGCTTGCACTGAGCCGAGATCGCACCACTGCACTCCAGCCTGGGCAACAGAGCGAGACTCTGTCTCAAAACGAAACACCCAAAACTTGTTTATAGCGTCCCAAGAATCCAGGAACAGTGTAAATCTGAATCAAGAGTAATTAATTTATAGCTCAATTTTAAGAGAAAGAGTACTATTGTGATTTTCCTCACCCACCCTCCACCCCTGCACTGAGGAGCTAGAAAATGTAAAGAGGGAACAATGCTACTTGACTGCAGAAGGCAGTAACGTAACAAACACAAGCTTAGACATTTCATTTTGCTCTGAAATAGTTTGTACTGTGGAAGGGTACAAGAAGGCTTCGAGAAGCCGGGGTGGCCACAGCTCTTGGCTGCCACCATAAACATGAACTATGAAGTGCTACACTAGGAACTTCCACGATTCTGATTTCTTGCCAGTTTGAAAAACCAAATTATAAATGTGAGGCCATGGTAACACCTACAGACCTAGGAAACTAAACCAGTAGGGTTTCTAGCTAAATGCTAAGGTGAAGCATTTAAAATGTTGGTCAGGGTCAGGCACAATGGCTCACGCCAGTAATCCCAGCACTTTGGGAAGCCAAGGCAGGCGGAACACCTGAGGTCAGGAGTTTGAGACCAGCCTGGCCAACACGGTGAAACCCTGTCTCTACTAAAAAATACAAAAATTAGCTGGGCGTGGTGGTGCACATCTGTAATTGCAGCTACTTGGGAGCCTGAGGCAGGAGAATCACTTGAACTCAGAAGTCGGAGGCTGCAGTGAGCCGAGATCACATCAGTGCACTCCAGCCTGGGCTACAGAGTGAGTCTCTGTCTCAAATAAAAATAAATCAATAAATAAAAAT
>NW_012113064.1:8077-8693 GCF_000951035.1 Colobus angolensis palliatus
AAAATAAATTTTTTTACTTTTGAATTTTTTTCTTTTTAAAAAATACTTAAAAATATGGACTGCTTCATGAATTTGTGTGTCATCCTTGCATAGGAGCCATGCTAATCTTCTCTGTATCGTTCCAATTTTAGTACATGTGCTGTCTAAACAAGCACCAGTTTACCCTTTTATACAATGCAATGTATCTTTGACATTATTCCATAAAGATCTCCATCCCTAACAGCTGCCATAGCATTCCACTGTATGGTTTCCTTTTTTTTTTTTTTTAATTATGAAGAATACTGTTTTGACATTGGCAGTGAGCCAAAATCGCACCACAGCACTCCAGCTTGGGCGACACAGCAAGACTCTGTCTCAATAAAAAACAAAACAAAAAAACCCCAAAACTTGCTTATAGTGTCCCAAGGAATCCAGGGACAGTGTAAATCTGAATCAAGAGTAATTAATTCACAGCTCAATTTTAAGAGCTGGCATCTGCATCTTTCTTTCTTTTTTTTTTTTTGAGATGGGAGTCTCACTCAGTCGCCCAGGCTGGAGTGCAATGGCGTGATCTCGGCTCACTGAAAGCTCCACCTCCCAGATTCACGCTGTTCTCCTGCCTCAGCCTCCCAAGTAG
>NW_012113064.1:14058-14682 GCF_000951035.1 Colobus angolensis palliatus
AAAAAAAAAAAAAAAAAAAAATTTATTTGTGACAATTTTTGTTTTTTGAGACAGAGTCTGGCTCTGTCGTCCAGGTTAGCGTGCAGTGGTGTGATCTCGGCTCACTGCAACTTCCGCCTCCTGGGTTCAAGCAATTCTCCTGCCTCAGTCTCCCGAGGCATGCACCACCACCCCCAGCTAATTTTTGTATTTTTGGTAGAGATGGGGTTTCACTATGTTGGCCAGGATGGTCTCGATCTCTTGACCTCATGATCTGCCCACCTCAGCCTCCCAAAGTCCTGGGATTACAGGTATGAGCCACCATGCCCGGCTATTTGTGACAAAAACTTTAAGATTTCTGATGACCTATGTAAGTATAAAAATCAGTTTTGGTAATCCACACAGTGAAGTTCCATAAGAAACTTTGGAGATTGTGATTTCAACCTCAGTTTTTATTTACATGTATATAATTTTTTCTAGCCAATCACCCAATTAAATAAACAGTCTAAGAATTCATACAGCTTTTGCTGTACTCAAGACAAAAATATGGGAATCAGCTCTGATTCTTCATCCTCCATAACCAGTCTCTCACTAAATCCTGGTAATTTTATATCTTTTTTTTGAGACGGAGTCTCGCTCTGTTGC
>NW_012113064.1:14732-15359 GCF_000951035.1 Colobus angolensis palliatus
CAGCTTTTTTTTTTTTTTTTGAGACAGAGTCTCACTCTGTTGCCCAGGCTGGAGTGTAGGGGCGTGATCTCGGCTCATCGCAACTTTTGCCTCCGGAGTTCAAGTGCTTCTCCTGTCTCAGCCCCACTAAGTAGCTGGGATTACAAGTGTGCGCCACCATGCCCAACTAATTTTTTGAATGTTTAGTAGAGACGGGGTTTCACCATGTTGGCCAGGCTGGTCTCGAACTCCTGACCTCAGGTGATCTGCCTGTCTCAGTCTCCCAAAGTCACACCTGCTGGGATTACAGGTGTGAGCCACCACGCCCAACCAGATCTTCTAGTTTTTAATACTATTAAGAAATAAAATAAAAAAATAAAATAAAATAAAATTAGCTAGGCACTGTGGCTCACACCTGTAATCCCAGCACTTTAGAAGGCCAAGACGAGAGTTGTGGGGTGGTTGAGCCCACAGGTTTCAGACCAGCCTGGGCAACATAGCGAGACTCCATCTCTCTGTCTTTTTTTTTTTCTTTTGAGAGGGAGTCTTGCTCTGTCACCCAGGCTAGAGTGCAGTGATCTTGGCTCACAACCTCCGCCTCCTGGATTCAAGCGATTCTCCTGCCTCAGCCTCCTGAGTAACTGGGAT
>NW_012113064.1:17649-18607 GCF_000951035.1 Colobus angolensis palliatus
AGTGTGCTCCTGACTAGGCTTGGTGGCTCATGCCTATAAATCCAGTACTTTGGGAAGTCGAGGCGGGTAGATCACCTGAGGCCTGGAGTTCAAGACCAGCCTGGCCAACATGGTGAAACCCCATATCTACTAAAAATACAAAAATTAGCCATGTGTGGTGGTGCAAACGTGTAATCCCAGCTACTTGGGAGTGTGGGGCACAAGAATTACTTGAACCAGGCAGGCAGAGGTTACAGTGAGCTGAGATCTTGACACTGTACTCCAGCCTCGGTGACAAAGTAAGACTGTCTCAAAAAAAAAAGTAGTGTGCTCCTGCAGAGGGCCAACAGTCAAAATCCTACCCATTCTTCAAGACCCAGCTTAAATGCTACTTTCTCCATGAAGTCTACCCAACTTAGCTAAATAATATTTCTCTTTTCTTTGGGGTTCCCAAAGCATTTTGTTTCTATTTTTACTTGCACACACCATTAAAGGTAGGTCTGGAACCTGAACAAGTTGTTGAACCCTATATGGGCAATAAAGATGGATGTCTCAGGCTGGGTGCAGTGGCTCATGCATGAAATCCAAGCACTTTGGGAGGCTGAGGCAGGCGGATCTCCTGAGGTCAGGAGTTTTGAGACCAGCCTGACCAACACGGAGAAACCCTGTCTCTACTAAAAATACAAAATTAGCCAGGCATGGTGGTGCATGCCTGTAATCCCAGCTACTTGGGAGACTGAAGCAGGAAAATCGCTTGAACCCAGAAGGTTGAGGTTGCGGTGAGCCGAGAATGCACCATTGCACTCCAGCCTGGGCAACAAGAACAAAAACTCCATCTCAAAAAAAAAACAAAAAAAAAGGATGAATGTCTCAGAAGCATCAGGGAATAGAAGTCCAAAGCTGTAAGTTTTTAAGGGAATAAGCAGCAAGATAAATCTGATCCATACACCCTAAAGAGAAAACAAGGAAGAAGTACCTT
>NW_012113064.1:21680-22191 GCF_000951035.1 Colobus angolensis palliatus
GGGGGGGGAGTCTGTGCAAGACTACAAGGCCCGAAGCGCAGTGCGCCGCGCACGCACAGTAGGCGAGGGTGGTAGGGATTTCTAGTTTTTAAACTGTAACGGTGGAGAGACTGCAGCGTAGAGCGTTGTAACCTAGAAAATTAGAACACATGGGCCAGGGCGGTGGCTCACGCCCGTCATCCCAGCACTCTGGGAGACCGAGGCGGGTGGATCACCTGAGGTCAGAAGTTCGAGACCAGCCTCACCAACAAGGTGAAACCCTGTCTCCACTAAAAATACAAAAATTAGCCGGGCCTGGTGGCAGGCGCCTGTAGTGCCAGCTACTCAGGAGGCTGAGACAGGAGAATTGCTTGAACTTGGGAGACGGAGGTTGCAGTGAGCCGAGATCCAGCCACTGCACTCCAGCCTGGGCGATGGAGCGAGACTCAAAAAAAAAAAAACAAAATTAGAACATAAGATTTTCATAAGCGAGCTCCTTGATGCTTGGTCCCCAAAAATCAATCACTTCTGG
>NW_012113065.1:0-2971 GCF_000951035.1 Colobus angolensis palliatus
AGATAGGGTTTTGCCATGTTAGCCAGGCTGGTCTCGAACTCCTGACCTCAGGTGATCCACCCACCTCAGCCCCCCAAAGTGCTAGGATTACAGGCATGAGTTACTGCGCCCAGCCTCTTGTCCCATTCTTTAGCTTGGCATCACCCTGGCTGAGATGTGGCTGGCACACAGGTGACTGTCTTCCTCCAATTCTAACTCCTGGACACTGACACTGTCTAAATCCCAGATTTGCACAGCTCAAGATTGGCCGCATGGGAGGCTGGATGGGGCTCTCCCTCTCTACTCCAAAAAGGTAGAAAATGAGAGACCCCTGTGGACGTGGGATCCCCGCTTGTGCTTGTAGGAGTCTCAACAGGCAGATGCGTACCTTTCAACCGGTCCGTCAAGACGTGTGAGGTGGCAGCCTGGTGCCCAGTGGAGGATGACACACACGTGCCACAGTGAGTCCAGCACTAGGGAAGGAAGTGCCTTTTTATTATTTATTTATTTATATTTATTTATTTATTTATTTTTGAGACACAATGTCACTCTGTACCCCAGGCTAGAGTGTAGTGGTGTGATCTTGGCTCACCACAACCTCCGCCTCCTGGGTTCAAACAATTTTCTGTGCCTCAGCCTCCCGAGTAGATGAGATTATAGGCACCCACCACCATGCCCAGCTAACTTTTTGTATATTTAGTAGAGACGGGATCTTGCCATGTCGGCCAGGCTGGTCTCGAACTCCTGACCTCAAGTGATCCACCTGCCTTGGCCTCCCACAGTGCTAGGATTACAGGTGGGAGCCACCATACCCAGCTGGAAGCACCTTCAACTCTGGGTGTCAGCCTTGAGCAGAGGTGGTCAAGGAGTTACACCTGTGTGTTGTGGCTTTTTGTGTGTTTCTGGTGTCTGTGTGGAGTCGGACTGCCCTAAGATGGCTGCTCTCAACCACAAGGCAGCGACCATCAGTGGCAAGGTGGGCCACAAGTGTCTGTCACTCATGAGAAGGGTGCAGCTGACTTCCTTGTATGTTAGGACTCTGTCAGTTGCAAATAACTGACAGGAAACAGTTCTCAGTGCCTTAAGCACGTGTGCACAAACACACACACACATACACATGCGTGCATACCGGGGGGCAGTGTATTGTTCAGCTAACCAAAAAGATCCAGCGTGGCCATGAGAATCTCATGCCAGGCTGAGGTGGAAGAATCTCTTGAACTGGGGAGGCAGTGATTGCTGAGCTGAGATGGTGCCACTGCACTCCCACCTGGGCGACAGAGTGAGGGATAAAGGACAACACCCTAGTCTCCCCTCCTGGCTCTGCATCCCTCCGTGCCAGCTTCACTTACAGGACCTACAGCATAGCCCAGGAGGCAGCACTGCACTTACAGCCCCCCAAGGCGGAGTTTCCCTTCCCAGCTGTCCCTGGAGATTCTAGACTAGACCTGTCCATCATCACATCAACGGCTGTATCTCTCAACCCATCTCTGTGGCTGGGGCATGGGTTTCGCTTATCAGCTTGGGCCTGGGTCACATGCCCACCTCTGCAGCTGGGGTTAGAGTCAGACCCACCCAAGTGACACAGGCAAGCATCGGGGAGATATGGCTTCCAAAGGACATTTGGGGTTCTGTTACCAGAAAAGCTGGGCACAGATGCTGGGAAGAAAACAACAGATATTTGCTACAATGTATTTTAAACTAAACTAGACAGGTTCGTCCTGGCGCAGTGGCTCATGCTATAATCCTAGCACTTTGGGAGGCTGAGGCAGGCGGATCGTCTGAGGCCAGGAGTTTGAGACCAGCCCAACATGGAGAAACCCCATCTCTACTAAAAAATACAAAAATCAGCCAGGCATAGTGGCGGTCATCTGTAATCCCAGCTACTTGGGAGACTGAGGTAGAAGAATCGCTTGAACCCGGGAAGTGGAGATCCCGGTGATCTCAGTGAGCTGAGATCTCGCTTCTGCACTCTAGCCTGGGTGACAGAGAGAGACTCTGTCTCAAAAAATAAAAATTAAATAAATAAATAAATAAAAATTTAAATATCAACTAAACTAGCCAGGTTCCAGGGTTTCTCTAGAATAACATTCTTCCTGGTGGTAATTGGCTGGACTTCGTGGGGCGGAGTCCGGGCAGCGCTCTGAGAAGTGGGTGCAGCCCAGGGCCTTTCTCACCAAGAGCTCAGACCGAGGCCTCCATGAGCCCCGGGGAGCAGGAAGCCACTAAACCTCATCCTGGGTGTGTTGAGACGGAAGGAAAGGCTGAGAACTGCAGATTTAGAGATTGCTAAGGCAAGGGAAGGAGATAGAAAAAGAAAAGGAATCCTGGCATCTTAGAGCCGGAGAGGATCTCACAGAGCTGTGCTCTCCAACACAGGAGACTCTGGCCACGCGTGGCTATTGAAAATTGAAATATGACTGGGTCCAAAAGAAGATGGGCTGCCCATAGGAAGTGCACTCCTCATCGAATCGGATTTTCTTTTTTCTTTTTTTTGAGTCAAAGTCTCGCTCTGTCGTCCAGGCTGGAGTACAGTGGTGTGATCTTGGCTCACCGCAACCTCTGCCTCCCAGGTGTAAGTAATTCTCCTGTCTCTGCCTCCTGAGTAGCTGGGATTATAGGCACCCACCACCATACCTTGCTAATTTTTGTGTTTTTAGTAGACAGTGGGTTTCACCATGTTGGCCAGGCTGGTCTCAAACTCCTGACTTCAGGTGATCCACCTGCCTCAGCCTCCCGAAGTGCTGGGATTACAGGTGTGAGCCACCATGCCCAGCCTGATTCTGAGCATTTATTTATTTATTTATTTATTTATTTTGTTTTGTTTCTTGAGATGGAGTCTCACTCTGTCGCCCAGGCTGGAGTGCAGTGGTGCCATCTCTGCTCATTGCAAGTTCTGCCTTCTGGGTTCACACCATTCTCCTGCCTCAGCCTCCCAAGTAGCTGGGACTACAGGCGCCCGCCACCATGCCCAGCTAACTTTTTTGTATTTTTA
>NW_012113066.1:0-1247 GCF_000951035.1 Colobus angolensis palliatus
AAAAAAAAAAAAAAAAAAAAAAAAAGGAATTATGCAGAGTTGAATATGCCATCTACTTCTCTGTGGGGACTCTGACCGGTGGTGATACACTTTGAAAGGACAGAAAACCTTGAGTCTCTGGAGGACATTTCTATGGTGTTTCACATTCAGCATTGCTGGTATTATAGATAAATACCTGTCGGATAGTTGTATCATTTTCACACTCAATCATTTTTCAGTAAAAGTGCTTCAGACTACTATTAATATTCAAGTTTTCTCTTAGACCTCCCTAAGTCTCATATATTATGCTATTTGCTAAATGATTGTATTTTTTAAATTTTAATATTTTAAATTTTTTTCTTATTTTTTTATCATTCTCAGGATGTGATTACATTCTTTATTAATATATTCTTTCTTCCACTTCTTGCCCACAAGTACCATCTTGATCATGAGTAAATAATAGCATTAATTTAAAAATTTCAGCTCATAGTCATATTTTTTTTCCTCCTAAGAACTTCAGGAAACAACATATATTTTAAGTTATTTGTATACGTGTCATGGTCACTTGTTTGGTAATTAAATACTGTGTCCTTTGAATACCTGTGGAAAGCTGTCTTCCCTGATACCTCTCTCTCAAGATAGCCATGAGCCCACAATTCTGATTATCAGTGCAGAGTGGAGCTCCAACTTTTTAGTTCTTATTTTTATTTTAGAGATGGAGTTTTGTTCTGTTGCCCAGGCTGGAGTGCAGTGGCGCAGTCATGGCTTACTGCAGCCTTGAACTCCTGGGTTCAAGCAATCCTGCTGCAGCCTCTTGAGTAACTGGGACTAAAGGTACATGCTACCATACCCACCTAATTTTTTTTTTTGAGACAGAGTCTTGCTCTGTAGCCCAGGCTGGAACATAGTGGCACGATCTCAGCTCACTGCAACCTCTGCCTCCCAGGTTCAAGCAATTCTCCTGCGTAGCTGGGATTACAGGCGCGCACCAGCATGCCTGGCTAATTTTTGTATTTTTAATAGAGACAGGGTTTCACCATGTTGGCCAGGCTGGTCTTGAACTCCTGCCCTCGTGATTCACCCATCTCAGCCTCCCAAAGTGCCAGGATTACAAGAGTGAGCCACTGCACCCGGCTAATTTTTGTATTTTTAGTAGACATGGGATTTCATCACATTGGCCAGGCTGATCTTGAACTCCTGACCTCATGATCTGCCTGCCTCGGCCTCCCAGTGTGCTGGGATTGCAGCTAATTTTTTAAAAAAGTTTT
>NW_012113067.1:0-1832 GCF_000951035.1 Colobus angolensis palliatus
AGTCTTGCTCTGTCACCAGGCTGGAGTGCAGTGGCCGGATCTCAGCTCACTGCAAGCTCCTCCTCCCGGGTTTACGCCTTTCTCCTGCCTCAGCCTCCCGAGTAGCTGGGACTACAGGCACCCGCCACCTCGCCTGGCTAGTTTTTTGTATTTTTTTTAAGTAGAGACGGGGTTTCACCGGGTTAGCCAGGATGGTCTTGATCTCCTGACCTTGTGATCTGCCCGTCTCGGCCTCCCAAAGTGCTGGGATTACAGGCTTGAGCCACCGCGCCCGGCACAGCTTTTATTCTTAAACCTGTCTCCATATAAGAATCATCTGGAGAGCTGTTAAAAATCCTGATGCTCAGACTGGACTGCAGATATATGAAATTAGAATTTCTGGAGATGGACCCAGGCATCTGTATTTTTTATTTTATATTTAAAGCTCTCCAGGTGGTTCTCAAGTGCAGACAAGGTTAAGAATCAGTGCCTAAGAAAGATGATATGCAGACTGAGACGACTTCTGTAAAAACTCCTCTGGAGTTCCAGGAGAATCTGAATTCCAATCGTTTTAGTTTAAAGAGTGGCAGATGATTAAGATACCCTCCTCACGTGTAGACATGCATATCTTCATTCATTCATTCAACCAATACACACTGAGTGCCTATAATGCCCCACAATGCAAAGGGGGTCAGATCCTCTTCCCTCCCCTTTACACAAGCTGGACAAGTGAGGAAGACAGACAAAAAAAAAATAGTGAAACCTGTAAGGAATATTTGCAAACTCAGGTAAGTGCTATCAGGAAACAGATGCTGGGAAAGAACAAAGTGGGGAGGAGATTGCCCTGCAGAAGCATTACCCAGCAGGCCCACCCAAGGATCACCTCACTTCCTAGGGATATGGACTTCTGCTCTGACTTACTGTTTACTCTAGGTTGGGCATTTGATAATCCTGAACAGGTAGATATTAACTTGGAAAAAACTGTTAGCTAACAAGTAATTCTTGTCTTATGGCAATGCAAATACCTTCATCTTAGAAAAAAGTACAATAGCCAGGTTGCACTTATATTACCCCATAGGGCATTAATTAGTTTTATACCTAATTTAGCAATTCTGTTCCAGCATCTTTTCTTTCTATGACTATAAATAAATCTGAATACACTTTCTTGAGCCAGTTTTACCATATGCTGGTTCCTTCATGAATTAATGAAACTGACAGAACTATTTTAGGTAGGATAACAGGGACAGACTCTGAATCCTGAAGGTTGGGAAGAAGCCAGCCAGGGGAAGCAGAAAGGAAAAACAGATCCCTGGGAACCCAAGACCGAAAGATAAAATGGGCATATGGCCTGCAGCAGGAAAGAGGTCACCCAGAAATGGGTAGAAGGCCACTGAGACTGGGGAACAAGTAGTGAGCAAGGGGTTGAGGTTTGAGATGAGGATGGAAAAGCAGGCAAGAACTAGATTGTGTAGGGTGTTACAGATCAGCGTAGGGACTTTGAATGTTTTACAAAGCACAACAAGCAAACTACTGGAGGGTTTAAAGGAAGAAGATGGAATAATCTGCTGTGTATTTTGAAAAGATAACACTTTCAAAAGTAGGAAAAGAGGCTGGGTATGGTGGCTCATGCCTATAATCCCAGCACTTTGGGAGGCTGATGCAGGAGAGTCACTTGAGTTCAGCAGTTCGAGACCAGCCTGGGAAACATAATGAGACCCCCATCTCTACAAAAAGACATATATACTAGCCAGGCATAGTAATGTACACCTGCAGTCTCAGCCACTCAGGAGGCTGAGGCAGGAGGATCATTTGAGCCTGGGAAGCAGAGGCTGTAATAAGCCGTGATCACACCA
>NW_012113068.1:0-1710 GCF_000951035.1 Colobus angolensis palliatus
GCGCCCCACCGTTGTTTGTTTGTGTTTTTTTTGAGACAGAGTCTCGCTCTGTGGCCCAGGCTGGAGTGCAGTGGTGTGATCTCAGCTCACTGCAACTTCTGCCTCCCAGGCTCAAGCGATCCTCCCACCTCAGCCTCCCACATAGCTGAGACCATAGGTGTGTGCCACCATGCCTGGCTAATTTTTTGTATTTATGGTAGAGATGGGGTTTTGCCATGTTGGCCAGGTTGGTCTCGAACTCCTGAGCTCAAGCTATCGTCCTGCCTTGGTCTCCCAGCGTGTTGGGATTACAGGCGTGAGCCAGTGTGCCCAGCCATCCTTTCCTTTCTCTTTAGGTACCTTACTCTGTTGACATTTGAAAGTAGAACATTGGCCGGGCAAGGTGGCTCATGCCTGTAATCCCAAGAGCAAAACTCCGTCTAAAAAAAACAAAGTAGAACATTTTCCCTTATATTTTTTTAGATGGAGCTTTGCTCTATCACCCAGGCCGGAGTGCAGTGCCTCGATCTCAGCTCACCGCAACCTCTGCCTGCCGGGTTCAAGCAATTCTCCTGCCTCAGCCTCCCGAGTACCTGAAATTACAGGTGCACATCACCATACCCAGCTACTTTTTGTATTTTTAGTGGAGACGGGGTTTCACCATGTTGGCCAGGCTGGTCTCGAACTCCTGACCTCAGGTAATCCAACCACCTCGGCCTCCCAAAGTGCTGGGATTACAGGCATGAGCCACTGTGCCTGGTCACATTTCGGTTTTTTTTTTTTTTTTTTTTCAGACTGAGTTTCTGTCTGTCACCCAGGCTGGAGTGCAGTGGCACGATCTCGGCTCACTGCAACCTCTGCCTCCCAGGTTCAAGCAATTCTCATACTTCAAGCGATTCCCAGCCTCCCAAGTAGCTGGGATTACAGGCGCCCACCATCATGGCTGGCTAATTTTTATATTAATGGTAGAGATGGAGTTTCACCATGTTGGCCAGGCTGGTCTCAAGCTCCTGACCTCCGGTCATCCACCTGCCTCAGCCTCCCAAAGTGCTGGGATTACAGGTGTGAGCCACCGAGCCTGGCCCATATTTATCTATTCAGTATATTTGCAAATGTGAATTTTATCAAACATTTTAATTAATCTATTAAGATGGTAACATAATTTTCTCCTTTATTTTGCTAATGTGCTGAATTACATTGTTTTTAGTCAACCAATTTAACATTCATAGCATACACATAAATTGGTCACGCTGCATTAGTTTTCTTATACATTTGTAGAATTGGTTTGCA
This sequence comes from Colobus angolensis palliatus, assembly GCF_000951035.1. NCBI lineage: Eukaryota > Metazoa > Chordata > Mammalia > Primates > Cercopithecidae > Colobus > Colobus angolensis. The sequence continues at coordinate 1,270 of NW_012113068.1, forward strand.
ATATGTTATTTGGCATTTCTGCACCTATGTTTATGAATGATATTGGCCTGTAATTAAATTTTTTTAAGTAATATCCTTGACAGGTTTTGCTACAAAGTTATGATGGCCTCATAAAATGTACTTTGTTTCACTTCTCTGGGAGAGTTTATGTGAGATTGTTTTTAATTCTTCCTTATACGTTGATAAAATTTATAGAAAAAGCGGCTCAAGCCTGTAATCCCAGCACTTTGGGAGGCCAAGACGGGCGGATCACGAGGTCAGAAGATCGAGACCATCCTGGCTAACACGGTGAAACCCCGTCTCTACTAAAAAATACAAAAAAAAAGACAAAAAAGGTGGCGGGGCGCTGTAGTCCCAGCTACTCAGGAGGCTGAGGCAGGAGAATGGCATGAACCCGGGAGGCGGAGCTTGCAGTGAGCTGAGATCCGGCCACTGCACTCC
>NW_012113069.1:0-1393 GCF_000951035.1 Colobus angolensis palliatus
CAGAAAAGGCCTTTGACAAAATTCAGCAAAATTCGTGAAAAAACTCTCTATAAGCTAGGTATTGATGGAACGTAGCTCAAAATAATAAGAGCTATTTATGATAAACCCACAGCCAATATCATACTGAATGGACAAAAACTGGAAGCATTCCCTTTGAAAACCGGCACAAGACAGGGATGTCCTCTCTCACCACTCCTATTCAACATAGTGTTGGAAGTTCTTGCCAGGGCAATCAGGTAAGAGAAAGAAATAAAGGGTATTCAATTAGGAAAAGAGGAAGTCAAATTGTCCCTGTTTGCAGATGACATGATTGTATATTTAGAAAACCCCATTGTCTCAGCCCAAAATCTCCTTAAGCTGATAAGCAACTTCAGCAAAGTCTTAGGATACAAAATCAATGTGCAAAAATCACAAGCACTCTTATACACCAATAACAGACAAATAGAGAACCAAATCATGAGTGAACTCCCATTCACAATTGCTACAAAGAGAAATACCTAGGAATCCAACTAACAATGGATGTGAAAGGAGCTCTTCAAGGAGAACTACAAACCACTGCTCAAAGAAATAAAAGAGGACACAAACAAATGGAAGAACATACCATGCTCATGGATAGGAAGAATCAATAGCGTGAAAATGGCCATACTGCCCAAAGTAATTTATAGATTCAATGCCATCCCCATCAAGCTACTAATGACTTTCTTCACAAAATTGGAAAAAACTGCTTTAAAGTTCATAAGGAACAAAAAAAGAGCCTGCATTGCCAAGATAATCCTAAGCAAAAAGAACAAATCTGGAGGCATCACGCTACCTGACTTCAAACTATACTACAAGACTACAGTAACCAAAACAGCATGGTACTGGTAACAAACCAGAGATATAGACCAATGGAACAGAACAGAGGCCTCAGAAATAACACCACACATCTACAACCATCTGATCTTTGACAAACCTGACAGGAATAAGAAATGGAGAAAGGATTCCCTATTTAATAAATGGTGCTGGGAAAACTGCTAGCCATATGTAGAAAGCTGAAACTAGATCTCTTTCTTACACCTTATGCAAAAATTAATTCAGGATGGATTAAATGCTTAAATATTAGACCTAAAACCATAAAAATCCTAGAAGAAAACCTAGGCAATGCCATTCAGGACATAGGCATGTGCAAGGACTTCATGACGAAAACACCAAAAGCAACAGCAACAAAAGCCAAAATTGACAAATGGACTGGATCCTTTCCTTACTCCTTATACGAAAATTAATTCAAGATGGATTAGAGACTTAAATGTTAGGCCTAGTACCATAAAAACCCTAGAAGAAAACCTAGGTAGTACCATTCAGGACATTGGCATGGGCAAGGACTTCATGTCTAAAACACCAAAAGCAACGGCAG
>NW_012113070.1:0-1486 GCF_000951035.1 Colobus angolensis palliatus
CAAAGAAAAGAATCAACATTTTACATCTTAATTGGCATGAAGAAAAGAGGAGCCACTGAAAGTGAGAAGCAAGTGAGACAGAAAGTTTAACAGGAAAAGAAACTGGAAATAGATTTTCAGTGACATTGACATTCTTCCACTGAGAAGCACAGGTCTTTGTTCCCTCTCTTTGGATATGGGCCAAATTTAATGACTAATTTTTAACAAATAGAATGTAGCAGAAATGATGATATGTGTCTCCTAAGGGTAGGTCATGAAAAGAAATTCAGTTTTCTTTCAGGACATTTATTATTGGATCACACCATGATAGCAAGTGGAAGTTCAGGCAACAAGAAGAGGCAGCAGATAAGTGTTCCAACTGACATCTTCAGCTTAGGACTCAGTTGACAATCAGCCTCAATCTCCAGCCATGTGTGTGGGCATGCCTTCAGATAACTCTAGCCCGAGGCTTTGAGTCCAACTAGGCTCCAAAAATGGCAGAACAAAGGCATAGCTTCCCTGTTGTGTCCTGTCAATATTCCTCACCCACAGAATCAAAAGGCATAGTAAGTGGACGGTTCACATCACTAAGTTTTGGGATAATGTATTGACTACCTCAGTTTGGGTAACCTTACATTTCACTTTCTCCTGGGCAATCAATCTTACTAACTCTTTTCCATCTATAGAGATAGCAGAAATGGCATTGAACAGATCTGCAGAATGGTGTAATGTTGGCCGTTAAAAAGAGTGAGCATTGTTTCTTGAGGCATAAAATATTAATAATGTTAACAACATGAGACCTTGGAAGCGGTTAAAGCGATGCAGGGTGGGTGGATAGGTGGGAGGGAAACTATAATTTTATCTGTATTTATCTGTTCATTCAGTTAACAAATATTCAACTAAGAGAAGCAAGTAGATTTATTTATACTTACTTATCCCATTTCGCCATGAAGAAGAGTCTTCCAGTAAAATAAAAGGAAGAAATTAAAAAGTGAAATATTTATTAATTTGACTAAATTAAAAATGTTATAGCATAATGGTCTGAGTGTGTGTGTGTGTGTGTGTGTGTGTAGCAATAGAGAAAACAATAATAAAAACTCAGTGTATTGGTAAACAATAAAGAAAAGTCTGGAAAGTATATAAAAAGGTTAATAACCTTAATGTGTAAGGGGCAACACAGAAATTTTCACAGAATAATTTAAAATCCTAGAGAAAAATGGCTAACAGATCTGAATATATAATTTACTCCAAATGGCACAAGCGCGCATACACACGAAGAAAATTTACCCTTACTAGTAAACAAAATAAAGCAAATTAAAATAAGAAAAAAGTTTACCTAAGAAACTGGTATAGTAATGGTACAGCTTTTCCCCACATTAAAATGGCAAGAACAAAAGGAGCCCAGCAATTTTTTTTTTTTTTTTTTAGAAAGCAAGTAATTTAAAAATATTTCTTTTTCTTCTTTTTTTGTTTTTTGTTTGTTTGTTTGTTTGTTTGTTTGTTTTTT
>NW_012113071.1:0-1097 GCF_000951035.1 Colobus angolensis palliatus
AAAAAAAAAAAAAAAAATTCTATCTATTATTTTCAAGTACACCTTGAGTATTCCCTATCTGAAATGCTTGGGACCAAAAATGTTTCAGATTTCGGATTTGTTTTTTGAATTCTGTAATATTTGCATATACGCAATGAGATATCTTAGGGATGGGACCCAAGTCTAAACACAAAATTCATTTATGTTTCATATACATCTCCCACACATAGCTTGAAGGTAATTTTATGTAATATTTTTAATAACTTTATGCAACCTATCACATGAGGTCAGATATGGAATTTTCCACTTGTGGCATCATATTGGCATGCAAAAAGTTTCAGATTTTGGAGCATTATGGATTTGAAATTTTTGGATTAGGGATGCTAAACCTGTATAAGATAATTTTACTTTCAAATTCGGGCTCTTTAGAGCTTTATTTTCAAAACATGGGTATGTATCAGAAACATAATGGTAGCCAGTTAAAAATGAGATGCTTTTGATATCTTCTGAGGAGTTCAGGTCTTGAGTAGGGCTAGAAATAAGTGCTTCATGTGACTTTGATATAACATTTGAGAACCATTTCTTTAGTGGAACTAAAACAGTTCCACTGTTGTGTAGACACTAAGTTATGGTTTGTATTAGTTATTTATATTTATCACTTCCTACTATGATGGACTAGCTTGGATCACATCAACCCCTAAACTAAGAACAGTTTAAAAGGCGGGATTTTAAATATCAAATTCAAAGTGCTAAATAAGTATTAATACAGACGGGACTCAAATGAACAAGATCTTAGAGTCTGACATTCTTCTAGGCTTTTCACTCTGAGGCATTTAAGTAGTGCCAAACTAAGCACATAAAAAGCCTAACAGAAAGAGACTGAAAAGGTGAGCAGGACTTTTAGCAGTTTCATGAGGCTGGAGAGACAAAACTTGGAGTCCATGGCCTGCCAAGAAGGAATGGCACTGGAAAAGCACTCTAAACCAGTGGTTTTCAAAGTATGGTTTCTAGGCCAGCAACATTGATAGGGAACCTGTTAAAAAACGTATATTCTTGGATCCATAAATCTTGGGAATAGGGCTCAGAATATGGTGGGTTTTTTTTTTTTTTTTTTTTTT
>NW_012113072.1:0-1433 GCF_000951035.1 Colobus angolensis palliatus
CATGCAGGTTTGTTACATATGTATACATGTGCCATGTTGGTGTGCTGCACCCATTAACTCGTCATTTACATTAGGTGTATCTCCTAATGCTATCCGTCCCCCATCCCCCCACCCCACGGCAGGTCCCAGTGTGTGATGTTCTCTACCCTGTGTCCAAGTGTTCTCATTGTTCAATTCCCACCTATGAGTGAGAACATGCGGTGTTTGGTTTTCTGCTTAGGACAATTTTAATACTTACCATTTAATAAACACTTTATTGCACATGGAAGTTACTTTGGGGGAACTCCTAGTTGTAGAGTTGGCTCCTGAAATAGACTCACTCATAGGCATTTATTTCTAGAATGATGTTGTCAGGGTACAGAATTGCACCCTTTAGGTGGGACACAAAACCTAAAATGACATCCTTTTCGGGTGTAATTTGTGTCTGGTATCTGGCATCAAATATTCTTGCATTTAAAAAGTAGATTCAAAATGAACAATGACAGCACAGTGATTGTGAAGATGAAACAAAGTGACTTAAGTTGCCTGACTTGATCATTCTAGGTGGCCGCCGGAGTTTATTTTTGTTTAAAATCTAAAACAATGAAACAGAGTGTGAAATGTGAGGTGTAATATTTGTGTTTCGTAAGTGTGTATTTTAGTTCATGCTTGAATTTTTTACTGAATTCAATAATGTTTTTAAAATTGAAACTTACTTTTTAATTATTTTAAAATGACAGAACAAAATCCAGATCATGGATTTATCAATGTTGTACCATTTGCTAACATTTTGCACTTATTAAATCCTCTCATTGGTCTCTGAATAATTATTTACATAAATTATTGTATTAGAATGTCACCAGAGGATCAAAGTTCAAACTGATAGGTATATTTAAACACAATTAAGTAAATAATTGTGCCTTGTTGTCCTGTAGGCACTTGTAGTAACTTGCAGTGTCTTGCAGTATTGTGAAACCAGCAACTTGTTCACAATTCTTCTGAATTTCTCGGGAAATTTGAAGTGGAGTACTTGTACCAACATGAAATGATACAAATTTAAGTGAAGCTCAACAACAAAAAGCAAAAAGAACCAAAGAGGAAGCAACTGAAACAACATCTGGATGTATTTAAAAATATACAGTGCCTCTAAAATCAGGTGTCATTAATGGAAATTCTCAAGAAATGCCACCGGACATAGCCAATGCACCCATACTATTGTTATTCATTTCCTGCTTTTTACAGAAAATAATTTTGTTGCATGGAAGATTGGTGAGTTATAAAAAGACCTGCCCTGGGAGAATGGTGTGAACCCAGGAGGCGGAGCTTGCAGTGAGCTGAGATCGCACCACTGCACTCCAGCCTGGGTGACAGAGCGAGACTCCATCTCAAAAAAAGAAAAAAAGAAAAAAAGGAAAAAAAAGGCCTGCCCTGGGTGTCAAGCACAGTAGTTACAC
>NW_012113073.1:0-1300 GCF_000951035.1 Colobus angolensis palliatus
CCAGCCTGGGCAACAAGAGCGAAACTCCATCTCAAAAAAAAAAAAAAAAAAACTGTAGTACTCAATATGATCTCACAAACGACAAGATGTGAAATACAAATTTCAGACCTTCTTTGTTCTAAAATGTTCACAAATAAAAAGAACTTACGTCTATTATTTTTGTGAGTTTCTACCAATTATTAAAAATGCAGATTAAAAATTTTAAATGATTAAAAATGTAGTCTTAAAATCATGAACAAGTTATCTAGCTTCCTTTCATCATGAATAAACTGAAAAGTTCACAGAAATAACATCAGACTGACAGATACAAGCAACATGATCAAACATTAAAACTTTATAAACAATTTCAAGCTCTTAAATTACTAGATAATGGATTTTTCTAGCGTCATATAGTTAATTAGAAAATATTTTTACAATGCAAAAGCATCTACTCAAAAGCATAAGATCAGTTTACTTCCTATTTATTTGTGCCACTAACTCACCCACCATCTCACTGTTAACACCACACAATCAAAGGGAGAAATGAGTTTTGTAAATCAGACATATCACGCTAATTTCTATTTTCTGTTAATTTATTAAGCCAGTTTTTTTTAACTACAAACAACAAATCCTATTAACTTCACAATGCTGTTTTAAAAAGTGAATATTTTTCCCATCCTAATCTAGTGCCTTAAAGAATTTGAAGAGCTTTCGAATGTCATTTTTTAAACTTTTTATTTTATGGAAATTTAAGAACATAAAGAACAGAGAATATTATTGTGAACCCCCACATACCCATCATCTAGCTTCAACAATTTCTGAATGTCATTTTTTTCTAAAAGTCATTTTTATTTAACAATTTTAATGAAAGATTTTTTAAAGCAACACTGAAAAATATTTACATTTAAGTACAACTCACAGTCTATTAAAGTGTTCTTGTCAGTGATTACCTTGATGAGAAAAAAACGCTTTCATAAATATTTTTACATTTAATACAAATCAACTTACTGAAAAAGTTTTAAGAGAAAAGAATTAACCTGAATGTAATCCAATTTCAGAGCTCAAATAATCCTATTTTCTAATTAAATCAAACAGCAAAGCTGATGAAAATTAATAAATACAAAATTAACACAAAATTTTAAGACGCTGAAAAACATATTTTAAAATGTAAAACTCTCACCTGCTGCTGTAACATAAGACATTCTGAAACTGTACATTACGTAGGAAAATGAAGCCTTCAGGTTACTTCTCTGGTATACTTGGGATGTTCAGTCTTTCATAGACTTGTGGTTCCTTTTCATACGATTTTTTTTTTTTTTTT
>NW_012113074.1:0-1127 GCF_000951035.1 Colobus angolensis palliatus
CAATTGTGCGATCTCGACTCACCGCAACCTCCGCCTCCTGGGTTCAAGTGATTCTCCTGCCTCAGCCTCCCGAGTAGCTGGGATTATAGGCGCCCACCACCACGCCCGGCTAATTTTTGTTTTGGTTTTTTTTTGAAGACAGAGTTTCACTCTTGTTGCCCAGGCTGAAGCGCAATGGCGTGATCTTGGCCTACTACAACCTCTGCCTCCCAGGTTCAAGCGATTCTCCTACCTTGGCCTCCCGAGTCGCTGGGATTACAGGCATGTGCCACCACGCCCGGCTAATTTGGTAGTTTTAGTAGAGATGGGGTTTCACCATGTTGGCCAGGCTGGTTTCGAACTCCTGACCTCAAGTGATCTGCCCTCCTTAGCTTCCCAAAGTGTTGAGATTACAGGTGTGAGCCACCATGCCCAGCCTGGAATGCTTTCTTAAACAGCTACATTTTGCACCTGTTTTCTCAAAGTTTACTTCTTTACCTACCTGCATAAGATGCCTGAAATTTTTACCCCCAGTCCACACTCCAGACCAATTAAGAATCCTTAAGAATGACTCAGGCAGGCATCAGTACTTGTAAAGCTCCCCAGGTGATTCCAATGCCCAAAGTTAAGAACAGCTGAAAACCTCCCCCAACCGAGGGGCACAGTGAATAGGTCATAGGTGTGCCTATTATTCCTATTAGGAATTGGGACACACAAGCATCCTTTTACCCATGTGTGCCCTTCAAATATTGGGACTATGTTAAAGGCAGTACCCCGACTGTAGGAAGCAGTTCATTTGTTTGGATGAGATGAAGTTGTCCCTATATAACCTCTACCTCGGGCCAGTAGTTAAGAGTGAAATATGTTTCAGTAGATGTTTGACAGCAAGTCTGCTTAAAGTAGATTAAAAACGAGTTATCTGAATGTTAAAATAAACCTCATTATCAGCAAAGAGCTGAGCTTCATTATCAAACTGAAGGGCATGTAATTAGAACCATGATATTGATGATGCTCACCCTGAGTGAGGGGAAAAAAACCCTTACAATTACAGCATTAGATTATAAAAACTTCCTCTTTAATCAAGGCTTTTAACATGAACAGATTTCTTGAATAAAATGGAAAGTTTCCAGTACACTGAAACATAAATC
>NW_012113075.1:0-361 GCF_000951035.1 Colobus angolensis palliatus
TCGCTGTCACGTGTCTTAGAAGCTCTGCGTACACGCGATGTTCCTATATCTCACTTCTCACACGATCCTCCCTCATTCCAATCTGGCCTCTAGCCAGCCCATCACACTACAACATGGAGTGCCCTAAGGCCGCCGATGAACTCCACTGCACCACCCCCAAAAGGGGTATTTAGTGCTTATCTTGGTTGACCTTCAGCAATGACTTCCTCCTCCTTTTTTTTTTTGAGATGGAGTTTTGCTCTTGTTGCCCAGGCTGGAGTGCAATGGAGCAATATTGGCTCACCGCAACCTCCACCTCTCTGGTTCAAGCGATTCTCCTGCCTCAGCCTCCCGAGTAGCCGGGACCACAGGCATGCATCAC
>NW_012113075.1:5531-6439 GCF_000951035.1 Colobus angolensis palliatus
ATCACTTTCAGGTACACCAATCAAACATAGATTTTGTCTTTTCACATAGTCCCATATTTCTTGGAGGCTTTATTGGTTTCTTTTCCCTCTTTTTTTCTCTAATCTTGTCTTCTCGCTTTATTTCATTAATTTGATCTTCAAACACTGATATCCTTTCTTCCACTTGATTGAATTGGCCATTGAAGCTTGTGTATGCTTCACGAAGTTCTCGTACTGTGGTTTTCAGCTGCATTAGGTCATTTAAGCTCTTCTCTTCACTGTTTATTCTAGTTAGCCATTCATCTAATCTTTTTTCAAGGTTTTTAGCTTCCTCACGATGGGTTAGAACATGCTCCTTTAGCTCAGAGAAGTTTGTTATTACTGACCTTCTGAAGCCTACTTCTGTCAACTTGTCAACCTCATTCTCCGTCTAGTTTTGTTCCCTTGCTGGCGAGGACCTGCAATCCTTCGGAGGAGAAGAGGCGTTCTGGTTTTCGGAATTTGCAGACTTTCCACTCTGGTTTCTCCCCATCTTTGTGGTTTTACCTACTTTTGGTCTTTGATGTTGGTGACCTATGGATGGGGTTTTGGTGTGGATTTTCTTTTTGTTAATGTTGATGCTATTCCTTTGATAGATTATTTTTTAAAATATTTGTTAATTCTTTCAAGATAATAAATCTATTACAGTTTATACAAACAAACTTCTTCTTTTTTTTTTTTTTGGAGACAGAGTGAGACTAACCTGGGGTGCAGTGGTATGATCTTAGCTCACTGCAACCTCTGCCTCCCAGGATTAAGTGATTCTCCAGTCTCAGCCTCCCAAGTAGTTGGGACTACAGGCACCTGCCATCATGCCTGGCTAATTTTTGTATTTTTAGTAGAGACGGGATTTCACCATGTTGGCCAGGCTGGTCTCAAACTCCTGACCT
>NW_012113075.1:6489-6852 GCF_000951035.1 Colobus angolensis palliatus
CGATGGGTCTTGACTACAATTTACCAGTCTGTGTCTTTTAATTGGGGCATTTAGCCCATTTACATTTAAGGTTAATATTGTTATGAGTGAATTTGATCCTGCCATAATGATGCTAGCTGGTTATTTTGTCGGTTAATTGATGCAGTTTCTTCATAGCATCGAAAGTCTTTACCATTTGGCATGTTTTTTCAGTGGCTGGTACCAGTTGTTCCTTTCCATGTTTAGTGCTTCCTTCAGGAGGTCTTGTTAGGTAGGCCTGGTGATGACAAAATCTCTCAACATTTGCTTGTCTGTAAAGGATTTTATTTGTCCTTCACTTATGAATCTTAGTTTGGCTGGATATGAAATTCTGGGTTGAAAATT
>NW_012113075.1:6920-7522 GCF_000951035.1 Colobus angolensis palliatus
GGTTCCATTCTCCCCATCACTTTCAGGTACACCAATCAAACATAGATTTTGTCTTTTCACATAGTCCCGTATTTCTTGGAGGCTTTGTTGGTTTCTTTTCCCTATTTTTTCTCTAATCTTGTCTTCTTGCTTTATTTCATTAATTTGATCTTCAAACACTGACATCCTTTCTTTCACTTGATTGAATCGGCCATTGAAGCTTGTGTATGCTTCACGAAGTTCTCGTACTGTGGTTTTCAGCTGCATCAGGTCATTTAAGCTCTTCTCTTCACTGTTTATTCTAGTTAGCCATTCGTCTAATCTTTTTTCAAGGTTTTTAGCTTCCTCGCAATGGGTTAGAACATGCTCCTTTAGCTAGGAGAAGTTTGTTATCACTGACCTTCTGAAGCCTACTTCTGTCAACTTGTCAAACTCATTCTCCGTCTAGTTTTGTTCCCTTGCTGGCGAGGAGCTGCAATCCTTCGGAGGAGAAGAGGCGTTCTGGTTTTCGGAATCTGCAGCCTTTCTACTCTGGTTTCTCCCCATCTTTGTGGTTTTACCTACTTTTGGTCTTTGATGTTGGTGACCTATGGATGGGGTTTTGGTGTGGATTTTCTTTTTGT
>NW_012113075.1:12482-13216 GCF_000951035.1 Colobus angolensis palliatus
TAGTCCCAGCTACTTGGGAAGCTGAGGCTGGAGAGTCATTTGAACCCAGGAGGCAGAGGTTGCAGTGAGCTGAGATCACGCCATTGCACTCCAGCTTGCGCAGCAGAGCAAGACTCCGTCTCTCAAAAAAAATTAATTAATTAACTAATTAATTAGTAGTTTTTAGTCCTTCATCCAGGACATTCTTAAGTAAGAATGGCTTTTATTTCCAACCACAAGCGTGTGGTGGGAAGGAAGACCACGACAACGACCACGGGTAGAGTTTCAAGCCACTGCCTTGATCGATGTTTTATCCATCACTCCTTCTGCACCAAGGATGCAAATGAAAATAAAGTTCCAAGATAAATCATGAGATGCAGAAAGTTATTCAATCCTTTGAATATTTACCACCATTTGTATCTGTTGCTGAACATTCATATAAAATAAGTTACTCTTTGAAGAATAGTTGGTGCTGTTACAGCAAGTCAAACCATGTCTATAGATTTGCTCAATTGTAAGGCGAAAGGAAATTTCTGAAAATAAGATATTAACTTGATCTTCACATGTGCAGCTAAATCTTTAATTCAATGAGTCCCAGCAGCATTTGAAGTGGCACTGCCTTGAATTTTACTGACTTTTCATCCAGTGGGCATTCAGGAATGTCAGCTGTTCAAGACTTTCTTAGTCTCTCAGCTACTGTGTGGGCTTCTCCAGCCAAAGCAATGGCAGCTCACTCTGTTAGACAGAGGCTTCAG
>NW_012113075.1:18212-18546 GCF_000951035.1 Colobus angolensis palliatus
GGCAAAGAAGTGATATCAGTTGTGCTGTTACTTTGTTCCTGATCTTAACAAGATGAGTTCAATATTTCACTTTTAAGTATTATGTTTGCTGTAAGTGTTTTGCAGATGCTTTTTAAAAATCAGGCTGAGGAAGTCTCTTTTACTCCTAGCTTGCTAATAATTATTTTAAAACTAATGAATGGATATTAATATTATTATTATTATTATTTTGCATCTATGGAGATACCCTGTCACGTCCACCAAATTTTTTAAGATTATAGTTTATCTGCCAGATGTGGTGGCTCATCCCTGTAATTCCAGCACTTTGGGAGGCCAAGGCAGGAGAATTGCTTGA
>NW_012113076.1:0-1085 GCF_000951035.1 Colobus angolensis palliatus
ATTCTCCTGCCTCAGCCTCCTGTGTAACTGGGATTACAGGCGCATGCCACAGCTCGCGGCTAATTTTTTGTATTTTTTAGTAGCGACGGGGTTTCACTGGGTTAGCCAGGATGGTCTCGATCTCCTGACCTCGTGATCCGCGCGCAGAGACGGGATTTCACTATATTGTCCAGGTTGGTCTTGAAATCCTGACATCAAGTGATCCACCTGCCTTTGCCCCACAAAGTGCTAGAATTTCAGGCGTGAGCCACCACGCCTGGCTTAAATTTCACTTAGAGGTTAGTGAAATTATTTCTTCTATTCCAAGTATAAGAATCCTTGTTATGAACCAGTGGTCTAAATTGATTTCAAGCCTCTAATCTTGAAGTTTGAACAGAATAACTGGCTTTAGCCCAATCATGACTCATCGCTGAGGGTGAGGGAATAGCCCACTTCCTGGGAGGTAAAGGCGTTTGTAGCCAGATTCTTTCAGCAGGGAAGAAAGGTGGGGTAGTTGGAATTTGGTTAGGGAACCCTGTCTGCTACCATCTTCTGTGTGTAGTCTCTACTTCTTATCTTTTTCTTATTCTCTTCCCACTGCTTAGTTTTCCTCATAGAACTGTCTGATAATTGCTGTTTGTCTGCTGACCCTGGTAGAGTGTATGTTCCTCGAGGGAAAAGACTGTCTTATTACCTTCCAGTTCCTAAAAAGCTGTTCTGAAGTAGGGTAACAGTAAAAATAAAATTGGTTTTTTTTTTTTGTTTTGAGACAGTCTCATTCTGTCACCGAGGCTGGAGTGCAGTGGCGCCATCTGGGCTCACTGCAGTCTCTGCCTCCCGGGTTCAAGCAGTTCTCCTGCCTCAGCTTCCCAAGTTGCTGGGTTTACAAGTGTGCACCACCACCCCGAGCTAATTTTTGTTTTGAGTAGAGGCAGGGGGTTTCATCATATTGACCAGGCTGGTCTCCAGCTCCTGACCTCAGGTGATCCACCCGCCTTAACCTCCCAAAGTGCTGGGATTACAAGCATAAGCCACCATGCCTGGCCAAAGTGAACCACTGCGCCTGGCCAAAGTTTTCCTTTTTATGTAAGAGTTTTGAAGGCAGA
>NW_012113077.1:0-2019 GCF_000951035.1 Colobus angolensis palliatus
CTCAAACTATCTGCCAGCCTTGGCCTCCTAAAGTGCTGGGATTACAGGCGTGAGCCACCACACTTGGCTCTTAAATAATTATTGTTAATGTCTGATAGAACAAATCTCTTAACCAGATTCTTCTTCAGCTTTTTCTATAAATCTTAGAATCTGTTTATCATGTACTTTAACAGCAATAAAGAAAAACCTGTGGCTACTTTGATTAGCATTGTATAGACTTTGGGCCGGGCGCGGTGGCTCAAGCCTGTAATCCCAGCACTTTGGGAGACCAGGGCAGGCGGATCACGAGGTCAGGAGATCGAGACCATCCTGGCTAACAAGGTGAAACCCCCTCTCTACTAAAAATACAAAAAATTAGCCGGGCAAGGTGGCGGGCGCCTGTAGTCCCAGCTACTGGGGAGGCTGAGGCAGGAGAATGGCGTGAACCCGGGAGGCGGAGCTTGCAGTGAGCCAGAGATTGCACCACTGCACTCCAGCCTGGGCGACAGAGCGAGACTCCGTTTCAAAAAAATAAATAAATAAATAAAATAAAAAACTGAATTCTGAGATGAATAATAGTAGCCCATACTTCTCTGCCTATTTCCTAGAGGAGTGGGCCCCAACCTTTTTGGCACTGGGGGGATGGTTTCCTGGAAAACAATTTTTTTTTTCTATTTTTTCTTTCATCTTGCTGCCCAGGCTAGAATGCAAAGGTGTGATCTTGGCTCACTGCAACCTCCGCCTCCTGGGTACAAGCGATTCTCCTGCCTCAGCCTCCCGAGGCTGGGATTACAGGCACGCGCCACCAGGCCTGGATACTTTTTTGGTATTTTTAGTAGAGATGGGGTTTTACCATGTTGGCCAGACTGGTCTTGAACTCCTGACCTCAGGTGATCTGCCCACCTTGGCCTCCCAAAGTGCTGGGACTACAGGCGTGAGCCCCCGCGCCTGGCCGGAAAACAATTTTTCTATGGGGCTGGCGGGGGCGTCGTTTCAGTATGAAACTCTTCCACCTCAGATCATCAGACGTTAGTTAGATCCTCATAAGGAGTGTGCAACCTAGATCCCTCACATGTGCAGTTCACAATAGGGTTCGTGCTCCTAGAGGAATCTCATGCTGCCACTGATCTGACAGGAGGCGGAGCTAAGGTGGTGATGCTCACTCCCCACTGCTCACCTCCTGCTGTGCTGCCCGGTTCCTAACAGGCCATCGACCTGTACTGGTCCATGGCCCAGGGACTGGGGACCCCTTTCTCTGCTGTGTGGTGGAATTTGAAGCTATTGCATGTCAAAAGAACAAAGAAGGAATTGTTTATGGTTAGACTAGAAACAGAAGAGTCTTCCTTTTAAATAGATAAGGGGTTTCTTTTGTTTGTTTAGCCTTAGACTAGCTTGAAAGTAGTCTAAAAGGTAGTGGCCCTGGAGAATGGGACAGCAGCCTACTTGGGATTCTTGTCAGTGCCTTTTGTCAACATGTGACTCAGGGTCTCTGCCTCTTGGCTGAAGGTTGCTGCCTGCCTGCTGCTGTTTTATTGTCTAATGAAGTTGGAAGATGATTCTAAGAATCTTTTTTTCCCCTAGGACACTAGTTAAATCGTTCATTTCATTAAAGTAAGTTTTTCACCCTGGTCCATTACTTCCCATCAGGTGATCTGGTTGCCCGGTGAACCTCCTGTGGATGGTTGTGTTTAATAAACAGAAGTGGTTGTGTTTGATAAACAGAAGTTGACCTACTTTTATTTTATGAAACATGAACAGATTTCAGATTTCTCCAAGGCTAAGGTGTCCACGTGTGGGGGTCCATCCCACAGACCCTGACCCAATGACAGATTAATAACTTACACTGACACAGATGTTATGCTTGTCAGTCCAGCTGAGAGTCCGGGCTGCTTACAGACTCCCAGGAGAGTGCTGTAAAGAGTTGCAACCAGCCAGACGCAGTGGCTCATACCTGTAATCCCAGTACTTTGGGAGGCTGAGGTGGGCGGATCACGAGGTTAGGAGATTGAGACCATCCTGGCTAACACGGTAAAACTCCAT
>NW_012113078.1:0-1136 GCF_000951035.1 Colobus angolensis palliatus
TGGCCAGGCTGGTCTCGAACTCCTGACCTCAAGTGATCCGCCCACCTTGGCCTCCCAAAGTGCTGGGATTACAGGCGTGAGCCACCCCACCCAGCACTATGAGAATTCTTTACTTTTTTTTTTTTTCCTGAGACGGAGTTTTGCTTTTGTTGCCTAGGCTGGACTGCAATGGCGTGATCTCGGTTCACCACGACCTCCGCCTCCCGAGTTCAAGCGATTCTCCTGCCTCAGCCTTCTGAGGGATTGCAGGTGCGCACCACCATACCCGGCTAATTTTTCTATTTTTACTAGAAACGGGGTTTCACCATGTTGGTCAGGCCGGTCTGGAACTCCCAACCTCAGGTGATCTGCCGGCCTCGGCATCCCAAAGTGCTGGGCTTACAGGCGTAAGCCACCACGCTTGGCCGAGTTCTTTACTTTCAGGGAATTTGAATCATTTGAAAAAGTCACTAGAGAAAAGGGTGGGTGAGGAAGAGCCACAGACTGACTAGTTCTTGGATCGCGCCACCTGCCTCTGGGTCCTTGAGCCTCGAGGAGTGGAGTGCAGGGAGGCTGCCATGTGTAGCCCCCAGGGGTCTTGGAGGCAGTGCTGCCTGATTAATTTTATAGATGGGAGGCCGACCCAGGGCACAGCTGGCGATCAGTGACTGAATGCCTACCAAGTGCCTAATGTTGAGGTCAGTGGAGAACCAGATACACTCTAATGCTGTCCACACTCTAGTGGTAGGGACAAACAAGTAAATGAAGCTGTTTATAATCAGGGCAGCAGAGGACATAAGTCCAGTGGCAGAGCTGGAGTAACACCCAGGGCTCAAAGCACTTTTTTTTTTTCAAATCGGAGTCTTGACCGGGCACGGTGGCTCATGCCTGTAATCCTAGCACTTTGGGAGGCCGAGGTGGGTGGATCACAAGGTCAGGAGTTCGAGACTTGCCTAGCCAACATGGTGAAACCCTGTCTCTACTAAAAATACAAAAATTACTGGGTGTGGTGGCGCGTGCCTGTAATCCCAGCTACACAGGAGGCTGAGGTGGGAGAATCGCTTGAACTCTGGAGGCGGAGGTTGCAGTGAGCTGAGATCATGCCATTATACATCAGCCTGGGCAACGTTTTTTCAGACTGTCCCCCCTCCCCCCCC
>NW_012113079.1:0-1364 GCF_000951035.1 Colobus angolensis palliatus
TTGAATTAGAAACCAAAGCAAACAAGCAAAGGATGCCTATTTAAATCAGAATATACAAGAAGAAAACTTAAAAAAAAAAAACCCAACATTATTTTCTGTCTTTAGAGAGATAAGATATTATATCCCTGATACAGAAGCTGATTGGTATGTAAAGGGAAAAATTTAAAAATTGATAATTAAGAAATGTAACAACTGAGTGCTGTGAGTGGTTAGAAAACAAAATTGAAGAATATCCAAGAAAGTAGGGCAAAAAATCAGAGATGGAAATTAGGAGTAAAAAAAATATGACAATTAGACAACCAGTCCAGGAAGTCCAATGTCTGAATACTAGGAGTTCCAGAAAGAGATAACTACAAAAACAGAGGGGAGGAAATCACCAATGAGACAGTTCTAGTACATTTCCTACAACAGAAGGATATTAGTATCCAGATTGAAAGGGTTCATTAAGTGCCCTCACAAATCGATGAAATAGGCCTATACCAAGGGTACATCTTTGTGAAATCTCAGAAAAGTAGGGACAATTGGATCTAGGTTTCTAGGCTGGGTGCAGTGGCTCATGCCTGTAATCCCAGCACCAGAGGCAGAGGCGAGTGGATTGCTTGAGCTCAGAAGTTCAAGACCAGCCTGGGCAATATAGCGAAACCATGTCTTTACCAAAGATACAAAAAATTAGCCAGGCATGGTGGCACGTGCCTGTAGTCCCAGCTACGCGGGAGGTTGAGGTGGGAGGATTTCTAGAAAGAAGAAATGTATTACAAAAGGTCAGGAATCCGCCTGATTTACCAGCAGCAGTGTGGGAAGCTAGAAGGCAATGGAGAATTGCCTTCAAAGTTCTGAAGAAAAATGATTTCTGGTTGACAATTTTATATCTGATCAAACTATCACTCAAGCAAAAAGGTAGAAGAGAAACATTTTCAGATAGGTAAAAATATAAAACAAAAAGAAAAAAAATGAAGCTTAGCCTTGATGCACCTTCTCTCAGGAAGCTACTGGAGTTCTTCACCATAAGGAGGGAGCAGACCAAGGGAAACATAGGATCCTGGAAATGGGGGCCAACACGGAAGAGAGGCGGATGGAGAATGTAAGAGGAGGCCCTTCGTAGTCGTGATAAAGTGGACACAGGACATTGATCCAAACTAAATCATGACAGAACTATTGCAGAGAATAGGGAAGAGGTGAAAGAGGGCTAAACCCTTACCTTCTATAATGAAGACAAAACCTTAAAAATCACTAAGGGCTACATAAGCATATTATTATTATTATTATTACTTTTTGAGACGGAGTCTCGCTCTGTCACCCGGGCTGGAGTGCAGTGGCCGGATCTCAGCTCACTGCAAGCTCCGCCTCCCGGGTTCACGCCATTC
>NW_012113080.1:0-1247 GCF_000951035.1 Colobus angolensis palliatus
AGTCCCAGCTACTCTGGAGGCTGAGGCAGGAGAATGGCGTAAACCCGGGAGGCGGAGCTTGCAGTGAGCTGAGATCTGGCCACTGCACTCCAACCCAGGAGATAGAGCAAGACTCCGTCTCAAAAAAAAAAAATGTAAACAAATGTCACAACAGTTCCTCTCCTTTTCACATAAATGTAAACACTGTTTCCACATTGAGAGACATGTTAGTTCATTTCCAAGTGCATATGAGGTTGCACACATAGCTAGTGTTGCACCTTGGACCATCTACTGCTGGCACACAGAAGGAAAACTTGACAGGCAAACTAACCCATGAAGACAGGAATTAAGATGCTGGTTCTAGGGCATGAGAAAGACAGGAAAGGGACAGGAGGATATTTTGCAGGAAGACAGCAATGCTTCATATTTTAATTGTGATATTAGTGACAAGGTTATAAATAAATGCAAAGACTCATCTAATTATACACTTAAAATCTGTGTTTTTTACTGGAAGAAAATTATGTCAATAAAAGTAAATTAATAAATAGTACTTGCCAAAATCCTACACAGATACACTAATTACAATAATTACAAAATAGGAAATGATAGCACCAACACCCACTCACTCCTGTAGTTTTTTTTTAAAGGCATTCTTGCTATGTTGGCCAGGCTGGTCTTGAACTCCTGGCCTCAAGCAATCCTCTGGACTTGGCCTCCCAAAGTGCTAAGATTACAGGTGTGAGCCACTGCACCTGGTCTGATTTTTATTTTTATTTTTTTTGAGACAGGGTCTTACTTTGTCACCTAGGCTGGAGTGCAGTAGTGCAATCACAGCTCATTACAGGGGCACACCACCACACTCAGCTAGTATTTTTTATTTTTTATAGTGACACGGTTTCACCATGTTGCCCAGCCTGGTCTCAAATTCCTGAACTCAAGGGATCTGCCTACCTCAGCCTCTCAAAGTGATGGGATTACAGGTATGAGCCACCGTGCCCGGACTTTTTTTTCTTTCAAAAAAAATTTTTTTTATACAGGCAGGGTCTCACTATGTTGATCAGGCTGGTCTCAAACTTCTGGCCTCCAGCAATCCTCCTGCCTTGGCCTCCCAGAGTACTGGGATTACAGGTGTGAACCACCACACTCAGAATGTAGTCTCCTTTCTATTTAAGGGAGCACAGACTCTTAAAGCCATCCTGATAGCATTTAATGTAGTAGAGAGTCTTCCCTAGTTACTGCCTTGTAACACTCAATAGCCCCAAATGTCA
>NW_012113081.1:0-1178 GCF_000951035.1 Colobus angolensis palliatus
GAGGCTGACGCAGGAGAATGGCATGAACCTGGGAGACGGAGCTTGCAGTGAGCTGAGATCCGGCCACTGCACTCCAGTCCGGGCGACAGAGCGAGACTCCGCCTCAAAAAAAAACCCAAAAAAACAAAAACAGAATATCTTCCTTTGTATTGCCTGTAAACTCAACCTTCTCCCCTATTACCCTAAATGTGATCATTATAACCCACAATTTTCTTGGTCCATTCACATTTAGGGTGAAGAGATTAAGTCCCAAAATTCCCAGGAGAGCACAGCAGATGAGAGTGAGGATGACATGTCATCCCAGACCTCCAAGAGCAAAGCCACTGAGGTATCTCTGCAAAAGGCACCAGAGTCAGGCACTGATGGTTGCATTTTGTTAATTGTTCTGAGTTGGTGGAGCAGAACTTTGCCTACTTATGTTTATTGTCAAGTACTTCTATGCCCATTTCCATTCCCTCCATAACAGCTTCTGTGCTTATATAATTTTGTGGGACCCAGAAAAAACAACCACACAATCTTAGAATCGCTACTGAGTATCTCGAGTTGTGGCATTTGTTATAGAGTTGACAATTCTCTGCATTATAGCCTCTCATTTTCCATGAATTCATATCTGAAATCATTTTAGAAGGGAGAAGTCATCGAAGTATTTTCTGAGTGTTGAAAAGAATGAGTTAAACCATTTAAACACATTTGAAACATACGAAAATAGAAATGTGAAAGCATTTGGTGAAAGCCAAAGCACAGAGTCAGAAGCTGCCACCTTAGAGAACTGAAATAAAAATAGAAGTTCTTACTCTTTTTTGTGGTACAGATGCTTTTGAGAATTTGAAGAAAGCTAAATAAAAAAGTATACATGGCTGGCACAGTGGCTCATGCTTGTAATCCTAGCACTTTGTGAGGTCAAGGTAGGAGAATTGCTTGAGCCCAGGAGCTCAAGACCAAGCTGCGCAACGTAACAAGACCCTATCTCCACAAAAAAATGAAAAATAAGCCCGGGCGCGGTGGCTCACACCTGTAATCCCAGCACTTTGGGAGGCCAAGGTGGGCAGGTCACAAGGTCAGGAGTTCAAGACCAGCCTGGCCAACATAGTGAAACCCCATCTCTACTAAAAATACAAAAATTAGCTGGGTGTGGTGGCACGCGCTTGTAGTCTCAGCTACTTGGGAGGCTGAGGTAG
>NW_012113082.1:0-1326 GCF_000951035.1 Colobus angolensis palliatus
CAGGCTGGAGTGCAGTGGCACAATCTTGGCTCACTGCAACCTCTGCCTCCCGGGTTCAAGCAATTCTCCTGCCTCAGCCTCCTGAGTAGCTGGGATTTACAGGTATGGGCCACCACACCTGGCTATTTTTTGTATTTTTAGTAGAGAAGGAGTTTCACCACATCGACCAGGTTGGTCCTGAACATCTGATGTTAGATGATCCACCCACCTCAGCCTCCCAAGGTGCTGGGATTACAGGCGTGAGCCACCATGCCCGGCAGAAGTAGTTTCTTCAACCAGCATTTAAACCTCCTGAAGTGTCACAGATTCAATTCTTGTTCAAAAAGTTCTCCTCCTTTCAACCTCCTAACTGCTATGGCAGAAAGCTACTTCCCTTCCTTCCTGGCCTTGAGTTTGGTCTTGTGGCTTTCTTTGGCTTTGGGGATATTAGCAGACATGATGCAAGCAGGGACTTTAGATGCATTTGCTTGGCTCAGCGTGCCTTCTCAGTCTCTTGTTATGCCATTGGAAGAGTTCGCCTAGTTGGCCTGCTGCTCCAAGAAGGATGAGAAACATGTGGAGCAGCTTCCCTACCAATCCACAAACCTACAGCTTAAAGCTTAAAGCTGAACTGCCTGGCTGTGCCCCAGCTAAATCGAGAAACTCAAGCCTTCCCACAAACTCATGAATGAGCTCAGCCACAGACTCAGAGTCACCATAGCCAAACAGCATGTCCTGAAGAAATAAATGACCGTGACTTTAAGACACTGATTTTGGGAGTGTATGTTATGTACCATTATTTCAATAAGATGAAAATACTAACTGATACACAGGACTTCTCTTTTAAAAGTTTATAACTGCCCTCCCTCCCACCTACAGCATAATCAGCCATCACCTGAGAAAATGAGGAGGGTTGGCCTGGCGTAGTGGCTCACGCCTGTAATTCCAGAACTTTGGGAGGTCAAGGTGGGCAGATCACGAGGTCAGGAGTTCGAGACCAGCCTGGCCAACATAATGAAACTCTGTCTCTACTAAAAATACAAAAAATTAGCTGATTAGCTGGGCGTAGTAGTGGGTGTCTGTAATCCCAGTCACTCGGGAGGTTGAGGAAGGAGAATTGCTTGAACCTGGGAGGTGGAGGTTGCAGTGAGCTGAGATCATGCTACTGCACTCCAGCCCTGGCAATAGAGTAAGACTCAAAGAAAGAAAGAGAAAGAAAGAAGAGAGAGAGAGAAAAAAAAAAAGAAAGAGAGAGAGAGAGAGAAAGAAAGAGAGAGAGAGAGAAAGAGAGAGAGAGAGAAAGAAAGAAAGAGAGAGAAAGAAAGAAAGAAAGAAAGAAAGAAAGAA
>NW_012113083.1:0-1199 GCF_000951035.1 Colobus angolensis palliatus
GAAAAGAGAGAGAGAGAGAAAGGAAGGAAGGAAGGAAGGAAGGAAGGAAGGAAGGAAGGAAGGAAGGAAGGAAGGAAGGAAGGGAGAAAGAGAGAAGCAGGCCGGGTGCGGTGGCTCACGCCTATAATCCCAGCACTTCGGAGGCCGAGCCAGGCAGATTGCTTGAGGTTAGGAGTTCAAAACCAGCCTGGCCACCATGGTGAAACCCTGTCTCTACTAAAAAATTACAAAAATTAGCCAGGCATGGTGGTAGGTGCCTGTAATCCCAGCTACTCAGGAGGCTGAGACAAGAGAACTGCTTGAACCCGGGAGGCAGAGGTGGCAGTGAGCTGAGATCGCACCAGTGCACTCCAGCCTGGGCAACAAAGCAAGACTCATAAAAAAAAAAAAAAAAGAACAGAAAAAGAAAAATAGCAGTCCCTTGCCCCATTTTCTCACCCCCAAGTCTTAGCTACTTTGAACTCTTAATTGTGTCTTCTCCATATTTCTAAACAATATGTTTGTTAAATGAATTAGGATTATGTTCATTTGCAAGTAACAGAAACCTTTCTACAGTGACTTAAATAAGTAAAGAGTGTATTTGTCACACACAAAAAGAAACCCAGGCACGAATCTCAACAGGGCCTTCAGGAGCCAAGCTCCTTTCACCTTTCTATGATGCCATCCTTGGCTTGTGACGTTCATTCGCATGGTCACAAGGTGGCTGCTGTATCTCCAGGTATTGTGTCCACATCCCAGGAAAAACAGAATGGGGAAGGACAAAGGCACCTTTCCCAGGAAAGCTCTGTTTTTAGTTTGAAAAGGAATACCCACTGCAAAAACTTCTGCCTATGCCTTCTTTAGTCTTTTCAAGATTACAAGTTGCTGGGGCTTGTGAGGCGGGGGCGGGGGTGGGGTGCGAGGCCCAGGAGGAGGAGTTTTCTGCTCCTTTGTATAGTGTCTCTATTTTCTCCAAATTCTTTTTTTCTGTTTGTTCATGTCTTTGCCATTTGTTTCTTACTGATCTGTCTCTAATGTTCAAAAGTTTCCCCAAAATCTTGTGATCTTTGCCTCCTCATTCCCGTTTAAGAGTAAATCTCGGCCGGGCGCGGTGGCTCAAGCCTATAATCCCAGCACTTTGGGAGGCCGAGACGGACGGATCACGAGGTCAGGAGATCGAGACCATCCTGGCTAACACGGTGAAACCCCGTCTCTACTAA
>NW_012113084.1:0-1353 GCF_000951035.1 Colobus angolensis palliatus
AACCAACAAAAAAAAGGATACTTTGTGTGATTTCAATCTTTTAAAATTTATTAAAATTTGTTTTGTGGCATGACACGTAGTTTTTCTTGGAGAATGTTCCCTGTGCACTTGAGAAAAGTTACTTTTTTCTGCTGTAGTAGGGTGACAATTTCTGTATATATGTGTTAGCTCCAACTGGTTCTTTCCCTAATACCGTGCTACTTCTTTGTTTTTTATTTTCTGGATTTTGCAGAGCAAGAGAATGTAGCAGAAATCATGACCCCCAGAGCTCTTGGAGCTGTAGAAAATAGGAAATAATGGAGATATACTGTAGACTGAATATTCATCTAAGTTTGAACAGTTAGGAAGTTGCTTAGTGTTCTGTCAAATAGAAGGAACTAAATAACTAGAGATACTAATACATGGGGAGCAAAATGTATTAGTGGGCCAAAGTCTGAATTTCAAAGGTAATTAGCTAGTGAAGTATTGTTCGAAAGTAATATGCTAACCAAAGAAAATTTAAAAATACAGAAAGGTTAAAAGTTAGTCCCTCTACCTCTTTTCTACTTCTCACTGTCAATATTTCCTTATGTAGTACCTAGAAAATTTCTGAATACATACCAGCATAGAGTTTTGTTCTTTTTTTTTTTTTTTTGAGATGGAGTTTCGCTCGTTGCCCAGGCTGGAGTGCGATGGCATGATCTTGGCTCACCGCAACCTCCGCCTCCCAGGTTCAAGTGATTCTCCTGACTCAGCCTCCCGAGTAGCTGGGATTACAGGCATGTGCCACCACGCCCAGCTAATTTTGTATTTTTAGTAGAGATGGGTTTTCTCCATGTTGGTCAGGCTGGTCTCGAACTCCGGACCTTAGGTGATCTGCCTGCCTCGGCCTTCTAAAGTGTTGAGCTTACAGGTGTGAGCCACCACGGCTGGCCGAGTTTGTTCTTTTTTAGTAATTTATTTATTTATTTGAAACAGTCTTACTCTGTCACCCAGGCTGGAGTACAATGGCACGATCCTAGTTCACTGTAGTTTCAAACGCCTGAGCTCAAGAGATCCTTCCACCTCAGTTGGCCAAGTCGCTGGGACACACCACCATGCCTAGATAATTTTTAAATTTTTATTATTTTTATTTTTATTCTTTTTGTAGAGATGGAAGTCTCCCTGTGTCACTCAGGCTGGTCTTGAACTCCTGGGCTTAAGTGATGCTCCTGCCTCTGCCTCCCAAAGCTCTGGGATTACATGTGTGAGCCACCACATCCAGCCTATTCTTTTTAAAACACAAAATAGGATCCCTGGCCAGGTGCGATGGCTCACACCTGTAATCCCAGCACTTTGGGAGGCCAAGGTGGGCGAATCACTTGAGGTCAGGAG
>NW_012113085.1:0-1181 GCF_000951035.1 Colobus angolensis palliatus
AGGATGGTCTCGATCTCCTGACCTCGTGATCCGCCCGTCTCGGCCTCCCAAAGTGCTGGGATTACAGGCTTGAGCCACCGCGCCCGGCCCGAGAATGATTATTGCTTAATCTTGGGACTGTCATTATAAAATTAACAATCTATCTCACTTCTTCACTAGGGAACTTTCTTTTTTTGCTTCCTGTGGGTAAAAATAAAATCACAAATATGTTTAGTGCTTTCTTGTTCTTGACATTTCGTTCTCTTTATGTGAGAGAAAACAATTGATTTGGTATAATTTAATTGAATTTTAACTTTCTAATAATTAAACATTTAGTTTTGAGCTAAGAGTTTTTATTACTATGGTTTTATTATGCCTGACGTTCTTCATAGGCTGCAGATAAATCTTTAGAGGGACTATAGAACTGTTATAGGAAAGCAAAAATATGAACAGCAAATGAGTGATTCTGTTGGTGTTATGACTTTTCTTTCAACATTACTTTCTCAAATAAACTGAAGAAATAGGACTATAAAATTTTCTTTGTAGGATAATAGCTGTAACAGCTTGACTAATTGAATAGGTAAATTACATTTTAAAAATTCATTTTTGTAGTCCAAGCAAGAGCTTTTGATCACTATAGTAAAACAGAAATATCAGTGTTTTCAAAATTAATAAATCACTCATATTACAGGTCCAATCCTCAGCAGCACCATGATATCCTCCTTAAAATATTCATCTGCTATCTCAGATGTCATATTTTAAAATTAAATTTTAAACTAATTATCCAGAAAGTATTACTAGAACAAATGATGATAATACCCATGGGATGAAGATGGAAATGGGACA
The DNA here is from genome assembly GCF_000951035.1 of Colobus angolensis palliatus. Taxonomy (NCBI): domain Eukaryota; kingdom Metazoa; phylum Chordata; class Mammalia; order Primates; family Cercopithecidae; genus Colobus; species Colobus angolensis. The sequence continues at coordinate 826 of NW_012113085.1, forward strand.
GATTTTATTTTATAGGGGATCAAATGTCTGTAAGTTGTCTCAAAATGGAACTCCAATTTTGAAATTTAGGTCAATAACCTCTAAAGGAAGGTTTTTCCACCTGGCATACTTCAGATCTAATATGAACTATTTATTTTTTTCTGAGATTGAACAACTGTGGAAAAACTAAACTCATCTACATAAACTTCTAGTACCAGGACTTTTAACTGCTTCATTTTTGTTTCATCCATTTTGAAATCATATGTGTATTCACTTGATTTAATAATTTTACAATGTATACATATATCAAAACATCACATTGGACCCAGAATTATATACAGTTATGTTCTGTCAATTAGAATTTAAAGTAAATAAAT
>NW_012113086.1:0-1294 GCF_000951035.1 Colobus angolensis palliatus
AGAATTTCATTCTCTGATGGAGTGACCTTAAGCTAATTGTTTAACTTCAGTGATTCTCAGTGTCATCGTCTGTAAAACAAGGAAAATAACCGTTTCTGTCAGGAATTTTGTAGATTTGTTGAAGTCATTCTCAGTTTTGAATGTAGCTTTGACTGTTGTGTCTTCAGCTTTGCTCCAAAGCCCGCCTCCCTGCTTCTGGCTGCCACCATTCTCGTTCCCTGTGCTCCTCCTTCATCCTTGAAAATTTTTGTCCCTGATCCCCTCTCACTCTCTCCAGAACTGTGATGATTCTCGGTGAATTCAGTATCCTCATAGATTATCTTTCTATACTCTCCTCTCAGTTTCTTCCTCAGTGAGAGGTCTGCAAATTCATCGTGGCCCCTCACATCCCTGGTATCTTCACTCCTCTGTCAAGCTTAGACTGTCTGGTCAATCACTGTTACTCCTTTGCATACTCTCAATGTTCCTGCCCTTTTCACTTGTTAGACTCTTTTGGCTAAATTGCTTTCCTATTTAAATCCAACTATAATCCTACTCTCTCCCTGTATTTGTTCGGCTGACTGTGGCTGAAGAAAAGCCCATAGCCACGCTGAGAGGTTTCACTTTACATTCATGACCATTACTTTAAGAGGAAGGGTCTAATGTCATGGATAATCATATTTCCCTAGTCCACTCACTTTCCCCTCTCCTATGTAACTCATGCATACTTTCTGGTCTCTCCTTAAATCCCCAATACTCTTCTCTCTCAAATAATATCATCTTTCTCAGATAAATATTTTGCTTCATTTTTTACTGAAAAAATGTAAGGCAATCAAAAGAAGTTCTTACCAACCCATCTGTTCACCTACTTACATCTGTGCTCACATATAGGACTCTACATTTTCTTCTGATACTACTAGGAATATACTATTTTGCATCTGTCTGATGTCAGTACCTCCACTTGCCCACTATATTCCATCCCTTTCCACTTATTCAGGGATATTACTCTAATCTTTCCCCTTTTTCCTGTAGTATAATTTGCCCTTCCAGTGGACCATCCCTATCCATACATAAACATACTTTGATTTCACTCATTAAAAAATAATCTTCTCTTGACTTCACTTCCCCCTAGCTACCATCCAGGTCCTTGAATTCTCTTTTGGGTTGGCTCCAACAAGGCTTCTGCACTGGAAATCTTTCATCGAAGGTCACAGACTGATCTCCACATTGATATAGTAGTTTTCAGTCCTCATGTTACTTGACCAGTTAGAAGCTTTTCAATAGAGTGGACTTAGCTGTCCTTTTTGGAACATAC
>NW_012113086.1:1779-2149 GCF_000951035.1 Colobus angolensis palliatus
GATGTCAGTACCTCCACTTGCCCACTATATTCCATCCCTTTCCACTTATTCAGGGATATTACTCTAGTCTTTCCCCTTTTTCCTGTAGTATAATTTCCCTTCCAGTGGACCATCCCTATCCATACATAAACACACTTTGATTTCACTCATTAAAAGATAATCTTCTCTTGACTTCACTTCCCCCTAGCTACCATCCAGGTCCTTGAATTCTCTTTTGGGTTGGCTCCAACAAGGCTTCAGCACTGGAAATCTTTCATCGAAGGTCACAGACTGACCTCCACATTGATATAGTAGTTTTCAGTCCTCATGTTACTTGACCAGTTAGAAGCTTTTCAATAGAGTGGACTTAGCTGTCCTTTTTGGAACATAC
>NW_012113086.1:6884-7329 GCF_000951035.1 Colobus angolensis palliatus
AGGCAAGTGAGTGCTGTGAGGATCGAAGATGGGACATGCATTACCAGTAGGAGAAGTGGGGAGGGCTTTTCAGAGGAGGTGCAGGGACTTCATCTCACCATGATAGGCTCCCATTAAAGTCCAGGAGAGTTAATTCGAACAAAGATGTTGATGTGGAAATGTGCGTGGCAGATATGGTGTCCATGATAAAAGGCCAGCATTCAATGCATCTTAAACTGTGTTTGGGGCATAGTGAAGACAACTTGAATAATATAATAGTGCACAGAAGACTTCCCATGGTCCTTTCCTTTCCTTTTCCCTCAGGATCTTTTCAGTTTTTTTATTTGCCTTGAATTTAACCTAAATGTCTTCTGCCTCAGTAAGAGGGATGGGCAGTGGCTCAAAGGATGTAATTACCTCCTGTACTCCTCTCTAGTTAAAGCTGACAATGGAGACTTCCAACAAT
>NW_012113086.1:9100-9570 GCF_000951035.1 Colobus angolensis palliatus
AGAGGGCAGGAAAGACAGTCTTGAAGTGCCAACACCACCCATCTCCCAAGCATGGAGATTCTGTGCATTTGGGAGAGGGAGAGTGCAGAGACTGTCAGGCTTTGCATTGAACTCAGTGCTACCCTATAGCAGTGGAAAGCAGAGCCAGGCTGTACTCAGCTGACATCCACCCATGGATGGAGCATTTGGACCAGCCCTAGCTAGGGGGAAATTGCCCATCCTAGAGGTTGGAGTGTGAGTTCCTGCAAGCCTCGTCACCATAGGCAAGAGTGCTCTGGGGTCTTAAGTGACCTTGAAAGGCAGTCTAGGCCACAAAGACTGTAACTCCTACATAAGTCCTGGTGCTGACCTGGGCTCACAGCCAGAGCACTGAGAGGGGCACACAACATAATGAGATAACAGCCAGAGTGGTGAAGGGAGTACTTGCACCATATGCAGAAAACTGAAACTGGACCCCTTCCTTACACCTC
>NW_012113086.1:11237-12860 GCF_000951035.1 Colobus angolensis palliatus
TGAGTCTTGAAATGTTTAAGGTATTTAATAATATCAAGCATCTTCTCTGACCGAAATGGAATAAAACTAGAAATTAATAGCAAGAAGGATTTTGGAAACTATACAATCATATGGAAATTAAACAATATGCTCCTGATGAACAGTGGGTCAATGAAGAAATTAAAAAACAAATGAAAAAATTCTTGAGACAAATGATAATGGAAACACAACATACTAAACTTATGGGATACAGCAAAAGTAGTACTAAGAGGAAAATTTGTAATGATAAGTGCCTACATTTCAAAAGAAGAAAACTTCAAATAACCTAATGATTAATCTTAAAGAACAAGGAAAGAAAGAGAAAAACAAACCCAAAATTAGTAGGAAAAAAAGGTCGCAGCAGAAATAAATAAATGTGAAATGAGGAAAACAACACAAAAGATCAATGAAACAAAAAATTGGTTTTAACAAATAAATAAAAATGACAACTCTTTAGCCAGAGTAAGAAAAAAGGAGAGAAGACCCAAATAAATACAATCAAGAGATGAGAAAGGAGACAGTACAATTGATAATGGACAAACTCAAACAATCATTAGTGGCTACTCTCAGCAACTGTATGCCAACAAATTGGAAAATCTAGAGGAAATGGAGAAATTCCTAGACACAAAAGACCTACTAAAATTCAACCATGAAGAAATCTAAAACCTGAAAATACCAATAACAAGTAATGAGATTGAAGCTCTAATTAAAAAAATCTCCCAGTAAAGAAAAGCCCACGACCCAGTGGTTTCAAAGCTGAATCCAACGAAACATTAAAAGAAGACCTAATACAAATCCTACTTGAACTATTCTGAAAATAGAGGATGAGGAAATACCTCCAAACTCACTCTATAAGGTCAGAATTAGTCTGATACCAAAATCACACAAAAACACATAAAAAAAACTACAGGCCAATATCTCTGATAAATATTGATGCAAAAATCCTCAACAAAATACTAGCACACTGAATTCAACAACACAGTAAAAGATCAGTCCACATAACCAAGTGGGATTTATCCCAGGGATGCAAGGATGGTTCAACATACACAAATCAATCAATGTGATACATCATATAAACAGAACAAAGGACAAAAACCATATGATCATTTCAATCAATGCTGAAAAAAATTTTGATAAAATTCAACATCCCTTTATGATAAAAAGTTCTAAAGAAACCTTGGTATAGAAGGAACGTACCTCAACGTAATAAAAGCCACACATGACAGACCCATAGTTTGCATCATACTGAATGGAAAATAACTGAAAGTTGTGGAACAAGACAAGAATGCCCACTTTCATTACTATTATTTCACACAATTATGGAAGTTCTAGCTACAGCAATCAAACAAGAGAAAGAAAGAAAGGGCATTCATATTGGAAAAGAAGAAGTCAAATTATCTTTGTTTGCAGATAATGTGATCTTATATTTGGAAAAACCTAAAGACTCCACCAAACTCTTAGGACTGATAAGTTCAGTAAAGTGGCAGTATACAAAATCAACATACAAAAATCAGTAGCATTTCTATATGCCAGTAGCAAGCAAACTGAAAAAGAAATAAAGTACTCACATTCACAGTAGTTGCAAATAAAATTAAATACCTAGGA
>NW_012113086.1:17900-18373 GCF_000951035.1 Colobus angolensis palliatus
AAATTTTTGAAAAATAAAACTAATATTTTTCTGATTACATATGGGATGCCTGCTCATTATAGAAAAGTTGTAAATATAAAAAGTGTAAAAAACTTAAAAAAAACTCATGATACCATTACCCGGCTAAAACGTCTCTTTACATTTTGGTATGTTCCTCAGAGACTTTTTAAAAAGTTGGCTTAATTACAGATCTAGAGACAATGTCCGTCTTCGTGTACCCACAAATATCTCCAAAAATGAGATTGTTAGAGTGATAAGAAGTTAGAATGGAACGACAGTCATCTTCTGAGGCTCTTTAAATCAAACTGTGTACTAAGATCAGCTCTAGTATTTTTTATTATTTTGGACAGTGACGCCCAGTAGTATTTTGATGCTCATTTAAACTTGGAGCCACCTGGTGGTTATATTCCGATACTGATGATTTTTAAAGTCTGTATAAATTAGCTTAGTTTAAGTGTTGGCAGAAGTTTTGG
>NW_012113087.1:0-1439 GCF_000951035.1 Colobus angolensis palliatus
CTGTCAGGCTAATTTTTATTTTTTTCTGTAGAGACAGGGAATGTCATCTTGCCTAGGCTGGTCTCAAACTCCTGACCTCGAGTGATCCTCCTGCCTTAGCCTCCCAAAGTGCTGGGATTACAGGCGTGAGCCACCAAGCCTGGCTGGATATTTCTTTAAAATGCAAATTCAAGCCAGGTGTGGTGGCTCACGCCTGTTATCCCAGCATTTTGGAAGGCCAAGGTTGGGTGGATTGCTTGAGTGCAGGAGTTCGAGGCCAGCCTGACCAACATGGTGAAACCCCATCTCTACAAAAAATACAAAAATTAGTCGGGTGTGGTGACATGTGTCCATAGTCCCAGCTACTCAGGAGGCTGAGGTGGGAGGATGGCTTGAGCCTGGGAGGCAGGAGGGAGAGGTTGCAGTGATCCATAATGGTGCCATTCCAGCCTGGGAGGTAGAGCCAGGCAGTCTCAAAAAAACAACTTTGGCCCGTCTTGGAGGCTCACACCTGGCCTGTAATCCCAGCACTTTGGGGGGCTGAGGTGGGAGGATCACTTGAGCCCAGGAGTTCAAGACCAGCCTGGGTCACATGGCAGGACCGCGTCACTATGAAAAAAAAAATACAAAAATTAGCCAAGTGTGGTGGTGTATGCCTTAGTCCCAGCTACTGGGGAGGCTGCAGTGAGAGGATTGAATGAGCCTGGGAGGTCAAGGCTGTAGTAAGCCATGATCATGCTACTGTACTCCAGCCTGGATGACAGAACAAGATGTCTCAAAAAATAAAATAGGTGCGCCGGGCGCAGTGGCTCAAGCCTGTAATCCCAGCACTTTGGGAGGCTGAGATGGGTGGATCACGAGGTCAGGAGATCGAGACCATCCTGGCTAACACGGTGAAACCTCGTCTCTACTAAAAATACAAAAAAAAATTAGCTGGGTGTGGTGGCATGCCTCTGTAATCCCAGCTACTTGGGAGGCTGAGACAGGAGGATTGCTTGAACCCGGGAGGCAGAGGTCATAGTGAGCTGAGATCACACCATTGCATTCCAGCCTAGGTGACAGAGTGAGACTCTGTCTCAAAAACAAAAAAAAACAACAAAAAAGTCGGTTTAACCTGGTCCTGCCACTGTGAATGGTGCTGTGGTAAATCATCTCGCACTTTTTGGGGGACACGTATAGGATGAACGTTGAGGGGCTTAAAGCAGGACAGTGACAGGGACAGACCTGTGCTTGAAGAAGCTATTGCTGCACAAAACTGAGGTGTGGCAGGTGCAGTGGCTCACGCCTGTAATCCCAACACTTTGGGAGGCCAAGGTGGGCAGATTACGAGTTCAGGAGATAGAGACCATCCTGGTTAACACGGTGAAACCCCGTCTCTACTAAAAATTACCTGGGCGTGGTGGCACGTACCTGTAGTTCCAGCTACTCAGGAGGCTGAGACAGGAGAATCGCCTGAACCC
>NW_012113088.1:0-1487 GCF_000951035.1 Colobus angolensis palliatus
GGCGGATCACGAGGTCAGGAGTTCGAGACCATCCTGGCTAACACAGTGAAACCCCTGTCTCTACTAAAAAATACAAAAAGTTAGCCGGGCGAGGTAAGCCTGTAATCCCAGCACTTTGGGAGGCCGAGACGGGCGGATCACGAGGTCAGGAGATCGAGACCATCCTGGCTAACACGGTGAAACCCCCGTCTCTACTAAAAAATACAAAAAGTTAGCCGGGCGAGGTGGTGGCGCCTGTAGTCCCAGCTACTCGAGAGGCTGAGGCAGGAGAATGGCGTAAACCCGGGAGGCGGAGCTTGCAGTGAGCTGAGATCCGGCCACTGCACTGCAGCCTGGGCGACAGAGTGAGACTCCGTCTCAAAAAAAAAAAAAAAAGATAAACATATCACGAACCAGTCTGTTTGAAATCTTTTCCAAAATGGGTGAGATTTTGAATGGATACATTCCCAGAAAATTGTGGAAAATGAACACATTCACAGAAGATTATGACGAAAAATTGATTCAAGACGGAAGAGATGACCTAATAATTCTATAACCATTAAAGACAATTAACCATTGATTTAAAATCTTTCTATAAGAAAACTCAGGTTGACGGTGTGGGAGACCAGAATGCGCTTCCCGAAAAGCAGGTCTGTGGGGCTGAGGGCCTCTGTGAGGAGCGACTGAGGGAGAGCTCCCGGTCCCCAGTCTACGCAGGACAGGGGCTTAAGAAGACAAAGGAATCCTGCCCCTCTACCAGGGAGAACAGAGGTTAACCACTGAAGACAGCTTCAGACCCGCATCACCTGCACCTGAAGATGGTTCCAGACGAATCTACACCAACAAGCTTTACGAAGGAACCTTTATCTGACATTTATTTGCCTTTCCTCAAGTTGCTGCTACAGAGACTCCAAGTCTTTCTTTTTTGCCTGGAACTTCTCCGAAAATCTATCATTCTTTGTTAAAGATGCTCCACAAGCTGGAATTCAAAGCCGCCTCGTTGAGAGTGACTCATGCCCTGGCGTCTCCCACACACACGTGAAACATACATGTTAATAAGCCCCTGCTTGTTTTTCTCCTATTCATCTCTGTTTTGTAAGAGGGATCTGTTCCAACTAAAAACGCACAGGGTTCTTATTTTCCCCTGCCCAGGGCTGCACAGATGTGCTCTACCCAGCTTTCAAGGAACAGAACACTCCAGTCTTTTACAAACTGTCCCTGAGGGTAGAAAGGAGGAGCACTCCCTGAATCATTGTGAAGCTGTTACAATCTTTAAAACAAACCAGACAAGAATCGTCCAAGAAAAGTAATGTTTCAGTACAATCTCACCCTCAAACAAAGACATACAAATCCTAAACAAATCATTAGCACACTGAACTCACGGTGTCTATTTTTTTTTTTTTTTTTTAATTGAGGCGGAGTCTCGCTCTGTCACCCGGACTGGAGTGCAGTGGCCGGATCTCAGCTCACTGCAAGCTCCGCCTCCCGGGTTTACGCCATTCTCCTGC
>NW_012113089.1:0-1300 GCF_000951035.1 Colobus angolensis palliatus
CACACACATACAGACAGATGCATTCTCCTGCTACTGCCATACATATAGGATTTGGGGCGAACTCAATATGTCAACATCCTGTTTCCAAATGTGTGTTTTGTTGGATTCCTGTGGAGTTGTTAGCATTATTCCATTCTGGAAACAAACTCATTTATGCCCAGTTATAATCAAACCAACCCTCCATACAAATCTACAGATAGCAGAAAGTTACTGTCATTTCATGTTTGACAAAATTTCATATCGTACAGTGTTGTGCTTGTTTGTCTATTAAATAAGATAGATCAGTCACCATCTGTGAAATTATGGCCAATATTAGAGTGCCCGTTTTAATATAGCCTTAAAAGCTTCATTCAACAATAGTGTGGTATAGCATAAACTGAGCGCTTATTGTGAGCCAAGCACTGGTCTAAGTGTTTCACAAGTATTTACTCATATCTAACCCATGTGAACTGCTGAGGATTAAATAACTGTTACTGCTCTGCAGATAGGGGAAGTAGATAGAAAAGAAATGAAACTTTCCCAAGTCTGCATAAAAATAAATGGTGAGGTGAGAGTTCCAAGTCAGACACTTTGGCTCTAAAGTCTACATGCATAACTGCAATACTGTGTCTCCAAATCTTTAGTGGAAAATTTGAAAGATAAAATTAAAGAGGTGGTGGTCCCTCAAATTCTTCAGTGTCCTCAGTACAGGTGGGAGCCTCATTCTGGATGTTTTCTCATGGTAAAGATGACCAGAAACTAGTTGCCCCACCACTCACTCTTCTTACCCTATCTCCCTGAATACATATTAGAATATAATTGGTACTGATAAGTAGACTTATTATATACCTTTTTGAGCTTTGTGATATTGAAGTCTTTGTGATATTGAAGCAGATTACCTCAAGATTAGCTGCCCAATAGCATTCATCTTTATCACATTTTTAAATGTTTTATATTTGTGGGTACATAATAAGTGTTTATATTTCTCAGGTACATGAGCTATTTTAATACAGGCATACAATGCATAATAATCATGCATAATAATCACATCAACATAAATGGGGTATTTATCACCTCAAGCATTTATTTCTTTGTTATAAATGTTTTAATTATACTCTTTATTTTTAAATGTACAATTATTGTCTGTATTCACTCTGTTGTACTATCAAAATACTAGATCTTACTCATTCTAATTAACTAACCATCCCTACTCTCCCCCAACCCCACACCACCCTTCCTAGCCTCTGGTAAACCATCATTCTACCCTCAATAGTGTTTAGTTCCCACAGATGAATGAGAACATGCAAAGTCTATTTTTCTG
>NW_012113090.1:0-1287 GCF_000951035.1 Colobus angolensis palliatus
TCTACTACTGACCTTTTGTTGTGTCTACTGAGCTCCTGGTCACCTCTTTTCTTTTGATGGAGATTTTAGCCCATGGCTCCCTCTCTCCGTCCCTCCCTCTCTCCCTCCCTCCCTCTCTCCCTCCTTCCCTTCCTTCCTCCCTTTGCTCCCCATCCCTCTTTCCTTCTTTTTCTCTTCCTCCTCCTTCTTCTCCCCTCTCTCTTTCCTTTTGTTTTTCCTTTTTCAGAATAGCACATTTTTTTGATTGAAGATTATAATTCAAACTCAATTCCTGGGTAGTACAAGGTTGAACATGAATAAAATCGAATGTGGAGATAGTGATGTTTTTTACTGAGCTACTGAAGGAACAGCAAGAGTAGCTCCAGTAGAATACTAGAAATAAATAAAATTAATGAAAAAACTGGTACAGGATTTATTAATACCCAGGTGTTCAGACATTTTCACAATTCAAGTTCCATAGGATATACACTTTTTCTCTTGCACATATGCATGCACACACATACCCGTGCACTCAAGTTATAACCCCAATTAAAAAATACACACAATAGAAAAAAACAAATATAAAAGAGAATTATCAAAAATAGAGGATTTTTTGCCACAAGAACCAGAAATACTAGAATAATTCAAAAGACCTTAAGAATCATACTTGGCGCCAGGCGCGGTGGCTCAAGCCTATAATCCCAGCACTTTGGGAGGCCGAGATGGGTGGATCACCAGATCAGGAGATCCAGACCATCCTGGCTAACACGGTGAAACCCCGTCTCTACTAAAAATACAAAAAATTAGCCGGGCGTGGTGGCGGGCGCTTGTAGTCCCAGCTACTCGGGAGGCTGAGGCAGGAGAATGGCGTAAACCCGGGAGGTGGAGCTTTCCGTGAGCCGAGATCGCGCCACTGCACTCCAGCCTGGGCGACAGAGTGAGACTCCCTCTCAAAAGAAAAAAAGAAATAGCTACAAGTGAATAATAGATGGTTCAGTCAAAACATCTCTTTCCAGCTGACTAGTTCTAAGACACACAGTTCCTTTGTAATTTTTGTTTGCAGTAGATGGTGTTAATGAACCTGATGTCCTAGCAAATAATGGAGCTTCTGTAACTCCTTTATAGTAGATACTTCTTGGAATGGGCATTTTTGGGGCAATACAATTAGGAATGACTAAAGGAAAATGTATTAACACAATATATGTGCAAAAAATGTCATCTCATACTTTAAACTTGGTGGATGCTGAAGCATCCTAAAAGTCAGACTGTGATATTACAATGTTTGCAAAAAAAAAAAAAAAAAAAAAA
>NW_012113091.1:0-1197 GCF_000951035.1 Colobus angolensis palliatus
ACCCCGTCTCTACTAAAAATACAAAAATTAGCTGGGCATGGTGGTGGGTGCCTGCAATCCCAGCTACTAGGGAGGCTGAGACAGAAGAATTGCTTTAATCCGGGAGGCGGAGGTTGCAGTGAGCCGAGATTGTGCCATTGCACTCCAGTCTAGGTGACAAGAGTGAGACTCCGTCTCAAGAAAGAAAAGTAAATAAATAAATAAATAAAAATTAATAATTAAATTAAATTTTAAAAAAAGAACAAAGAAAAGATGTTACCACGAACTCTAAAATGGCACACTTGCAGATTTCTCACTGGGGAAGATGTCTCGTCTTCCTCGTGTTGTTCCTGTTTTCTTTCTCATCCAGGGTCTGACAGAGATGACATCAACAGAAGCTCAGGCTAGAAGGAAGATGAGGTAGCAGTGGGCCTGGTCTGCCCCGCCCCCAAGAGTGACTGGCAGCACACACAGCCTGAATCGACAAGATTTTTAAAAACATGTATGTTTTGGTTTTCACAAATTCTCCCACCTGTTGGTAAGTACTTTTGAAAACTTAAATCGTAGACTCATTCTTTTATGACATTTTCCAACAGATGTTCCCTATATAAAATTTTCTCAGACTACGCTTAACTTCCTCTGAAGCCCAGGGCTCATGTCCATCTGTAATTCTGACATCTACCATCTTACAGGGGATTCTGTAATTACCAAGGCAATGAGCACAAATCGCTGGTTCTCTCAGCAATCCAACCCTCTGAAGCAAGAAATTGCACCCCTCTGCCAAGTGAGCGTCTGGCTTTTTCTCCTTAAAATCTGCATGAAATAGTTTGCCAATCCCAGATGATGTGATAAGATGTGGTGTGCTGCAATAAAAGGGGTAACCAGCACTTTGGGAGGCTGAGGCAGGTGGATCACCTGGGGTCAGGAGTTCAAGGCCAGCCTGGCCAACATGGCGAAAATCTATGTCTAGCAAAAACACAAAAATTAACTGGGCGTGGTGGCAGTCACCTGTAATCCCAGCTACTCGGGAGGCTGAGGCAGGAGAATCACTTGAACCCGGGAGGTGGAGGTTGCAGGAGAATCACTTGAACCCGGGAGGTGGAGGTTGCAGTGAGCCGAGATTACTCCATTGTATTCCAGCCTGGGCAACAACAGAAAAACTCCATCTCAAAAACAGGAAAAAAAAGGGTTGGGGCGTGGGAGGATAGCCAGGAAGAA
>NW_012113092.1:0-2385 GCF_000951035.1 Colobus angolensis palliatus
GACAGCCAGGGCAACAGAGGAGGTACCAGGACACATATTCCTAGAACTAGGAGGGCCTTTGTCAATCTTTTTTTTTTTTTTTTTTTTTTTGAGACTGAGTCTCACTCTGTTGCCCAGGCTGGAGTGCAGTGGCATGATCTTGGCTCACTGCAACTCCATCTCCCGGGTTCAAGCGATTCTCCTGCCTCAGCCTTCTGAGTAGCTGGAACCACAGGCACGTGCCACCATGCCCAGCTAATTTTTGTATATTTTTTAGTAGAGACGGGGTTTCACCATATTGGCCAGGCTGGTCTCGAACTGCTGACCTCGTGATCCACCCGCCTTGGCCTCCCAAAGTGCTGGGATTACAAGTGTGAGCCACCGTGCCTGGCCGAATCAAGTTTTCTAAGGAAGGAAACTCTGAGATCTTTTTCCTCTCTCTTCCCTCCCTCTTTCCTTCCATCTGAGCTAGAAAGAACAATTAGCAAATTCATGCTTTGTGAATCACCTTTCTGTTGACACTTTCATTCCCAAAGCTGATTGTTTCAATGTTTGCCCAACACTGAACAAGACCTGAACATCACTGTGATGGGGCTGGAGATAATGGGGGATGTAGGAAGCTGAGTGAGAAGGGGTATATCCAGTAGGATTTTTCATTTTCACCAAGACCAGCTTTTAATTGTTCCAGTGAATGGAGGAGAACGTTGACTGGGGTACATTCTGAAGAGTCCAGTTGGCTTTCAAATATTACATATGAGCCTTCCCTCTTCTTCCTACATAATTTTGCCATCTTAATTTATTATTCCACCTGATTTTATTATTTTATTCCTATTATTTATTTTTCCGAGATGGAGTCTCGCTCTGTCGTCAGGCCGGAGTGCAGTGGTGTGATCTCGGCTCACTGCAACCTCCACCTCCTGGGTTGAAGCAATTCTCCCACCTCAGCCTCCTGAGTAGCTGGGGTTACAGGTGCCCACCACCATGCCCAGCAAATTTTTGTACTTTTGGTAGAGACAGGATTTTGCGATGTTGGTCAGGCTAGTCTCAAACTCCTGACCTCAGGTGATCTGTCCACCTCAGTCTCCCAAAGTGCTGGATTACAGGCGTGAGCCACCGCGCCTAGCCTATTCTTATTTCTTATTTTTTATTTTTTATTTTTATTTTTTTTGAGACGGAGTCTCGCTCTGTCGCCCAGGCTGGAGTGCAGTGGCACAATTTTGACTCAGTGCAACCTCCGCCTCCCAGGTTCAAGTGATTCTCCTGCCTCAGCCTCCCAAGTACCTGGGACTACAGGCCCACACCTGACTAATTTTTGTATTTTTAGTAAAGGGTTTCACCATGTTGGCCAGGCTGGTTTCCAACTCCTGATCTCAAGAGATCTGCCCACCTTGGCCTCCCAAAGTGCTGGGATTACAGGCATAAGCCACCATGCCCGGCCCTTCTAGAACTTTCGCTCTTTCTCCCTTTTTTTGTTTTAGAGATTGGGTTTCACCATGTTGCCCCAGCTAGTCTAATTCTTGACCTCAAATGATCTGCCTGCCACAGTCTCCCAAAGTGCTAGGATTACAGATGTGAGCCACCGCTCCCAGTCCTAGAACTTTCTAATGTCGAAAGACAACAGTCAAGTAAACAAATAAAGAATACATTTCTGATAGTGCTAAAAAGAAAATAAAACAGGGTGATGGGGGAGAGAGCATCCGTGCATGTGTTGAGTGTGAGATAGAGATACAGCAAGAGTGAGAATGAGAGATATCATGAGATGGTGTGGTTATAGAAGTCCTCCATAGTGAGGTGACATTTGCATTGGATCTGTTGGATCCACTTCTGCCCCATCTCCCTGTGCCTGGACAGCCAGGGCAACAGAGGAGGTACCAGGACACATATTCCTAGAACTAGGAGGGCCTTTGTCAATCTTTTTTTTTTTTTTTTTTTTTTTTTTTTGAGACAGAGTCTTGTTCTGTCCCCCAGGCTGGAGTGCAGTGGCACAATCTCGGCTCACTGCAACCTCTGCTTCCTGGGTTCAAGCAATTCTCCTGCCTCAGCCTCCTGAGTAGCTGGGATTACAGGTGCCTGCCACCATGCCTGACTACTTTTTTTTTTGTATTTTTAGTAGAGTAGAGGTTTCACCATGTTGGCCAGGTTGGTCTTGAACTCCTGAGCTCAGGCAATCCGCCCACCTTGGCCTCCCCAAGTGCTGGGATTACAGGCATGAGCCACAGTGCCCGGCCTGTTAATCTTCTCACTTTATAGATGTGGAAATGGTACAGAAAGCAGGAGGGTTTTACCCCAGGGGGAGTAGCTATGCTGGAAACCAGGCAGGGGGCAGGGGGCCTTGCAGTGACTGACTGGTGCTATGCCCATCCTAAACACTTGAATCAAGTTTTCTTTTCTTTTTTTTTTTTTTTT
>NW_012113093.1:0-2737 GCF_000951035.1 Colobus angolensis palliatus
AAAAAAAAAAAAAAAAAAAATTTTTGTATTTGTGAAGACATTTTTCCTGAAAAAATAAAAGGATTACATCTGTCAACAGAAATCAAAAAGGTAGGTCCACAGAAATCTTTTCATTGTTATTGTTTACTAACTAAATGACCAGCAGGTTACCCATGGACCTATAGAGCTCACTAGACTATTGTTTTAAAACTATTTTTATTTGTATCTCTCTCTGTCCTTAGGGAACAAGGTGCTGGGAGGATACACGGCCCCGTTTAATACTCCTCATCTCTCATCACTGGCTATTTTCATTTTCGTCTTTACCCTGTACATGTCTCCTTAGGTGAATATTATTTTGCAAGAGAAGTGTGTTTGTTTCCTCAAAACAAAGAACATACAAATCAGGGCACTAGTCAGGTAGAGGAAACCTGCCAGCTGCTGTCACTCCTTTGGCCCCGACACATTGCCGCCCACCTAGGCAGCATGGGCGCCACCAAGCAGCAGCCCTTAAGGTGCTGGCCCTCTAGCAGTTCCATGACAAAGAGTGAGAGGTAACAGGACGCAGGCAGTGTCTGGTCTTGGGAACCTGTCTCTCACCTGGGGAGGGAGCAATTAAGGCATATGAATGATACAACAGGCAACGTTATCATTTGAACATGTATTTATTTAAATTCTTTTTTACCTCTCAATAGGGTTGTGAATGAATTTTCGGTTTTGTTGTTAGGTCTCGATTTTTTTTTTCTTCTTTTTTTTTTAGAAATGGAGTTTTGCGGGCCGGGCGCGGTGGCTCAAGCCTGTAATCCCAGCACTTTGGGAGGCCGAGACGGACGGATCACGAGGTCAGGAAATCGAGACCATCCTGGCTAACATGGTGAAACCCCGTCTCTACTAAAAAATACAAAAAACTAGCCGGGCGACGTGGCAGACGCTTGTAGTCCCAGCTACTCGGGAGGCTGAGGCAGGAGAATGGCATAAACCCGGGAGGCGGAGCTTGCAGTGAGCTGAGATCCGGCCACTGCACTCCAGCCTGGGCGACAGAGCAAGACTCCGTCTCAAAAAAAAAAAAAAAAAAAAAAAAAATTTTTGTATTTGTGAAGACATTTTTCCTGAAAAAATAAAAGGATTACATCTGTCAACAGAAATCAAAAAGGTAGGTCCACAGAAATCTTTTCATTGTTATTGTTTACTAACTAAATGACCAGCAGGTTACCCATGGACCTATAGAGCTCACTAGACTATTGTTTTAAAACTATTTTTATTTGTATCTCTCTCTGTCCTTAGGGAACAAGGTGCTGGGAGGATACACGGCCCCGTTTAATACTCCTCATCTCTCATCACTGGCTATTTTCATTTTCGTCTTTACCCTGTACATGTCTCCTTAGGTGAATATTATTTTGCAAGAGAAGTGTGTTTGTTTCCTCAAAACAAAGAACATACAAATCAGGGCACTAGTCAGGTAGAGGAAACCTGCCAGCTGCTGTCACTCCTTTGGCCCCGACACATTGCCGCCCACCTAGGCAGCATGGGCGCCACCAAGCAGCAGCCCTTAAGGTGCTGGCCCTCTAGCAGTTCCATGACAAAGAGTGAGAGGTAACAGGACGCAGGCAGTGTCTGGTCTTGGGAACCTGTCTCTCACCTGGGGAGGGAGCAATTAAGGCATATGAATGATACAACAGGCAACGTTATCATTTGAACATGTATTTATTTAAATTCTTTTTTACCTCTCAATAGGGTTGTGAATGAATTTTCGGTTTTGTTGTTAGGTCTCGATTTTTTTTTTCTTCTTTTTTTTTTAGAAATGGAGTTTTGCGGGCCGGGCGCGGTGGCTCAAGCCTGTAATCCCAGCACTTTGGGAGGCCGAGACGGACGGATCACGAGGTCAGGAAATCGAGACCATCCTGGCTAACATGGTGAAACCCCGTCTCTACTAAAAATACAAAAATTAGCCTGGCGTGGTGGTGGGCACCTGTAGTCCCAGCTACTTGGGAGGCTGAGGCAGGAGAATTGCTTGAATTCGGGAGGCAGAGGTTGCAGTGAGCTGAGATCACATCACTGCACTTCAGCTTGAGCAACAAGAGTGAGACTCCATCTCAAAAAAAAAAAAAAAGAATACAAATTTTTGGTGAGCATTAGAGAAATGGGAACTCTCATACACTGCTGGTAAGAATGTGAATTTTTTTTCTCTATCTCCTCTTCCCCCTTCTCCTGAATGTAAAATGTTACAACCACCTTGCACATAAGTCTGGCAGATCTTGACACAGTTAAACATAAAAATTCCATGACCCACCAATTTCATTCCTAGGTAGGTACCTAAGGAGAAATGAAAGCATACGTCCGTACAAAAAAATATACATAATCATAACAGTTTCATAGATAAGGACTGAGTGCATCCCTAGTGTCTAGCAAAAGGTGAAGGGATAAAGAAATTGTGGTACATACTGTATTATTCCATCTACAAAAAAATGTCCAAGCCGGGCTTGGTGGCTCATGCCTGTAATCTCAGCAGTTTGGGAAGCTGAGGCGGGAAGATCACTTGAGCCCAGGTGTTCGAGTCCAGCCTTGGCAACATAGGGAGACTCTGTCTGTACAAAAAATAAAGAAAATTAGCCAAGGCATGCATCTGTATTCTCAGGTACTCAGGAAGTCTAGGTGAGGATCCCTAGAGCCCCAGCGGTGGTGGAGGTTGCAGTGAGTTGAGATGATGTCACTGCACTCCAGCCTGGGTGACAGTGTGAGACCCTGTCTGCAAAAAAAAAAA
>NW_012113094.1:0-1194 GCF_000951035.1 Colobus angolensis palliatus
AAATACATTGGTTTGGTCCAGAAACGCGGGACAACTTGAAACAGAGGTCAGGGGAGGGGGGTGTTCCAGCTTATAGGTAGATTTAAACATTTTCCGGTTGGCTATTGGTTGAGTTTATCTAAAGACCTGGGATCAATAGAAATGAATGTCTGGGTTAAGATATGTGGAGACCAAAGTTTTTGCAGAGGAAGTCTTCAGGAAGCAGGCTTCAGAGAGAACAGGTTGTAAAATGTTTCTTATCAGACTTAAAGTCTGTGTTGATATTAATGTCGGGGAGGTATAAGGAGGCATGTTCGACTCCCACTTCCCATCACGTCCCAAAAGAGTCTCTCAAGTTAAATTTGAAGAGCCCTGGCTGAGGAGGAAATCCATTCAGATGGTTGGAGGAGGGGACTTAGAATTTTATTTCTCATTTACACTATCTATTTATCTGAGAGACAGAATTTTAAAATAGATGTGGCAAAATGTTAGCACTATGTGATTTGAGGTGAAGGGTATATGGGAAATCTTTGTGCTATTCTCATAACTGTTTTTGTTAAGTTGGAAATTATTTCAGAAAAAAAGTTAAAAACTTACAAAACAAGACATTTAAAAATCATGGTTTCTGTCAGTTTGGGTTCACAAGAAATTAAAATAAAAAAATCATGGCTTCTCTAGTCTATATTTCATCAAAATTCCAATTTTAGCAATGTGAAAAAAAAAAAAAACTGTTAGAACTGAGTACACATGGCCGGGTGCAGTGACTCAGTCCTGTAATCCCAGCACTTTGGGAGGCTGAGGTGGGCAGATCACCCGAGGTCAGGAATTTGAGACCAGCCTGGCCCACGTGGCAAAACCCCATCTCTATCAGAAAACAAAACAAAACAAAATTAGCCAGGTGTGGGATGGTTCATGCCTGTAGTCCCAGCTACTCAGGAGGCTGAGGCGGGAGAATGGCTTAAACCCAGGAGGCAGAGGTTGCAGTGAGCTGAGGTTGCGCTACTGCACTCTAGCCTGGGTGACAGAGCAAGACTCTGTCAAGAAAGAAAGAAAGAAAGAAAGAAAGAGAGAAAGAGAGAAAGAGAGAGAGAGAGAGAGGGAGGGAGGGAGGAAGGAAGGAAGGAAGGAAGGAAGGAAGGAAGGAAGGAAGGAAGGAAGGAAGGAAGGAAAGAAAGAAAGAAAGAATAAACAACTGTGTACACATGAAAGGGTGTG
>NW_012113095.1:0-1047 GCF_000951035.1 Colobus angolensis palliatus
GTATTTTTTAGTAGAGACGGGGTTTCACTGTGTTAGCCAGGATGGTCTCGATCTCCTGACCTCGTGATCCGCCCATCTCAGCCTCCCAATGTGCTGGGATTACAGGCCTGAGCCACCGTGCCCAGCCTGTTTTTACATTACTAACTGAAGGAAAATGCATGCCATTTGAGACTTTTTAGGATTATGAAACAGAAAGATGTTAGAAAGAGTGAAATCAAGATTATAAGATGAATGCCTAGTGATTTCCCATCAAAACTCTTCCAGAATTACCCTGTTTGATGAGAAGGATGAGCAGGAATATTGTCATGGTGAAGAAGAACTCTCTGGTGAAGATTTCTTGGCTGTTTCTCTGCTAAAGCTTTGGCTAACTTT
The DNA here is from genome assembly GCF_000951035.1 of Colobus angolensis palliatus. Lineage (NCBI taxonomy): Eukaryota > Metazoa > Chordata > Mammalia > Primates > Cercopithecidae > Colobus > Colobus angolensis. Next base: position 373 of record NW_012113095.1, read on the forward strand.
CTATAACATTCTTATACTAAGCAGATATTATCATTCATTGGCCCTCCAGAAAGTCACCAAGCAAAATACCTTAGGCAATCTTAAAAATCGTTGCCATAACCTTTACTCTTGGCTTGTCTATTTCTGCTTTGGCTGGATCACTTCTACGTCTTTGTAGCCATTGCTTAGATTGTGCTTTGTCTTCGAGACTGTACTGGTAAAGCCCATGTTTCATCTCCCATTACAGTTCTTTCAAGAAATTCTTCAGGGTCTTGATCCCACTTATTTAAAACTTCCTTTGAAAGCTCTGCTATTGTCTGCAGCTGATCTGGGTGCAATAGTTTTGGCACCAATCGAGTAGAAAATTTGCTCAACTTTAATTTTTTAGTCAGAATTAAATAAGCTAGACCAGTTGAAATGTTTATAGCATTGGCTATTGTTTCTGCTTTTCATCATCAGCCCTCTTAAATTAAGACACAAACAAGAGCCTGGGCAACATAGGGAGATATAATCTCTACTTAAACAAACAAACAAACAAACAAACAAAAATCAGCCAGGAGTCCCAGCTACTTAGGAGGCTGAGGTGGGAGGTTTGCTTGAGCCTGGGACATGAGGATGCAGTGAGTAGGATAACACCATTGCACTCTAGCCTGGGTGACAGAGTGAGAACTTGTCTCAAAAAAAAAAAAAAAAAAA
>NW_012113096.1:0-1008 GCF_000951035.1 Colobus angolensis palliatus
AGGCATGAGTCACCGTGCCCGGCAATTTTTGTATTTTTAGTAGAGATGGGGTTTCGCCATGTTGGCCAGGCTGGTCTCAAACTCCTGACCTCAGGTGACCCACCCTGCCTCGGCCTCCCAAAGGATTACAGGTGTGAGCCACTGCGCCCGGCCAAATGTCGCTGTTTCTATGTGAGCATCTGTAGGTAATGGTGAGGGTAGAAAGGGTGACTATGATTAGTAGCCCTTGAAAAATACTGTGCAGGCCAGGTGCTCATTGGCTCATGCCTGTAATGCCAGGACTTTGGGAGGTCAAGGCAGGAGGATCGCTTGAGCCCAGGAGTTCGAGACCAACCTGGGCAATGTAGTGAGACCCCTCTGCCCCGTCTCTAAATAAAGAAAAAAAAAAATGAAAAATGCTATGCAAAACTCAAACCAAACAAATGCCACAAAACGAAACAAAACAAAACAAAAACTCCCTCCCAAAAAAACCAAAACTGAGAAGAAGGAGCCTAAGAGGTAGATGACCAGCAGAAAGTTACATTCTGTGATCTTGGAAATGAGATCTTGGAGAATAGCAATAGATAGGTGAGAGTAGTGGCCAAGGCGGTGGGCTGTGCAGACCAGAGAGACTTGTGGGTCTTAAGTCTGCATCTCACTCTGGCAAATGAGTTGGCTTCTTGAAGCCTTGGTGTCCTCATCTGTAAATGAGGATGACAGCACCTATCCTGTAAGGCTGGTGGAAGGATAGAATAAATAATGCAGGTAAAGCTCTTGCCATAGTGCCTGGCCTGCAGGAAGCTTTTGTTGTTGTGCATGTTTTATAATCCTTTGGACTGTAGTCATTGGGTACTTGGTGTTCATTGTTTTGACTCCTGTTGTTTAAGCTCCTTGAATGTCCTCAAGGCAAAATTGACATCACCTTTTGTCCTTCTTTTTTTTTTTTGAGACAGAGTCTCGCTCTGTTGCCCAGGCTGGAGTGCAGTGGCTGGATCTCAGCTCACTGCAAGCTCCGCCTCCCGGGTTTAC
>NW_012113097.1:0-624 GCF_000951035.1 Colobus angolensis palliatus
CGCTCGTGGCGTTGGACGGGCGCGCCCCGGCCTGGCCGGCGCTAGAGGCCAGGAGTACGAGGAGCAGGAGAGCCGGCATGGGGCGTGCAGGGGTCGTACCGGGTCGCCAGGCTGCGGGGAGAACGAGAGCAGAGGTTGGAGCGCTGGGCGGGAGACAGACGGTCAGAGGGTGAGAAGCGTGGAGAAGGCTGGGCAGAGAGGCTGGGGAGGGAGGGCGGGCGGGGGGCGGCAGAGTGTGGGGAGCAACAGGCTCCAGGAGGCAGGAAGGGCGGAGGGAGCTGAGCTGCGTGGGCCCAAGCTGGCCGCCCCACGCGCGGTGGGCGACGATGGGAGAGCAATGGAAACGCGCCTGGGCACGGCTGGGGGAGAGAAATGAGCATGGGCGGACAGAACCGGGATCAAGCGAGAGATGAATGCGGGAGAAGCGATTGGGAGGGTCGACAGACACCAGAGGGGTGTGCAGACATTAGGACGAGAAGCGAGGCGAGGCGCGATGTAAGGAGAAGAAACGGGGGCGGAGAAGAGGAGAGGGCAGGGGAGGCAGCCGAAGGGAGGCGCGAGGAGGGGAGGGGAGGGTGGCGAGGGGAGTGGAGGCCGGGGAGGGAAGGAAGGGAGACAGATGAG
>NW_012113097.1:6724-7896 GCF_000951035.1 Colobus angolensis palliatus
AATCCCAGCATTTTGGGAGGCCAAGGCGGATCACTTGAGGTCAGGAGTTCAAGACCAGTCTGGCCAATATGATGAAACCCTGTCTCTACTAAAAATACAAAAAAAAAAAAAAAAAAAAAAATTAGCTGGGCATGGTGGTGTGCACCTGTAGTCCCAGCTACTCAGGAGGCTGAAGCAGGAGAATCTCTCGAACTCGGGAAGTGGAGGTTGCAGTGAGCTGAGATTATGCCATTGCACTCCAGCCTGGGCAACAGAGTGAGACTCCGTCTCAAAAACAAACAAACAAACAATAAAACAAAGTTATCTAGAATTACCATGCACTTCCACTCTGCCGTGTCTACCCCAAATAATTCAAAACATGTGTCCACACACAAACTTATCCTTGAATGTTCATGACAGCACCTTGCACAACAGCCAAACACTGGAAACAATGCAAGCGCCCAACAAACCGTGACAGGTACCAAAAGCTGAGATACAAACCACAGCATGCACGAACTTTGAAGACATGACGTTCAGTGGAAAAGTCCAGCCATAAAGCTCACTTAGTGTATGATTTCACTAATATGAAATGTCACAATAGTCAAATCCACAGAGACAGAAAGCCGATTAATAATTGCCCGGAGCTGGGGACAGGGGAATGGGAGTGACCACTCATGGGTGCCAGTCTTCCTCGTGTGGTGAGGAAAATACCCTGGAACTAGATAATGGCCATGGCTGCACAACCTCACAGATATGCTAATGCCACTGAATCAGACACTTTAAGAATGGTTAAATGGTGTATTTCCCACAATTAAAAAGGGAATAGGGATTGGCATGGTGGCTCATGCCTGTAATCACAGTACTTTGGGAGACTGAGGCAGGCGGATCACTCGAGGTCAGGAGTTCAAGACCAGCCTGGCAAACATGGTGAAACCCTGTCACTACTAAAAATACAAAAATGAGCCGGGCACCTGTAATTCCAGCTACTCGGGAAGCTGAGGCAGGAGAATTGCTTGAACCTAGGAGGCTGAGGTTGCAGTGAGCTGAGATCGCACCACTGCACTCCAGCCTGGGTGACAGAGTGAGACTCCATTTAAAAAAAAAAAAAAAAGGAAACAGTCAAATGGCATCAACCACTCCCCTGTCCACACTCTGGTTCCATGTCGTCACACCTGGAATAAAACCCCAACTCC
>NW_012113097.1:12991-13564 GCF_000951035.1 Colobus angolensis palliatus
CACACATACACCACACACCACACACACACCACACACATACACCACACACCACACACACACCACACACATACACCACACACCACACACATACACCACACATACCACACGCACACCACACACATACACCACACACCACACACATATACCACACATACCACACACACACCACACACACCACACACATACACCACACATACCACACACACACCACACACATACACCACACACACCACACACATACACCACACAACACACACATCACACACACACCATAGACGTACATAACCCCCCACACACCCCACAAACCACACACCACACACACTGTACACACCACACACCATGCACACACATACCACACACACCACATACCCCCCACACACTGCACACACCATACACCACACATACCACACTCACACACCACACACACACCCCAGACACTGCACACACCACACACCACACATACCACACACACCACACACACACCACACACCACACAGACCACACATACACACACCACACACTCCACACACCATACACTCCACACCACACACTGCACAAACCACACACCACACG
>NW_012113097.1:13614-14253 GCF_000951035.1 Colobus angolensis palliatus
CCACACACACCACACACACACACCACACACCACACAGACACCACACACACACACCACACACACACCACACACAAACCACACATCACACACACACCATACACACACACCACACACAACTTCTCTACCCCTCCTGGTCAGGGCAGCACCTATAGGTAGGTGGAGAGAGGACGTGCACCTGCAGACACAGCAGCCTATCCAGACACGGGATGAATTCTTCCCTGACCTCACGCAAAGCTGTGCAGAGACACACGGCCACTCACACTGACCCAGAGCACAGGGCACCCAGACAGTCCCAGATACAACACGAAAGGACCTGGTGGCACACCTGTGGCCTCCTCCCAGCACACGGACACACATACACGCCTCTCCACGTGGACACACAACACAAACATGGGCTTCTGCACGTTTCGACCCCTACACACTGGGACGGACCACTTACAGCTCTGGGACAGGGCCAGGGACCTGCCCCACCTGGCTCCACGTGGGTCCACGACCACACACATCACAGCTCACAGCCACGCAACCTCAGGGGTGCACACACGTGTGCAAACACACCCTCACCAACAATGGAGAGTCTGGAAGGAGCCACGTGACACCTCCGCCCCACACCCGCCCCCACCTCGGCTCTCACGCATACAG
>NW_012113097.1:19113-19436 GCF_000951035.1 Colobus angolensis palliatus
CCAGATCCCTGCGCCGCCGAGTCTGCGTGCCTGTCTCTGGGTCTCCGCGTCCCGGGGCGCCCCGTCCACGCCTCCGCCCGGACCCCTGCCTCCCTCGCCCGTCTCTGTCTCTAGGGGGGGTCTCAGTCCTCGTCTCTCGCTGCGGGTCTCCGCGCATCTCGGCGTCTCTCTCCGTCCCGGCGCCTCTGTCCCGGGCTCTCCCCAGCTCCTAGCCTCAGTTCCCTGCGCACCTCCATTTCCCTCCTTCCCCCGCCCGATCTCCGTCTCCCCTCTGTCTCCACATTCCGCTTGTCTCTCCTCCCTGGATCCACGTCTCTGTCCCA
>NW_012113097.1:21304-22051 GCF_000951035.1 Colobus angolensis palliatus
GGCTGAGCCTGGATCCTGGGTCTGAGGGTGGGGGGCTTAGCCTGGATCCTGGGTCTGAGGGTGGGGGGCTGAGCCTGGATCCTGGGTCTGAGGGTAGGGGGCTGAGCCTGGATCCTGGGTCTGAGGGTGGAGGGCTGAGGTCATACCCTGAGCATGCGGGCTGCCACTGAGACGATCTGTGGGAAGTAGGCGACGTTGTGGCGGAACTTCTCCTGCATGTCACACAGGAACAGGATAGAGGATCCTGGAAGGACTCGGCCCAGGATGGGCCTGGCAGCCGCCATTTTCTGGGGGTGGGCAGAGGGGCGCTGGGTCAGGCCCGAGGACTCCTCTCAGTGTCTCCAGCTGGCGTCCAGGTCCTTGCACACAGAGCCTTGCAGGGCCCAGGGCACCTTGCCAACCTTCTTCCCACCTCCAGGTCTCTGCATCTGCTGTTCCCTGAGCCTGGAACGGGCTTCTTTCTTATTTCTGTCCTATTCGGCAGGGAGGTGACTTCCTTGGGAAGCCTTCTGGGCCACGTCCACATGTGGCTCCAGGTGTCCCCCTCCCGGCCCCCATGTTCTCCTTGCTGAGGACTGTGTATAACGTCAAGGAGTGTTTCATGATCCTGGTTACTATTTGCCCTGGTTACCATCTGCCCCGGTCACCATCCGCCCTGGTTACCATCTGCCCCGGTCACCATCCGCCCTGGTTATCATCTGCCCCGGTTACCACCTGCCCTGGTTACTATCAGATCCCAGTTACCAT
>NW_012113098.1:0-1241 GCF_000951035.1 Colobus angolensis palliatus
CTCATATATCACAACACAGCAGCCTGGTCCTAAAGCCCCAGAGCTGGCGTGGGGGAGGGGAGCCTAGGAGAGGGAGACGCAGAGAAAGAGAAATTAAGAGACGACTGCTGCATTGGACAGCAAGTGTCTCCTGTTTTGACCACGGGTTTTTTTTTTTTTTTTAATTTTATTTTTTTACTAGAATTGAGATTTCACCATGTTCCCCAGGTTGGTCTCCATTATCATAGCCCAGGCAATGATAAGTAGGAAGAAACTGCTCACATACAACTTGGATGCTTCTGTTTTTAATTTTTTTTTTAATTTTATTTTTTTCCTCTCTTGGGATAAGATAGCCTTTGTCTATTTCTCAGAGGCTGCATTTTTTTTCAAAAGAATTTTATTATCAGCCTTGTCTCATCTTTGCTACCTAAAAACTCCTTTAGAACTGGTCTCACAATAAAGCATACCCCATAAGCAGTTCCTCTGACTGCTTAGGGATCTTTGCTCCTTATTATCATCACTCATCGTTTTTGTCTGTTTGTGTTGTTCCCATTTCTTGTCTCTCTGGCCCCTCACCATCTCTCCTGCTTCGATGGCTGCCTCCTTCTCTCCTCTCTCTGTGTGGCTGCATTGTATCGATTCGGGGCCTGGAATTAGAGATGTGGCTCTCTCCTCAACAGCTTTGTGCCCTGAGCTTTGTGCCTTTTGGCTCTCCAGCCTGTGAAAGGGGTGTCATGACTGAAACGGGCTGGATTTGCAGGGAAATCAGGTAACATAAGAAAACCACCGGGTGGGGCCAGAAATTGCCTCTAGTCAGGCTCAGTGTCCCTGTGTTTGAAGTGAAGCGCTTCTACTCAGGAGGCTGAGGCGGGAGAATCGTTTGAACCCAGGAGGTGGAGGTTGCAGTGAGCTGAGATCGTACCACTGCACTCCAGCCTGGGTGACAGAGCGAGACTCTCATAATTAAAAAAAAAAAAGTAAAAATAAACACAAATTTAAAAAGTGAAGGGCTTTTAAACATGGTCCTGCCTCTGCCACTCCATCCTTGCTCTTTCTTTAGATTTGTAAGCCTCTTAGACTAGAAAGGATGACAAGATGGCAACAGGAAGGGCACTGGATAGATTGTATATATATACACATATACATATACATGTATACATGCCTCTATGTATATTGCATGTTTATGTGTATATGTATATACATATCTGTTTGTGCGTGCCATGTTAGTCATTCAGCTTTACATGGACTCATTACCTGATTTA
>NW_012113099.1:0-1145 GCF_000951035.1 Colobus angolensis palliatus
CCTGGCTAATTTTGTATTTTTAGTAGAGATGGGGTTTCTCCATGTTGGTCAGGCTGGTCTTGAACTGCCAAGCTCAGGTGACCCACCGACTCAGCCTCCCAAAGTGCTGGGATTACAGGCGTGAGCCACCATGCCTGACCTTTTTCTTTTTTTGAAACAGAGTCTTGCTCTGTCGCCACACACTGGAGTGTAATAGCATGATCTCAGCTCACTGCAACCTCCACCTCACTGGTTCAAGCCATTCTCCTGTCTCAGCCTCCAGAGTAGCTGGGATTACAGGCATGTGCCAACATGCCTGGCCATTTTTTTGTATTTTTTTGTTGAGATGGGGTTTCACCATGTTGGCCAGGCTGGTCTCAAGGCCTAGGTTTCTATATGTCTCAAGGTCTGCTTTGTATTTAGAATAAATAGTGCAATGAGTGTAAATAACAAACAAAATAGCATTACATATGAAAAGGGCTGGGCACGGTGGCTCGTGCCTGTAATCCCAGCATTTGGGGAGGCTGAGGTGGGAGGATCATGAGGTCAGGAGTTTGGGAGGCCAAGGTGGGAGGATCACGAGGTCAGGAGTTCAAAACCAGCCTGGCCAACATGGTGAAACCCTGTCTCTACTAAAAATACAAAAATTAGTCAGGCGTGATGGCAGGTGCCTGTAATCCCAGCTTCTCAGGAAGCCTCAGCTTGAACCCGGAGGCAGAGGTTGCAGTGAGCCGAGATCAGGCCACTGCACTCCAGCCTGGGCAACAGGGCGAGACTCCGTCTCAAAAAAAAAAAAAAAATTATAGATGAAGAAAAACATTTTTAAAATTACTGGAGACCTTAATATTTAAAATAAACGTATAATTTGTCCTTTTCCTTTATAAAGTAAAAAATAATTTACTATTCTGTGTTAGTCTGTTTTCATGCTGCTGACAAACATACCTGAGAGTGGGTAATTTATATAGGATAAAGGTTTAATTAATAACTTACAGTTCCACGTGGCTGAGGAGGCCTCACAATCATGGCAGAAGGCAGGGAGGAGCAAGGCGCATCTTATGTGGATGTTGGCAGGCAAAAAGAGGCGGCTTCTGCAAAGAAAACTCTTAATTTTAAAACCATCAGATCTTGTGAGACTCATTCACTATCATGAGAACAGCTTGGGAAAG
>NW_012113100.1:0-1339 GCF_000951035.1 Colobus angolensis palliatus
GATGGTCTCGATCTCCTGACCTCGTGATCCGCCCGTCTCGGCCTCCCAAAGTGCTGGGATTACAGGCTTGAGCCACCGCGCCCGGCCAACTTCTTAAACTTAAAATTAATCTTTATATTCTAGTGTCTTCCAATTAAATAAATGGAGGCCATGCTCATGACTCACACCTGTAATCCCAGCATTTTGGGAGGCTGAGGTGGGCAGATCACTTTAGGTCAAGAGTTCGAGACCAGTCTGGCCACGACGGCAAGACATCATCTCTACAAAAAATATAAAAAATTAGCCAGGCATGGTAGCACATGCCTGTAGTCCCAGCTACTCGGGAGGCTGAGGTGGGAAGATCACTTGAGCTCAGGAGTTCAAGGCTACAGTGAGCTATGATCATGCCACTACACTCCAGCCTAGGCAACAAAGCAGGTCCTGCACAATCAGTCAATCAATAAAAAGCGCATATGGCTCTTTAGCATCATTAGTTACACACAACCTTAAGAAAATCTCAAAATATGTTTTTATGTTCCATCTCTTTGAACAAAAATTATTCACCTACTATTTTTATTTCTTGAAAAAGCATTATTGGTTGATAAAAAGACTACTCCCATTATTACCTGGCCTGTCTTTTCCAGCAAATGACTTAAGTCATACAGAATATACTAACCCTACCAAATCTAACCATAGTGCCCCCTAACAAAAATCCTAAATAGCAGGCCATAGGAGAATGCACTTGTAGTCCCAGCCATTCAGGAGACTGAGGCAAGAGGATTGCTGGAGCTCATGACCAGCCTGGGCAACATAGCCAGCTCTATATCTCTCTATCTATCTACTATTTATCTATCTCACCTATTTATTATTTATTTCACATAGGGTCTCACTCTGTCCCCCAGGCTAGGGTGCGGTGGTATAACTGTGGCTCACAGCAGCCTCAAACTCCTGGGCTTAAGCAATCGTCCCACCTCAGCCTCCCAATTAGCTGGGACCACAGGCACATACCACCATACTTGGCTAATTTTTATATTTTTGGTAGAGACAAGGTCTTGCTCTATTAACCAGGCTGGGCTCAAACTCCCAGTATCATGCAATCCCCCTCCCACCTAGGCCTCCCAAAGACTGCATCTCAATGTAGAAAACAAAAACAAACCAAACCAAATAAAAACAATGATATGAGGTTTTCTATGGGGGTGAGGGAGTGGCTCATGTTATTTCTGAAAAGATCTGGAGAAAAATAAATTCTATATCTTTATCACACACTTCCTGCCATAGAAGATCTCTGGGTTGGCCGGGTGGGGTGGCTCAAGCCTGTAATCCCAGCACTTTGGGAGGCCGAGACGGGCGGATCACGAGG
>NW_012113101.1:0-3055 GCF_000951035.1 Colobus angolensis palliatus
TTTTGAGACGGAGTTTCACTCTTGTTGCCCAGGCTGGAGTACAATGGCGTAATCTCGGCTCACCGCAACCTCCATCTCCTGGGTTCAAGCAATTCTCCTGCCTCAGCCTCCCGAGTAGCTGGGACTACAGGCGCATGCCACCATGCCCAGCTAATTTTTTGTATTTTTAGTAGAGATGTGATTTCACTGTATTAGCCAGGATGATCTCAATCTCCTGACCTCCTGATCTGCCCGCCTCGGCCTCCCAAAGTGCTGGGGGCGGGGTGCTTTCTATAATTGAACTATGCTTTCCAAATCTATCCCTGTTGTTTTCTACTGCCCATCAAAGAATGTTCTGGCTGTTTTTGAGTTTTTAAGCATCTGGATTCAGGGAGAGAGAGAAAGTAGCAGATGCTCTAGCTCTTTATTGAACCCCTCTTCTACTTTGTTCATATGAAGGAGGCTAATAAAACTGCCTAATTTTCAGTACTTATATAGATCCCTCTTCACATAAAGGAAGGGAGAGTGAATTTTTGAAATAGGCAAGGAATTTTTTTTAGCAAGGTCAAGGCCAAGTTCTTCTAGCATCTAAAAGAAAGTTCCCTTTTTCTGTTTTTGTTTTTTGTGTTTTTTTGTTGTTGTTTATCCCCTTTTTATTTGTCAGTTGGATGCTTGTGTCATTTTCTTCTAAAACTACTGTTGAAATCCCATTAATTGCAGTAATCTGACCATTCCGTCCCCCCACAATAACTTCAGACTTGTCCTGAATAAATCATTTTCTATTCCGTTCCCTTCATCACCCTGCCCAACCCTCATCCTCACCTCCAGGTGCACTCTGCTTCAAGGGATGCATGTTTTTCTCTCCGATGTCATTTTAGGCAACTTTTACACTTTCTACCCTCATCATGAAAATAAGATATTGGCCGGGCGCCGTGGCTCACGCCTGTAATCCCAGCACTTTGGGAGGCCGAGGCGGGCGGATCACAAGGTCAGGAGATCGAGACCACGGTGAAACCCCCTCTCTACTAAAAGTACAAAAGATTGGCCGGGCGCGGTGGCGGGAGCCTGTGGTCCCAGCTGCTCCGGAGGCTGAGGCAGGAGAATGGCGTGAACCCGGGAGGCGGAGTTTGCAGTGAGCTGAGATCCGGCCACTGCACTCCAGCCTGGATGACAGAGCGAGACTCCATCTCAAAAAAAAAAAAAAGAAAAGAAAAAAGGAAACCATTCATAGTAGGGACTAATCCAGCAAGGCAAGAGTCCCTGGCTTAACACTTAGTATATTAAAGAAAACCACCCACAAAAAATATTTCATTGTCCCTGAAACATTTTTCTATATTTAAATGGTAGTGCAAACATTTTTTTTCTAAGATGTTGGATTTAAAGTTCCCAGTGACACACATAACTCTTTATGCAGAGTGTTGCAATTTTAAAGATTGATTACCGTTTTTACATTTGTTTTCACATACTGGTTAATAGTGGGCCAATTATTAAACCTATGTGATCATGAGTTGAGATCTGAACCTTGAGCTCAGTCCTTTTATCTTTTCTGGAACTGGCTTATGTTTCAAAGAATCAGCAGAAAAGAAAACCATAGATGACAAACCACCTAAAACTCCTAAGCACACTTAACTTTAAACAATAAAGTATGTTTTTTTTAAAAAAATTGGTTCTTTGTGGGAGATTTTTCACTTTTGTAAAATCTAGAATTTTCAACTTCATTAAGATCCACTTATTTTCCATTAAAAAAAATTCCATTATTACAGGATTCTTTGAAAACCTTACATCTCCCTCAATCCTGGGTAAAGAAATACTGCTGTATTTTGGAGTGATTGAATTATTCAAATCTGTCCAAATAAAAAGAAACTGACTTAGTTTTCAACTTTGAGTTCTCCAATCTTTAATAATTATTTTTATCCCGTTAAGACTGTGACGTCATCATGGCTATACCTACCTAGAGGTTTAATTGAGATTCAGGCTCTGGGTTCAGATCCTAGCTTTTCCACTTCCTACAATTCTGTGCCTGTTCCCTTGAGAGTTAAACTGGGGAGATGAAAAGTGTATACCTTATAGGCTTGAGGTGTAGATCAGTGCGTTAATCCATGTAGGATACTTAAGCCAGGGCCTGACAAACTCTAAGGCTTCAGTAATTGTTAGCTAGGGCCACTGTTCTGAATTGGCTGATAGCCTTTTTCATCCAGTAATGCCAGATGAAATGATTGGTTTATACATGACAGGTGTTCCTAGGGGAAATGCAGAGCCTATCTGGAATCACCCACACTCAAGTCAGTCATTGATATTTTGGCATTTTATACCCAAGAGCTGAAATTGGCTTTAGCCTCCGCCTTTTGGCATATATATAAATCAAATTTTCCTCCGCAACTCTCTGTTTTACTTTTGGCCCCACCTGTTTCTGAGAATGTCATCAGGTGAGGGGCAGCCATCAATATAGTCTCTTCTACCTTGCAAATGACCACTTACCCAGCTTAATTAATAGCTTAGCTTTTGACAAATAGTAAAATGCCATAACTAAATCTGTTTTACTATCATGTCTCTTGTGGGAGAAACAACCCGTAACACTTTGTGTAACTGTCAGCAGTTTGTGCTTAAGATGTGTTCTGTAACCTGGAGCCTCACCTTCACCTCACTTCCTATCACCCTAGCAGCTCATGACAGACCATTTCAGAGAAGATTTATTATTTGTCTTTGTTTCTAGTCAACTGGAAATCAGTGAGATGATTTTAGTGGGCTTTTTTTTTTTACTGTATTTTGTTTTTCCTTCTATTGTTATGACTAATGAAACACTGGAAATTTATGAGGTTTTATTATTCTAAATATTTTAAAAATAATTTATTCCTCTGTACTGTTTGTTACTATGTCACTAACTCTAGTCTATGGGGATTGAGGCAACAACATTGATCTTCACTCTTCAAACTTTTTGTTTTTTCCAGAACAAACTAAATCTACCAGACAGATTGGATGTGACTATTTTTTTTTTTTTTGAGACGGAGTCTCGCTCTGTCGCCCGGGCTGGAGTGCAGTGGCCGGATCTCAGCTCACTGCAAGCTCCGCCTCCCGG
>NW_012113102.1:0-1976 GCF_000951035.1 Colobus angolensis palliatus
CCGCCACCATGCCCAGCTAATTTTTTTGTATTTTTAGTAGGGATGGGGTTTTACCATGTTAGCCAGGATGGTCTCGATCTCCTGACCTCGTGATCTGCCCACCTCGGCCCCCAGAGTGCTGGGATTACAGGCATGAGCCACCACGCCCAGCCTTCTGTTTCTGAATTTTTATCAGTTTGATTCAACTATTCGTATATGACATAATGTTTCTATTATTACAATTTTGGCTTTATGTGTCTCATAGGGCTGCTTGCACCTCACTATTCTTTGTGTTGTTGGTTTTTTTTCTCCCAGAATTTTCCTGGATATTTTTGCTTGTTCATTTTTCCAATTGAACTTCATAAAATTCATTTATTCTTTATTTTCCCTCCCTCAAATTATATTGTAATCACATTAAATTTATTAATTAATTTAGGGAAAATTGATATCTGTATGATGCTCAATTTCTATCAAAGAACAAGTTATACTTTATTATTAGTTCAAAATTTTACTTGTTTTACTTAAGATAATTTTCAAGTTCTAGTCATAGAGATTTTATACATTTATTTTTAATTTTACTACTAATTATTTTGTATTTAAATCAAAATTATAAATGGGATCTTTACTTCCATTATATTTTATGCCTAGTTCTTATTTGTTATCCAAAGATTGTTAATTTCTGTATATTAGTTTTATGTCTGATACTTTCACTCAATCCTCTTATTTTTGTAGCTAATTTTCAGTTGATTAGCTTGTGTTTTCTAGGCATAATTTATATCATCTATATTTAGTTTTATCTTTTCCTGCATCATTTTTATACATATAGTTTATTTTGAATCTCTAATTTTTTGTCTAATACCTACAAAAAAGTTAGATAATAATGATGATAATGAAAACATTTGTTTTATTTCTAAATTTAATGAGTATGGTTTTAGTATTTCTTCATCAGTCTAATGATAGAAGAAGTATTTCAGCAACTAAAGGTTCAGCTATTTTTAGTTGATTAAGATTCTTTAAACTCACAAATGGACTTTGAAACCTATCACATGCATTTTCAGAAAAGCTAAAGGTGTTTATATCATTTTTCTTCTGCTTAGATCTATGTGTATAGTGAATTAATATAAATAGCTTTCCTAATGCTGAAAATTCTTACATAACTGGAAAAATCTTAATTGACCAGTATGTAGTTTTCTTTTAATGAGGTGCTTCAGTCTGCTAATATTTTATTTAGAGTATTTTGCATTGATAATCATAAGAGAGATTTGCCTGTGCCATTTTTTATTTGAAATTTTTGTTGAATGTTGGTATTAATTGTTGCTTCATAAAGAAAACATGACCATTTTTCTTCTTTTCCTATGCTACAGAATTATTTGCTCTTTGAAGATTTGTCAGAAATTCCCACAAAACCATTTGGTCCTCTTTGTGTGTGCTTTTATTAGGGGGAGGAGACTACAGGGGAGCTTTATGAAATGGCTTTCTATTTTTTTCTATTTAATTAATATGTTCGTTTATTTTATCTATACTTGGGTCTGTGTTGGTAAATTATATTTACCTAGAAAGTTATCTATTTTATCTGAATTTTTAAACAACTGAAATTGAGCAAAGTTATGTTTTATGATTCCTTTAATTTTCTCTGTAAATATAATGTCTTCTTCCTCATTATTTCTTATTTTGTATATTTGTGCTCCCTCCTATTTTCTTAACTACATTTGTTATGGGTTTATGTATTTTTTCAAATAAATAACATTTGTATTTCTTTTCTCTCTCTCTTTTTTTTTTTTGAGACAGAGTTTTGCTCTCGTTGCCCAGGCTGGAGTGCAACAGCGCAACCACAGCTGTCTGCAACCTCTGCCTCCCAGATTCAAGCGATTCTCCTGTCTCAGCCTCCTGAGTAGCTGGGATTACAGGCACATGCCACCGTGTCCGGCTAATGTTTGTATTTTTAGTAGTGATAGGGTTTCATCATCTTGGTCAGGCTGGTCTCAAACTCCTGACCT
>NW_012113103.1:0-1330 GCF_000951035.1 Colobus angolensis palliatus
ATGGTCTCGATCTCCTGACCTCATGATCCGCCCGTCTCGGCCTCCCAAAGTGCTGGGATTACAGGCTTGAGCCACCGCGCCTGGCCAGGAATGAGAATTTTTAAGCTGTCAACAATGATTCCATAAACCTAAAAGAAATTTTAGGAAGAAAAGCTCAAGAACTAAACTGTTTCTTTGTCACTGAATTATTAAGGCAAAAGAAGTGAAGAAAACTGAGTTAAGTAGTATCTACAATATGGCATTTTCCCGTGAGTATTCTACTTTACAATCTGATTCTTTAAATACTATAAAACAGCTGCCTCATTACTTAATAATGGTTATAAATAATTTAACATTCCACATGTAAACTTTTGCCTTAGCATTTAAGTTTAGATTTTTAAAAACTCAAAAAACTGCAACATCCTTGCAATAAATATTTAACCTATCGTTATATGTAAAAGAAAAAGCATTAAAGTTTATGCCCTTGAATGGTGCTTTTCCTTAACAAAATGAACTTCTCTCAACAGTTTTACATAAAATAATAAAATTAAAGTTACTCTACCTCAAACATATACCAAAGAGCATATTAAATCTAATCTTATCAAAACACTCATTCAGCAGCAGCAGAAATAGGCACTTTTTTTTGAGATGCGGTCACCTTCTGTCGCCCAGGCTGGAGTGCAGCGGTGCGATCTCAGCTCACTGCAACCTCCATCTCGTGGGTTAAAGGGATTCTCTTGCCTCAGCCTCCTGAGTAGCTGGGATTACAGGCGCACACCACAGCGCCCAGCTAATTTTTGTATTTTTAGTAGAGATGGAGTTTCACTACATTAGTCAGGCTGGTCTTGAACTCCTGACCTCATGATCCACCTGCTTCAGCCTTCCAAAGTGCTGGGATTACAGGCATGAGCCACCCCACCCAGGCAGAAATAAGCACTTTTAAATGACCAAACTTTTGGCCCCATTCTTGGTATCGGGAAAAAGAAAAGAAAAAAAATGACCAAACTTGCTTCTAACCAATAAAGAATATATCTTTTTTATTTTTTAGAGACAGAGTCTTGCTCTGTCACCCAGGCTGGAGTGCAGTGGCGTGATCTCCGCTCACTGCAACCTCTGCCTCCCGGGTTCACATCATTTTCCTGCCTCAGCTTCCCGAGTAGCTGGGACTACAGGTGCCCGCCACCACACCCGGCTAATTTTTTTGTATTTTTAGTAGACATGGGTTTCACCGTATTAGCCAGGATGGTCTCGATCTCCTGACCTCGTGATCTGCCTGCCTCAGCCTCCCAAAGTGCTGGGATTACAGGTGTGAGCCACCGCACCCAACCGTAAGAATATATCTTAATGTATC
>NW_012113104.1:0-1513 GCF_000951035.1 Colobus angolensis palliatus
AAATATTAAAAATGAGAGGCAAAGACAAAAAAAAAAAAAAAGGGAATTGAAAAGCAGAGAAAATTTAAAGGAAACTTGTAGGACAATTGAAATGAATGACTGATATCAATGCCTGTAAGAACACTGACACTGGAGAAGAATTTACCAGTGATATAAATGACTATTTTCCCAACCTCTTTCTAAATGAACAATGACAAAATAACGAAAGGTGAAGAGATTTTATGCAACATTATCTGGGTTCCCAGGTCACATTCAGAGTGAGATGAAAGAAGGCAATAACTAGTAAGGGTGGAAGAAAATGTTACTAGGAGTAATGAAGACAATTCTAAACATATAGATATTAGAGTAGAGATAAAATAATTTTTTATAAAATGTCAATTTTTATGGTGTATATGTGCCACATTTTCTTTATCCAGTCTATCACTGATGGGCATTTAGGTTGGTTCCAAGTATTTGCTATTGTGAGTAGTGCAGCATGTGTCTTTATAGTAGAATATAATCCTTCGGGTATATATCCAGTAATGTGATTGCTGGGTCAAATGGTATTTCTGGTTCTAGATCCTTGAGGAATTGTCACACTGTCTTCCACAATGGTTGAACTAATTTACACTCCCACCAACAGTGTAAAGTGTTCCTATTTCTCCACAGCCTTGCCAGCATCTGCTGTTCCCTGATTTTTTTTTTTTTTTTTGCCATCATAGAGTTAATTTATATAAACAAATATATGCCAAGTATTTGTGTGCTAAGAAAAGTAAAACACTATTAGAAAATGGAGAATGTGTGGAGGAAGGTGTTATTTTATAACTGGCAGTCAGGGAAATGTCCACACCCCATCTGTTACTTTTCTCTGGATGCTTCTTGTCTGAGAAAAAAAGTTACAATGTTTGTTAACCTATTCAATCAATATTCATTTAATGCCTCTGTGTGCTCGAGACTCTGTAGGGCCTTGTGGCAGTGTCATGGCAGGTAGAGAGGCAGGAAAGATCAACCAGGTGGTACTTTGTAAGCCATGTTAAAGGTTAAAGGTTTGGACGTTTTTCCAAGGAACAATGAAAGCCACTGTGATGTTTTAATTAAGAATTCCAAGTGATCATGTTTGTATTTTTATTTATTTATTTATTTATTATTATACTTTAAGTTCTAGAGTACATGTTCACAACGTGCAAGTTTGTTGCATATGTATACATGTGCCATGTTGGTGTGCTGCACCCGTTAACTCATCATTTGCATTAGGTATATCTCCTAATGTTATCTGTCCCCTCATCCCCCACCCGACGACAGGCCCTGGTGTGTGATGTTCCCCACCCTGTGTCCAAGTGTTCTCACTGTTCAATTCCCACCTATGAGTGAGAACATGAGCTGTTTGGTTTTTTGTCCTTGCTATAGTTTGCTGAGAATGATGGCTTCCAGCTTGATCCATGTCCCTATAAAGGACATGAACTCATCCTTTTTTATGGTTGCATAGTATTCCATGGTGTATATGTGCCACATTTTCTTAATCCAGTCTATCATT
>NW_012113105.1:0-1406 GCF_000951035.1 Colobus angolensis palliatus
AATATTTTTATTAAGTATTTTTCTGTTATTTACTACAGTCTAATTTTATTAATCTGCACTATTATGTCTAGGGGAAAAATACCTTTTCTCTGATATTAGACATAAGAGGCAAAATTAGTCATTGATAAGACTCATTTAGCTTATGTGGATGATTTTCTCATAACCATTTTACTCACCAGGTCACAGTCACCCAGATCTAATTTCTCTAAGGATGAATTAATTTGCAGCATTGCAGCAAAAAACATTCCACCTTTATTTTCAATTTTGTTTCCAGTCATTCTTAGGTATTTCAGAGTCTGATTCTTCTGAAAAGGAAAAAAAATTTTTATTAAAAAATTTTTAATCCATAGAATTCTATACATTACATGAATTAGGAGACTATTACTATTTGCAGCCTCCAATTTTCATGGAGACAGACCAGGGTATGTTCCTTTTTTTTTGAATCTCGCTCTGTCGCCCAAGCTGGAGTGCAGTGGTGCGATCTCAGCTCACGCAAACTCCGCCTCCCGGGTTCACGCCCTTCTCCTGCCTCAGCCTCCGGAGTAGCTAGGACTACAGGCGCCCACCACCACGCCTGGCTAATTTTTTTTTTTTTTTAGTAGAGACAGGGTTTCACTGTGTTAGCCAGGATGGTCTCGATCTCCTGACCTTGTGATCCACCCACCTCGGCCTCCCAAAGTGCTGGGATTACAGGCATGAGCCACCGCGCCCAGCCAGAACAGGATATTTCTTTTTTTTTTTTTTTTTTTTTAGATTGAATCTCGCTCTGTCGCCCAAGCTGGAGTGCAGTGGTGCGATCTCAGCTCACGCAAACTCCGCCTCCCGGGTTCACGCCCTTCTCCTGCCTCAGCCTCTGGAGTAGCTAGGACTACAGGCGCCCACCACCACGCCTGGCTAATTTTTTTTTTTTTTTTGTATTTTTAGTAGAGACAGGGTTTCACCGTGTTAGCCAGGATGGTCTCGATCTCCTGACCTTGTGATCCACCCACCTCGGCCTCCCAAAGTGCTGGGATTACAGGCATGAGCCACCGCGCCCAGCCAGAACAGGATATATTCCTTAAAGGTAACATTCAATCTACCATAATAGATAAAAATCTAGTTTAACAGTTGAGTGGAAATAATGCCCAAGAAACAGATGCCCAAGCAATAACCAGTAAATAAAGCATATATTAATAAACTTTCCTTTCACTGGAAAAATCTGTAAATTTATCTTAAGAAAATTATAGCACTTCACTTTTTTAAATTGAGGTGAAATTCACATAACATAAAACTGACCATTTTTAAGTATACAATTCAGTAGCATTTGGTACATTCAGGGTTGTGCAGTCATCACCTGTAGCTAGTTCCAAAACATTTTCATCATCCGGGAAGCCAGTCCTATTCCATTAACCAGTCACTCCCCATTC
>NW_012113106.1:0-3614 GCF_000951035.1 Colobus angolensis palliatus
TCTATTAAAATTTAAAAAAAAAAGAAAAGAAAAATTAGCTGGGTGTGATGGGGGGGCACCTATAATCCCAACTACTCAGGAGGTTGAGGCAAAAGAGTCCCTTGAACCCAGGAGGCATAGGTTGCAGGGAGCCGAGGTCGGCCACTGCACTCCAGCCTGGGCGACAGAATGAGACTGCATCTCAAAAGAGAAAAAAAAAAAAAATCACCCAGAAATTCGAACACCATTATGCAACTATGAATCTTATACTGGAGTTACATGCAGGGCACAGTGGGAAAACAGACAGGGTATTAAAATTGTGGACACTATAACTGAATTCTTTCTCAGACATCATGAGGATTGACAGTCAGTAGATGAACATACAATCATCATTTCAGACAGCATGTTTCTTTAAATTAGCAGAAAAAAGTATCATCAATGATTAGATTTATTGATTTTTTTCACTGGAAACTGATTTTCTTAATTAAAAAAGGATCCAATTGAACTTTAAACTGTCAAAAAGAGAAAAAAAGGAAATGGGGAGTCAGGATGAAAGGATAAAAGAAGGAAAAAAATTATTTCTAATCAACTATAGTGTCATCCTCACTTCCCAGTATTCTTGTCCTTTCACTCAAAATATCCTCTGGTCTGTGGAGATCACTGCAAATCCGTTAGATATATCACCTTCCACTCGCTATCACATGTTGAATTCAGCTTGGGTCTTTTGATTATAAGCTCTCTGATGGAAATACGTGGCTTATCTGAATCTGACCAATTAGTGTTATTTTAATAGTTAATACCAAAGGACTTGTGAGGATTAAGATATTCTGAAAATCACTATCATTCCTTGCCTCTCCCTTTTTAGAAATTCGTTATTTTATAACCAAGAGGAGACTCTTAAAATTCTCTTTATCCCACAGAAAAAAAGAGGTTTAGATAGTGGGTTTAGGCATTTTATCTCTGAGAAAGAATTCCACCATCATTATTTCCTTCTTCTCAATGCATGCCAGTGCATAACTCAAAATCAACATTGCTTATATAAGAGCAAAGAGAATTTGTAGTTAAATCTCCAAATCCCAGACTGTCAGAAGTTCTAAGGAGAAAAACACAATCCAACTCATCAACTGATAAAAACTGTTTTACAGTTATACAAACCAAATACAAAGCGTGATGAAATGTCTTTTCATAAAAGTGATAGTTATGCTCAAACATGTGAAGAGACACCATGAATATGATGCCAAAGCTTTAAGGTATTTGCAAGCAGCATTGATTCATGCCCAATAGCCCAATATTCTCTCTTTGGTCAAGTCCTTGGGTACCAGAGTGATGTATTCACATGGAAAGGAATTAAAGCTAACAAGATATTAGAATGAACACGTAGAATTATCTTGGTCATTTACTGTTTAAAACACAGAACCTAAAATAGTCAATTTAATCAAATAAAACAGCTTTGTTGTTTGGCTTATATTTCACTGTGGAAATGTGCATTATAAAATTTAGCATAAAATAATAGTATTCTATATAAAATTATTAGAGCAACCAATAAACACACATACACACAAATGTACATTTATGTATACAGATGATAGGTAGATAGATCCAATGTTAGAACTGTTCTAAATAAAACAACTTAAAATTTATGAAAAATTTTTAAACAACATCCATAATTTCCATTATAAAGTGGAACATATAAAGAGCAACATAACCGTAAGTTAATGAATTTCCATTATAAAATGAAAATTGTAAATAGTGATTCTTTATTTTGCTAGTAATAGTTCATTCTCTTAATTATAGACAGTATTTTTATAAAAGCATCAAACATAAAATATTTCTAAAATTAATTTTTATTTTAGACGTGCAATCCTTAAAACATCTTTTAAACAATTATTTGAAATTATCTGATATGTGACACAAAGCAATAGTTCTGAGGTCTCACAATTAAAAATTTTTTTTTTTTTGAGGCGGAGTCTTGCTCTGTCACCCGGGCTGGAGTGCGGTGGCCGGATCTCAGCTCACTACAAGCTCCGCCTCCCGGGTTTACACCATTCTCCTGCCTCAGCCTCCGGAGTAGCTGGGACTACAGGCGCCGCCACCACGCCCGGCTAATTTTTTGTATTTTTAGTGGAGACGGGGTTTCACCGTGTTAGCCAGGATGGTCTAGATCTCCTGGCGGGCCCATGCATTTATATTTCTAACTATTACTGAGAAAAATAAGAATTCATCTTTAAAAAACATGTTTAATAAAACCCCAGGGGGGTGAGGGGAAACAGCAAATACCATGCCCTTTGTTCTTGTTTCTCACTGGAGATAGGTTCTTTAGTTAAGAGAATGCTATTTGGGCTAGTTGCTTTAAAACAATTTTGGGCGAGGGGGGTGCGCACGGTGACTCACGCCTGTAATACCATCACTTTGGGAGGCCGAGGCGGACGGATCACTTGGGGTCAAGAGTTCGACACCAGCCTGGCCAAGATGGTGAAACCCCCTCTCTACTAAAAATACAAAAATCAGTCAGGCATGGTGGTGCATTCCTGGAATCCTAGCTACTCAGGAGGCTGAGGCAGTGAATTGCATGAACCCGGGAGGCGGACGTTTCAGTGAGCTGAGATAGGGCCACTGCACTCCAGCCTGGGTGACAGAGCGAGACTCCGTCTCATAAAATAAAATAAAATAAAAAAGAAATAAGCAAAATGCAGGACTTTCTATTTTCTATGCTATTTTCCCAGGTTTTTTTCTTACTTCATCTCCAAAATAAAGATTCAGGTAGAGAATTGCACTTGCTAAGCAATTGGGAGAGTATTGGTGTCCTCTAATAGAGACAATTCACTATTATATTCAGATTTGCCTTTTTACTACACATTGAAACTGTCTATTGCCATTTTCTGTGTGGTGTGAATCCTGGTCACTCATTGGTTTATACCTGTTTAGAGCTATTGCCATACACCAATGCAAAAACAGTGGTTTGGATCCTGCAACCCAGTCATTTTGACTGAGTTCATTTACATTGTTAATTTTAGGTAATGTATTTAAATTATTTCCGTCTTAATTTCTTGCTTGGTAAGATGATGATCGTAATAGCGTTATACAAGTGCCCGACACATTGTAAATGCTTAAAAAGACTATCCACTTTTATTTTCTCACACATATATCTGCTTCTAATTCAAGAAATAATGACAGAACAAAAGTTAACCGAATACTAGTGTATTTACAATTTACCATGCTGAATTGTAAATGGAAACACACACACATACTCACACACACACACACACACACACACACACACACACTAGGCCTATAAAAGCTTCTAGAATAGGGAAATAAAAATACTAACCACCGAGGCCGGGCAGGGTGGCTCCCACCTGTAATCCTAGCACTTTGGGAGTCCGAGGCAGGAGGATCACTTGAGGTCAGGAGTTTGAAACCAGCCTGGCTAACCTGGTGAAACCCTGTTTCTATTAAAATTAAAAAAAAAAGAAAAGAAAAATTAGCTGGGTGTGATGGGGAGGCACCTATAATCCCAACTACTCAGGAGGTTGAGGCAAAAGAGTCCCTTGAACCCGGGAGGCATAGGTTGCAGGGAGCCGAGGTCGGCCACTGCACTCCAGCCTGGGCGACAGAATGAGACTGCATCTCAAAAG
>NW_012113107.1:0-1695 GCF_000951035.1 Colobus angolensis palliatus
AGACAGGGTTTCACCATGATAGCAAGGCTGGTCTTGTATTCTTGGCCTCAAGTGATGCACCTGCCTCGGCCTCCCAAGGTGCTAGGATTACAGGCGTGAGAAACTACATCCAGCTGAAAGGCATTTAATTTATAGTTTCCTCCCCCAGTTATCCCCAAATACAGGGGTCATGAGAGGTGTGGAGAAGACAGAATAGATATTCAGTTAGAACTCTGCTCAACCTCATCTTACAACTGTTACCTTTCAGTATTGATCAGTTATTTCTATTTTTGAGATTTAAATATGAAGCATACATTTTATTTTGTTTTCCTTTTCTTCTAAATGTTTTTCTTGCCACACCCAGGGATAGCCTCAGATTACTTTGTTTTTAAGTTCACCTTTTAGACTGATTTGCCTACCTACTCCCTCCTTCTTTTCCTTTCTCCCTCCCTCCTTCCCTTTTTCCCTTTCTTTTCTTTTCTTTTTTTTTTGAGATGGATTCTCACTCTGTTGCCCAGGCTGGAGCGTAGTGGTACAGTCTTGGCTCACTGCAACCTCCACCTCCTGGGTTAAAGCGATTCTCCTGCCTCAGCCTCCTGAGTAGCTGGGATTAGAGGCATGCACCACCGTGCCTGGCTAATTTTTGTAGCAGAGACAGGGTTTCACCATGTTGGCCAGGCTGGTCTTGAACTCCTAATCTCAGGTGATCCATCCGCCTCAGCCTCCCAAAGTGCTGTGATTACAGGCATGAGCCACCGTGCATGGCCAGTAGTCAACATTTTTTATACATACCTCTAGCCATACTTCCAAACAACAGCAGTAGCCATACCACCATTCCCCCTCTTGAAATAATGCAGCTTCTCTCATTTAAACAAAAGTGTGTACTTTGCTAGGCGCTGCGGTAATCTTAGCACTTTGCGAGGCTGAAGTGGGAGGATCACTGGAGCCCAGGAGTTTTGAGACGCACCTGGGCAACATGGCAAAACCCCGTTTCTACAGAAAAGTTACCTGAGCATGGTGGCAGGTACCTATAGTCCCAGCTACTGGGGAGGCTGAGGTGGGAGGATCACCTGAGTGAATCTAGGAGGCCTAGGCTTCAGTGAACCCTGCAGAGTGAGATCCTGTCACAAAACAAAACAAAACAAAACAAGAAATGTGTACTCTCCTCCAGAGGGAAGATGCTAAGTCTGATCAATCTCTGGGTTTCTCGGTGATGTTCATTATTCTTCTAGTTCAGTCAAAAATCTCTACGTGATGCCCTGTAACCTAAGGACTAAATTATAAAACTTACCACCAACAAACAAATGTAATCATCAAGGGAAAACAGAGTACAAAGAAGAAATTGGTTGAAAAGGTTTCATAGACACACACACACACAGACACACACACACACAGACACACACACACCCTAGGATAAAGAAGAAATGGGGATTAGTACAGACTGCTTGATTCCATTGGTCAGGAAGCTGTGATTGGGGTTTTATAATGTCTTCCACTTCCCATTTCCTATCCCTTTGCCATTAGCTAGCTTATCATAGAGTCTGAGAAAGTAAGTTTTATCAAATGGCAGAGGGAATGAAATACTAAGAGAACAAAATTTATAAAACATAATGTAGGATTACAGAAATAACTGGATAAATGGAAATGCTTAATATCATATATAAAAGACAAATCTTTGAATTAAAAAACAACATGAAGGCCAGGCGCGGTGGCTCG
>NW_012113108.1:0-250 GCF_000951035.1 Colobus angolensis palliatus
ATATTTCACTATTCGCCATAGTCATCAATTCGTTCCGAAATATGACTTTTTCGGTTTCACAGGAACAGTGTTCAAACACTGCCTTGTTAGAAAAGAGGTATGACACCCTGAGTGTAATGTATACATCACAAAGTGGTTTCTCGAAAAGCTTATATCCAGTTTTTATCTGAAGATGTCTCCTCTTTCACTGTAGCCCTGAATGTGCTCCCGAATGTCCCTTCGTGCATCTGTGCATGACGGAGTTTCCAAA
>NW_012113108.1:6563-8206 GCF_000951035.1 Colobus angolensis palliatus
TGTTCAAACACTGCCTTGTGAGAGAAGAGGTATAACTCCCTGAGTGGAATGCATACATCACAAAGTAGTTTCTCAGAAAGCTCCTATCCAGTTTTTATCTGAAGATATCTCCTCTTTCACCATAGGCCTGAATGTGCTCCCGAATGTCCGTTCGCGGATCTGTGTATCACGGAGTTTCCAAACTGCGGAATATAATTAAAGTTTTAACTATGTGAGACGAATAAATATTTCTAACACAAAGCAGTTTCACAGAAATCTTCTTTCCAGTTTTTCTCTGAGAATATTTCCTTTTTCACCATAGTCATCACTATACTCCCAAATATCTCTTGGTAGCTTTTTCTCCAAAAGGGATTCCGGAATCCTCTAGGAATAGAAAGGTATATATCTGTGAGTGGAATGCACACATCACAAAACAGCTCCTCAGAAAGCTTCTCTCCAGTTTCTATCTGAAGACATTTCCTTTCTCACCGTAAGCCTCAAAGCCCTCCAGAGTATCCCTTCACAGACTAAACAAAAGCACTGTTATGATACACCTCAATGAAAAGAGAAGCTTAACTGTGTGAGTGGAATTCACGTGACGCAGAGTGGTTTCACAGAAATTTTCCCTCAGGCTTCTCTCTGAGGTTATTTCTTTTTCAGGATATTCTAAAGAGCGTTTCTAAATGTCCTTTCTCAGATTCCACAGAAACAGTGATTTCAAGCTGCTCAATCCAAGGAATGATTTAACGCTATGAGATGAGTACAAATATCACAAAGGAGTTGCGCAGAAAGCGTCTCTCTGATTTTCGATGGAAGACATTTCCTTGCCTCACACAAGCCTCCGGTCACCACTACTATCCCTTCGCAAAACCCTCAAAGACCGACTTTTAAACTGGGAAATGTAGAGTAAGCTTTAACTCTGTGAAAGGAATGGACATGTCAGAAAGCAGTTTCTTCAAGTGCTTCTTTCACTTTTTTGTTGGACGACATTTCACTTTTTGCCATATTCTTCAATGTGCTCCGAATATCACTCTGTTGGTTTTACAGCAACAGTGTTCAAACTGTGCCTTATGAGAAGAAAGTTATAACTTCCTGAGTGGAATGCATACATCACCAAGCAGTTTCTCAGAAAGCATCTCTCCAGTTTTTATCTCACTGTATTTCCTCTTTCACCATAGGTTCAAATATGATCACAAATATCCCTTCAAGGATACATCCATGAGGGACTTTCCAAGCTGCATAATGTAAAGAAAACATTACCTATATGAGATGAATAAACATAGCAAAAATCAGATTCACAGAAAGCTTCTTTCCAGTTTTTTTCTGAAGATATTTCCTTTTTCACCTTAGTCCAGAATGTACTCCCGAAGGTCCCTTCGTAGATAAGTCCAAGGCAGTTTCCAAATTGCATAATATAATTAAGGTTTTACAATGCGAGTCAAATGAATATATCTAACACAAAGCAGTTTCACAGAAATCTTCTTTCCAGTTTCAGTCTGAGGATATTTCCTTTTTCAACATAGTCGTCGCTATACTCCCGAATATCTCTTGGTAGCTTTTTCTCCAAAAGGGATTGTTCAATCCTCTAGGAGAAGAAAAGTATATTTCTGTGACTGG
Organism: Colobus angolensis palliatus; assembly: GCF_000951035.1. Taxonomy (NCBI): domain Eukaryota; kingdom Metazoa; phylum Chordata; class Mammalia; order Primates; family Cercopithecidae; genus Colobus; species Colobus angolensis. The sequence goes on from NW_012113108.1 coordinate 8,160, forward strand.
AATGCACACGTCACAAAGCAGCTCTTCAGAAAGCTTCTCTCCAGTTT
>NW_012113108.1:11751-12067 GCF_000951035.1 Colobus angolensis palliatus
CTTTCTCACCACAAGACTCAAAGTGCTCCTGAATATCCCTTCTCAGACTAAACAAAAACAGTGTTGTGATACTGCTCAATGAAAAGAGAAGTTTAATGTGTGAGTGGAATTCACGTGACACAGAGCAGTTTCGCAGAAAGCTTCCTTCTGGTTTCTCTCTGAGGTTATTTATTTTTCAGTATCTTCTAGAGAGTGTTTCCAAATGTCCTTCTTCAGATGCCACATAAACAGTGATTTCAAGCTGCTTAATCCAAAGAATGGTTTAACTACATGAGATGAATACACACAGCCCAAAGCAGTTGCTAAGAAAGTTCTC
>NW_012113108.1:12117-13174 GCF_000951035.1 Colobus angolensis palliatus
GAGGTAAAACTCCCTGAGTGGAATGCATAAATCACAAAGTAGTTTCTCAGAATGCTTCTCTCCAGTTTTTATCTGAAGATATCTCTTCCTTCACCGTAGGCCTGAACTGCCCCCGAATGTCAATTTAGGGATCTGTGCATGACGGAGTTTCCAAACTGCGTAATATAATTAAAGCTTTAAGTATGGGAGATGAATAAGTATATGTAAAACAAAGCAGTTTCACAGAAATCTTCTTTCCAGTTTTTGCCCGAGGTTATTTTCTTTTTCACCATGGTCGTCACTATACTCCCGAATATCTCTTAATGCATTTTTTTCCAAAAGGGCTTCCAGAATCCTCTAGGAGAAGAAAGGTATAGTTCTGTGAGTGGAATGCACACGTCACAAAGCAGCTCCTCACGAAGCTTCTCTCCAGTTTCTATGAGAAGACGTTTCCTTTCTCACCGTAAGCCTAAAAGCCCTCCAGAGTATCCCTTTGCAGACCAAAGAAAAACAGTGTTATGATACAGCTCAATGAAAAGAGAAGCCAAACTGTGAGCGGAATTCACGTGACACAGAGCAGTTTCACAGAAAGCTTCCTTCTGGTTTCTCTCTGAGGTTATTTCCTTTTCATGATATTCTAAAGAGCGTTTCCAAATGTCTTTCTCAGATTCCACAGAAAAAGTGATTTCAAACTGCTCAATCCAAAGTATGATTTAACGTTTGAGACGAATACAAACATCATAAAAAAGGTGGGCAGAAAGCATCTCTCCATTTTGCGATGGAAGACATTTCCTTGCCTCACACAGGCCTCCGGTTGCCACTTATTATCCCTTTGCAGAACCCTCAAAGACCGACCTTCAAACTGGCAAATGTACAGTAAGCTTTAACCCTGTGAAAAGCATTGTCATGTCAGAGAGCAGTTTCTTAGAGTGCTTCAAACTGGGAAAGTAGAATAAGCTTTAACCGTGTGAAAAGAATGGATTTGTCAAAGAGCAGTTTCTTCGAGTGCTTCTTTATGTTTTCTATTGGACGACATTTCACTTATTGCCATAGTCTTCAATGTGCTCTGAATATCACT
>NW_012113108.1:13934-14532 GCF_000951035.1 Colobus angolensis palliatus
TTTAACCGTGTGAAAAGAATGGATTTGTCAAAGAGCAGTTTCTTCGAGTGCTTCTTTATGTTTTCTATTGAGCGACATTTTACTTTTTGCCATAGTCTTCAATGTGTTCCAAATATCACTCTTTTGGTTTTACACAAACAGTGTTCAAACTGTGCCTTATAAGAGGAACTTTAAAACTCCCTGAGTGGAATGCACACATCACCAAGCAGTTTCTCAGAAAGCTTCTCTTCAGTTTTTATTTGACTATATTTCTTCTTTCACCATAGGCTGGAATGTAATGCCAAATATCCCTTCACGGATCCATCCACGAGGGAGTCTCCAAGCTGCATAATGTAAAGAAAGCTTCATCTATGTGAGGTAAAAAAACATAGCCAAAAGCAGATTCACAGAAAGCTTCTTTCCAGTTTTTAACTGAAGTTATTTCCTTTTTCACCACATTCCAGAATGTGCTTCTGAAGGTCCCTTCATGGATCCGTCCATGACAGTCTCCAAATTGCGTAATGTAAAGCAAGCTTTATATATGTGAGATGATTACTGGTATCCCAGAGCAGTTTCCTAGAAAGCTTCTTTCCAGTTTTTGTCTGAGGCTATTTCCCTC
>NW_012113108.1:19402-19974 GCF_000951035.1 Colobus angolensis palliatus
TTTGTATTTTAGTAGAGACGGGGTTTCACCGTGTTAGCCAGGATGGTCTCGATCTTCTGACCTTGTGATCCGCCCGTCTCGGCCTCTCAAAGTGGTGGGATTACAGGCTTGAGCCACCACGCCTGGCCTTCTCTCCAGTTTTTATCTGACTATATTTGCAATTTCACCATTGGCCCAAATGTGATCCCAGATATCCCTTCACGATTCCATCAATGAGGGAGATTCAAAGCTGTGTAATGTAAAGAACCCTTCATCTATGTGAGATAAATAAACATAACAAAAAGCAGATTCACAGAAAGCTTCTCTCCAGTTTTTATCTGAAGATATTTCCTTTTTCAACATAGTACAAAATGTGCACTCGAAGGTCACTTCGTGGATCCGTCCATTACAGTCTCCAAACTGTGTAATATAAAGAAAGCTTTATAGATGTGAGATGATTACACATACCACCGAGTAGTTTCCTAGAAAACTTCTTTCCAGTTTTTGTCTGAGGCTATTTCCCTTTTCACCATTGGCATCAACATGTTCCCAAATATCACTTGGTACCTGTTTCTCCAAAAGGGTTTCCCCGA
>NW_012113109.1:0-1158 GCF_000951035.1 Colobus angolensis palliatus
TTTTTTTGAGACGGAGTTTCGCTCTGTCACCCAGGCTGGAGGGCAGTGGTGTGATCTCCACTCACTGCAAGCTCTGCCTCTCGGGTTTAAGCCATTCTCAAGCCTCAGCCTCCCATGTAGCTGGGACTACAGGCGCCCGCCACCACGTCCGGGTAATTTTTATGTTTTTAGTAGAGACAAGGTTTCACCGTGTTAGCCAGGATAGTCTCAATCTCCTGGCCTCATGATCTGCCCGTCTTGGCCTCCCAGAGTGCTTGGATTACAGGCGTGAGCCACCGTGCCCGGCCGTTTCCTGACTTTTTAATGATAGCCTATCTAACTGGTGTGAGGTGGTATCTCATTGTGGTTTTGATTTGCATTTCTCTGAAGGCCAGTGATGATGAGATGCAATAGAAAAATGATAAAGGAGATATCACCACCAATCCCATAGAAATACAAACTACCATCAGAGAATACTGTAAACATCTCCATGCAAATAAACTAGAAAATCTAGAAGAAATTGATAAATTCCTCAACACATACACCCTCCCAAGACTAATCCAGGAAGAAGTTGAATCTCTGAATAGACCAATAGGCTCTGAAGTTGAGGCAATAATTAATAACCTACCAACCAAAAAAGTCCAGGACCAGACGGATTCACAGCCGTATTCTACCAGAGGTACAAGGAGGAGATGGTACCATTCCTTCTGAAACTATTCCAATCAATAGAAAAAGAGAAAATCCTCTCTAACTCATTTTATGAGGCCAGCATCATCCTGATACCAAAGCCTGACAGAGACACAACGAAGAAAGAGAATTTTAGACCAATATCCCTGATGAACATCAGTGCAAAAATCCTCAATAAAATACTGGCAAACTGAATCCAGCAACACATCAAAAACCTTATCCACCATGTTCAAGTGGGCTTCATCCCTGGGATGCAAGGCTGGTTCAACGTACACAAATCAATAAACGTAATCCAGTGTATAAACAGAACCAAAGACAAAAACCACATGATTATCTCAAGGGTTGCAGAGAAGGCCTTTGACAAAATTCAACAGCCCTTCATTCTAAAAGCTCTATAATAAATTAGGTATTGATGGAATGTATCTCAAAATAATAAGAGCTATTTATGACAAACCCACAGCCGATATCATGCTGAATGGGTAAAAACTGGAA
>NW_012113110.1:0-1363 GCF_000951035.1 Colobus angolensis palliatus
AAAAAAAAAAAAAAAAAAAAAAATTATCATTAGTAGTACCAAAGATGAGCTATAGCACACATTAAACAAGAATAGGATGTTATTAAAAAGGAACATTCTGGGCCGGGCATGGTGGCTCATGCCTGTAATCCCAGCACTTAGGGAGGCCAAGGTGGGCAGATCATGAGGTCAGGAGATCAAGACCATCCTGGCTGACACAGTGAAACCCCGTCTCTACTAAAAATACAAAAAATTAGCCAGCGTAGTGGCGGGCACCTGTAGTCCCAGCTACTCAGGAGGCTGAGGCGGGAGAACGGCATGAACCCGGGTGGCGGAGCTTGCAGTGGGCCGAGATCGTGCCAGTGCACTCCAGCCTGGGTGACAGAGCGAGACTCTGTCTCAAAAAAAAAAAAAAAAAAAAGGAACATTCTGGCCAGGTGTGGTGGCTCATGCCTGTAATCCCAACACTTTGGGAGGCCGAGGCAAGCAGCTCACTTGAAGTCAAGAGTTCTAAACTAGCCTGGCCAACATGGTGAAACCCCATCTCTACTTAAAAAAAATAATAAAATAAAAATTAGCCAGGCATGGTGGCACACACCTGTAATCCCAGCTACTTGGGAGGCTGAAGCAGGAGATTCACTTGAGCTTGGGAGGTGGAGGTTGTGGTGAGCAGAGATCGTGCCACTGCAGTCCAGCTTGGGTGACAAAGCAAGATCATGTCTCAAAAAAAAAAAAAGAAAGAAAGAACATTCTGAGAACAAAAAATATCTCTTGGATAGCACAAATTAAAAGCTCAGTGGAAGTGTTAGAAGATAAGGATAAAGATGAAGAAATAACCCAAACAGCAGAGCAAAAGGACAAAGCATAGGACAGAAAAGACATGAAAGTTAGAGAGTCGTCCGGGGAGGATCTAACCTCCAAGAATGAGGAATCTCAGAAAGAATATAGAAAATAAAACGAGAGGGATCATCAAACAAGTTACTAAATTTCTTTTTTAAAATTTATTTTATGTATTTGTTGTTGTTATTGTTGTTGAGACAGAGTCTTACAGTGGTTGTTGTTGTTGTTGAGACAGTCTTGTGCTGTCTCCCAGGCTGGAGTACAGTGGCACAATTTCAGCTCATGGTAACCTCTGCCTCCTAGGTTCAACTGATTCTCCTGCCTCAGCCTCCTGAGTAGCTGGGATTACAGGCACACACCACCACGACTGGCTAATTTTTTTACATTTTTAGTACAGATGAGGTTTTGTCATGTTGGCCAAGCTGGTCTCGAACTCCTGACCTCAAGTGATCTACTTGCCTCCGCCTCCCAAAGTGCTGGAATTACAGGCGTAAGCCACCATGTCTGGCCAATTTCTTTTTTTTTTCTTTTTTTTTTTTTTTTA
>NW_012113111.1:0-1102 GCF_000951035.1 Colobus angolensis palliatus
TCCCAGCTACTCAGGAGGCTGAGGTGGGAGGATCCCTTGAGCCCAGGAGTTGGAGGCTACAGTGAACTATGACTGTGCCACTGCACTCCAGCCTGGGCAACAAAGCAAGACTCTGTCTCAAAAAAAAAAAAAAAGAATCAACCAAGGTTGTTGAAGCCAGGGTGCAGACAGAGAAGTGCAAGTCTGCAGGGAGAGCCTGGGCCGCAGTGGTTGGAAGCCCAGGAGTGAGAATCTGGGGAGAGGGTGTAATAGGAGATGAGAGAGGACCCCTTGAGAGCTGCCTACACTGGGGAGGAGAAGAGCAGGCACCACAGGAAGCAAAAGAGGATTGTCAGTGTCCAAGACGTCACAGGAGACTGTGCGGGAGATTGCAGATTCCAGGGAGGCCTTGACCAGCCATGTGGGTCCAGGCAACAGGTCAAGGGCAAGAAGGCGTGAGGGAAGACGTCATCGGGCTGGGCTCAGGGAGGTCACTGATGAACAGAGCGGGATGCCCTGGAGGGCTTGAGGAGCTGACTCAATGGCAGAGGGTCAGGGTAAGGGGATGAAGGAAGGCTTTTTTTTAGGACGGAAGAAACTTGATCCTGTTTGTTGTTAAGACTAAGAAGCCAAGTATGAAACAGTTCAGGGAGGTGCTTGGAAGAGTCACAAAAAGGGGAAGGAGTTTGCCAGGGTGCTGATTCCTGAGGCCAAAGGGAAGGGATAAGATGGATGGACAGGTCGGACACAGTGGCTCATGCCTGTAGTCCTCACACATTGGGAGGCTGAGGCGGGAGGATCACTCGAGGCCAGGAGTTCGAGACCAGCCTGAGCAACAAAGTGAGACCCTGTCTCTATAAAAAAAAAAAAAAAAAAAAATTAGCCGGGCATGGTGGTGTGTCCCTGTAGTTGCAGCAACTTGGGAGGCTGAGTTGGGAGGATCACTTGAGCTCAGGAGTCTGAGGCTGCAGTGAGCTGTGATTGCACCACTGCACTCCAGCCTGGGCAACAGAGCAAGACCTTATCTCAAAAAAAAAAAAAAAAAAAGGGCGAATGATCAGAGACTTTCTGAGAGGGTGCCCTCCCCACGTGGCCTGTGTCTTAGGAAATCTGGGGTGCGTGT
>NW_012113112.1:0-1578 GCF_000951035.1 Colobus angolensis palliatus
AGCTTACTGCAACTTCCACCTCCCAGGTTCAAGCAATTCTCCTGCCTCAGCCTCCCGAGTAGCTGGGATTACAGGGGCCCACCACCACACCCAGCTAATTTTTGTGTTTTAGTAGAGAGGGAGTTTTGCCATGTTGGCCAGGCTGGTCTTGAACTCCTGACCTCAAGTGATCCACCCGCCTTGGCCTCCCAAAGCGCTGGGATTACAGGCGTGAGCCATGGCTCCTGGCCCACCATTTATATATTTTCTTTGGAGAAATGTCTGTTCAAGTCTTTTGCCCATTATCGAATTGGATTGTTTTGTTTTTTTGTTATTGAGTTGAAGGAATTTCTAAAATCTTCTGGATATTAACCCCATAGCAGATATATCACATGCAAATATTTTCTCTTATTCTGTGGGTTGCTTTTTTACTATGTTGATACTATCCTTTGATGCACTAAAGTTTTACATTTTGAGGTGGTCTAATTTATCTAATTTTTTTAATTGCCTGTGCTTTTGGTGCCGTATCCAAGAAGTCATTGCCAAATTCAGTACCAAGAAACTTTTCCCATATGTTTTCTTCTATGAGTTTTATAGTTTTAGGTCTTATATTCAGGTCACAGATCCATTTTGAGTTCATGGTTGTATATGGTAGAAGGTAAGGACCCAACTTCATTCTTTTGCATGTGGATACCCAGTTTTCTCAACACCGTTTGTTGAAAAGACTGTTCTTTCCCCCACTGAATGGTCTTGCACCCTCGTCAAAACTCATTTGACCATATATTTGAAAACTTATTTCTAGGCTCTCTATTCTATTCCATTTGTTTATATGTCTAGCTTTATGCCTATACCTCACTATTTTGCTAAGTGTAGCTTTATAGTAAGTTTGGAAGTTGTGAAGCATGAGACTTCCAACTTTGTTCTTTTTCAAGATTGTTTTGGCTGCTCAGGATCTGATATTTTGTTATGCGTTTGTAAAGGGGGCAGACTTTTTTTCCCCAGCATGCTGAAAGTTCCTTCCTTTTTTTTTAGTTATTTGTTTTTTGAGATGGAGTCTTGCTCTGTCACCCAGGCTGGAGTGCAGTGCGCGATCTCGGCTCACTGCAAGCTCCGCCTCCCACATTCACACTATTCTTCTGCCTCAGCCTCCTGAGTAGCTGGGACTACAGGAACCCGCCACCACGCCCAGCTAATTTTTTGTATTTTTAGTAAAGATGGGGTTTCACCGTGTTAGCCAGGATGGTCTCGATCTCCTGACCTCGTGATCTGCCCGCCTCAGCCTCCCAAAGTGCTGGGATTACAGGCGTGAGCTACCGCGCCTGGTCAAGTTCCGTCATTTTACTAGTGCCTGAGAACCAGTCACTAAAGTGGGAATTCTGATATTAGAAGCTATGTCTCTCGGTTTGCAGTTATGTTTTGTCTTCCTACATTGCTACACAGAGTAGAATTTGTTTTGCCTAAGTCATATGGTATAAAGGAAAGATCTTCACAAATACATATGCAGTCACTTTTCCTGGTATCTGCATCTCTGATTTCTAATTGGTTAAAATCTCCTCTTGGTAAACATAGTTGTTAAAAAAAAAATTACTGGCCGGGCGC
>NW_012113113.1:0-2340 GCF_000951035.1 Colobus angolensis palliatus
CTAGTATTTTGTTAAAGATTTTTGCATCTATGTTCATCGGGGATATTGGTCTGTAGTTTTCTTTTTCGTTATGTCCTTCCGTGGTTTTTGTATTAGGACGATACTAGCTTCTTAGAGTGATTTAGGAAGGATTCCTTCTTTCTCTATCTTTTGGAATATTGTTGATAGGATTGGTACCAATTCTTCTTTGAATTAATGATAGAATTAAGCTATGAATCCACCTGGTCCTGGCCTTTTATTTTGGTGGCGATCTTTATTTTACCATTTTAATCTCACTGCTTGTTATTGGTCTGTTCAGAGATTATATATCTTCCTCATTTAATCTAGGAGGGTTGTATATTTTCAGGAATTTATCCATCTCCTCTAGGTTCTCTAGTTTATGTGCATAAATGTGTTCATAGTAACCTTTAATAATCTTTTGTATTTTTTGTGGTATCAGTAGTAATACCTCCTGTTTCATTTCTAATTGAGCTTATTTGGATATTCTCTCTTCTTTTCTTGGTTAATCTTGCTAATGGTTTATCAATTTTATTTATCTTTTCAAAGAACCAGCTTTTTGTTTCATCTATCTTCTGTATTTTGCTGTTGTTGTTTCAATTTCATTCAGTTCTACTCTGATCTTTGTTATTTCTTTTCTTCTGCAGGCTTTGGGCTTAGATTGTTTTTGTTTTTTCAGTTCCATGAGATGTGACCTTATATTGCCTATTTGTGCTCTTTTGGACTTTTTAATGTAGATTTAAAAAAAAATTATTATTATACTTTAAGTTCTAGGGTACATGTGCACAACGTGCAGGTTTGTTACATATGTATACATGTGCCATGTTGGTGTGCTGCACCTGTTAACTCGTCATTTACACTAAGTATATCTCCTAATACTGTCCCTCCCTCCTACCCCCTCCCCACAATACGACCTGGTGTGTGATGTTCCCCTTCCTGTGTCCAAGTGATCTCATTGTTGAATTCCCACCTATGAATAAGAACATGCGGTATTTGGTTTTCTGTTCTTGCAATAGTTTGCTGAGAATGATGGTTTCCAGCTGCATCCATGTCCCCACAAAGGACACAAACTCATCCTTTTTTATGGCTGCATAGTATTCCATGGTGTATATGTGCCACATCTTCTTAATCCAGTCTGTCACTGATGGACATTTGGGTTGATTCCAAGTCTTTGCTGTTGTGAATAGTGGATGGCAGTTTCTTACAAAACTAAATGTACAACTACCATACAACCCAGTAATTGCACTTCTGAGCATTTGTCTCAGAGATATAAAAATGAAAGTTCACATAAAAACCTTACATTAATATTTGCAGCACTTTATTCATAATAACCTAAAACTGGTAACAACTTAGAGGTCCTTCAATGGGTTAGTCAAATAGTGGTGCATACATACTATGGAATTCTACTCAGCAACAGCAAGTAACAAATATGCAACAACCTAGGTGAATCTCCAGAGAATTATGTGAATGAAAAATATCCAACCCCAAAAGGTTACATGTTGCATGATTCCATCTATATAATATTCTTGAAATGACACAGTCATAGAAATGGTGAATACATTAGTGGTTGCCAGAGTTTAAGAAGTGGGGGTGGAAAAGAAGGGCCAACATGAGGCATACTCTCTTTTTTTCTTATTTTTTTTTTTTTTTCGAGATAGAGTTTGGCTCCTATAGTCCAGGCTGGAGTGCAATGGTGCGATCTCAGCTCAATGCAACCTCCGCCTGCTGGGTTCAAGCAATTCTCCTGCCTCAGCCTCCCAAAGCAGCTAGGATTACAGGTGCCTACCACCAAGCCCAGGTAATTTTTTTTTTTTTTTTTTGTATTTTTAGTAGAGATGGGGTTTTACCATGTTTGCCAGGCTGGTCTTGAACTCCTGACCTCAGGTGATCCACCCACCTCAGCCTCCCAAAGTGCTGGGATCACAGGTGTGAGCCACTGGGCCTGGCTGAGGCATACTCCTCTTGACTGTATCAATGTCAATCTCTTGGTCATAATATTTACTAAGATGTTATCATTGGGGAAACTGAGTAAAGGACACGTGGGATGTCTGCATTCATTTTTGCAACTGCATGTGAATCTGTAATTATCTCAAAATTTTAAAATAATTTTAAATGATACAGCACATTTGCTGAAAAATACTAGTGACAACAGTGGTTAGAAGAGTGATTATTAGCATATTATTATTATTATTAGGAGCCTGAGAGATATACATTTTTGATTTTTTCTACTTCTTTATTGTCTAGAAAGTTATTCCCCCAGACACTCTCATGCTTCCCCCCATCTCTTCCTTTAGGTTTTCAGTCAAAAATCATGTCAGGAGACCTTCCTTGCCAAACCTGCTT
>NW_012113114.1:0-1407 GCF_000951035.1 Colobus angolensis palliatus
AGATCACCTGAGATTAGGAGTTCAAGACCAGTCTGGCCAATGTGGTGAAACCCCATCTCTACTAAAAAAAAAAAAAAAGAGTACAAAAATTACCCGGGCATGGTGGCAGGCGCCTGTGATCCCAGCTACTTGGGAGGCTGAGGCAGGAGAATCACTTGAACCTGGGAGGTGGAGGTTGCAGTGAGCTGAGATTGTGCCATGGCACTCCAGCCTGGGCTAAAAGAGCGAAACTCTGTCTCAAAAGAAAAAAAAGACTGAGCGTGGTGGCCCATGCCTATAATCCCAGCACTTTGTGAGGCCAAGGCGGGCGGATCATGAGATCAGGAATCAAGACCACCCTGGCTAACATGGTGAAATCCCATTTCTATTAAAAATACAAAAAATTAGCTGGGCGTGGTGGCACACGTCTGTAGTATTCCCAGCCACTCAGGAGGCTGAGGCAGGAGAATCGCTTGAACCTGGGAGACGGAGGTTGCAATGATCCGAGATTGTGCCACTGCACTTCAGCCTGGGTCACAGAGTGAGACTGTCTCCAAAACAAAAAACAAGACTTAGAGATGTTGAGTAAACAGTTGGGTTTATGAATCTGGAATTCAAGAGAGAAGGATCTGCTGGACATATACCTCTGGGTATTGTTAAAATAGATTATATTTAAATCCAGAAAGCTGGATGAGATCTCCAATTAAGTGAGTAGAGATGGAAGTAAGAAGCAGTTGAAGAACTTAATTTCCAGAGTTTAGAGGTCGGGAAGATGAGAAGGAAACATCAAAGAAGACTTAGTAGCAGTAGCCTGAGAGGTAAAATGAAAACTAGGTTAGAGGGTATCCTGGATTCTAATGAGGAAAGTGTTTCAAGGAATAGGGAGTGATCAACTGTGTCAAATACTATAATTGAGATGCGGGCTGAGAATTAACTATTTAACAATGTGGCAGTTATTGGTAACCTTGATAAAGAGTAGTTTTAATGGAGCACTTGGAGGTTACAGTCTGATTGGAGATGTTGTCTTTCCAAAGCAAAACATTTCCTAAACCCTGGTGAGACTGGGTACTCTGATAAAATCTGTAACTCTGGGTAGATGTTCTTGGCAGGAGAAGATTTAAGATATTTCTGTCTTGATTAATTATTCATTTGAAGTAATATTGGAAAATTTACTTTGAGGTGATCTTCAGGGTTTATTTATTTTTTTTGAGACGGAGTCTTGCTCTGTTGCCCAGGCTGGAGTGCAGTAGCATGATCTTGGCTCACTGCAAGCTCCGCCTCCCAGGTTCATGCCTTTCTCCTGCCTCAGCCTCCCGAGTGGCTGGGACTACAGGCACCTGCCACCATGCTCGACTAATTTTTTTTTGTATTTTTGGTAGAGATGGGGTTTCACCGTGTTAGCCAGGATGGTCTCGATCTCCTGACCTC
>NW_012113115.1:0-1012 GCF_000951035.1 Colobus angolensis palliatus
ACATTTATAATTTTTTAATACCTCAGTTTCACTGCTTTCTGGGGCTTCAGTGTTCGAGTCAAATTGACCAACTTTAGTGAGGTAGAAATGTAATAAGGTTGGTATAGTGATTGTGGCTTTTACCATCTAGGAAAGTATTTCATTAAAATTCATATCAAAAAATTTATGTTTGTGGCGCTTAGCAATCAAATTACTGTGTATGAGCCATTTAAAATTGTGAAGGATTTTTTTCCCCCTGTAATGATACTTTCTTTTGGAATGACAAGATACTCTCTTTAAAAGTAGCTATAGAGTTTTGCTTTTGGAAACCTATACCAGAAAAATTAATAGGGCCATGCCAAATTTTCAGCATAAAAAAAGGCTAAGTATTTTTTAATGATAACTGAAACAATTAGTAATCACAGGTCTTTTGGCACTATTCCTGTTCTTACCAGTAGACATCACAAATTCGATTCATTATAGCACATACTTATTACACAGATATTACCACTATCTCATACCATATCATAGGAACCACTATATCATATCATAGGAACTCTGAAGATGATTAAATATTTAAATGCTGATTTGTATATTGTTTGTTTGAAAGGGGACAATTCATCTCTTTCGAAAACCACAAAGATCCTTTTTTGGCAAGTTGTTACGGGAATTTAGACTTGTAGCAGCTGACCGAAGGGTAAGTTATTCCTTGACCCCAATTTTAATTACTGCACAAACAACATTATAACATTGAAGAAAGATAATTTTTAAGGCAAATAGAAATCACTCCTGATCCCACCATACTGTTTTCATTTTTCTATGTTGGAAAAGTGTTTTTTTAGTGTAAAATTGCAGTCATTTGGTGTTAAATTGTTTTGCTTTGGTAGGAAGCTTCTGTTAAAGTTTTGATTCTAATTCTGAACTGTTTTAAAGAAAAATGGTTTTGTGGTTGCTTTTGGTTATTAAGTTTTCAAAAAATTAAATGGATCCAGTCTAAAGCCGTGTTTTCTCTTTTATTTGTTTTTTTTTTTGA
>NW_012113116.1:0-1163 GCF_000951035.1 Colobus angolensis palliatus
AAAAAAAAAAAAAAAAAGCAGCAAATGTGGCATTACAGTATAAAAATTCTTACTAAAATTCTAACTTAATATTTAACCTCTAATATTTAACATAAATTACTAAGCACATGTTATGTTCCAGGCATAGTGCAAAAAAAGGTAGGTTTCAAAAAGATGAACACAGTATATTTACAGAGCTCAAAAACATTCAAAGTAATACTATATTGTTTAGGGATACAGTAAAAGTATAAAGATACTCATAAGAATGATAAACATCAACTATAGAAAAGTAGTTATCCCCAGAGGGGTACCTTTCTTTTCTGAATGTCTAAAATATGTCATACTTTAAAGAAAATTGAAAATGATAGTACACAGAACAAAAACTGGAGATATCTTCAAATGGTTAAAAGTGGCTGACTCAAAATGTGCTTTTATTTTTAGAGTTTTCAATTGGTGCAAAAACGTTTCAAAAACAACAATGACTTTGAAAGGCAAAAAATTAACAATATTTTAAAAAACAGTTACATAATGACATCTGGAAGGAAATACCCTAAAAACAGGAGTTAACCTGTGAAAGTGAGGCATCAGCAGTAAGGGGAATGAGAGTGATGGTAAAGAAATCTTTCTACTTCTACCTATATTTCTATTACTGGCTTTTAAAAATGAACTTTAAAAATTTTTGTAATTAAAAACAAATTTCAAATGGTTGACTAAATAACTACTTAGCAGCAGGCTCTGTTCAAGAGACTGTAAACCTCTAACCTGCCCATCTATCATATCAAGTCTTAATCCTTCAAAAGCCTCTATCATGTTAACTGTACCTAGTCCCATTACTCCTAAGGCAAATTTTCTTTTCTAAAACAAATATCTGCTTATTCCACCCCATGCTATGTACACTATACATATATTAACATTAGGTATTCAGGCCTCTTTCTACTTATTCAGTTTATTCAATTTCATTTTTCAATTACAAACTCAAGTTCCATTGAAAAACTAAAATGTACTCAAACCAATTCTTAAGAAACATACAATAGGCAGGGCATGGTGGCTCATGCCTGTAATCCCAGCACTTTGGGAGGTCGAAGCAGGCGGATCACGAGGTCAGGAGATCGAGACCACAGTGGCTAACATGGTGAAACCCCATCTCTATTAAAAAAAAAAAAAAAAAAATTACCCGGGCGTGG
>NW_012113117.1:0-1860 GCF_000951035.1 Colobus angolensis palliatus
TAGGTTGCCTGTTCACTCTACTGGTAGTTTCTTTTGCTGTGCAAAAGCTCTTTAGTTTAATTGATCCTATTTGTGTATTTTGGCTTTTGTTGCCATTGCTTTTGGTGTTTTAGTCATGAAGTTCTTGTCCATGCCTATGTCCTGAATGGTATTGCCTAGGTTTTCTTCTCAGGTTTTTATGGTTTTAGGTCTAACATTTAAGGCTTTAATCCATCTTGAATTAATTTTTGTATAAGGTGTAAGGAAGGGATCCAGTTTCAGCTTTCCACATATGGCTAGTCAGCTTTCTCAGCACATTTATTAAATAGGGAATCCTTTCTCCATTTCTTGTTTTTGTCAGATTTGTCAATGATCAGATGGTTGTAGATGTGTGGTGTTATTTCTGAGGCCTCTGTTATGTTCCATTGGTCTGTCTCTCTGTTTTGATACCAGTATCATGCTGTTTTGGTGACTGTAGCCTTGCAGTATAGTTTGAAGTCAGGTAGCGTGATGCCTTCAGGTTTGTTCTTTTTCCTTAGGATTGTCTTGGCAATGTGGGCTCTTTTTTTTTGTTCTATATAGCTTTAAAGTAGTTTCTTCCAATTCTGTGAAGAAAGTCATTAGTGGCTTGATGGCAATGACATTGAATCTATAAATTGCCTTGGACAGTATGGCCATTTTCACGATATTGATTCTTCCTATCCATGAGCATGGAATGTTCTTCCATTTGTTTGTGTCCTCTTTCATTTCGTTGAGCAGTGATTTGTAGTTCTCCATGAAGAGGTCCTTCACATCCTTTGTAAACTGGATTCCTAGGTATGTTATTCTCTTTGTAGCAATTGTGAATGAGAGTTCACTCATGATTTGGCTTTCTGTTATTTGTGTATAGGAATGCTTATGATATTTGCACATTGATTTTGTATCCTGAGACTTTGCTGAAGTTGCTTGTCAGCTTATGGAGATTTTGGGCTGAGACAATGGGGTTTTCTAAATATACAATCATGTTATCTGTGAACAAGGACAATTTGACTTCCTCTTTTCCTAATTGAATACCCTTTATTTCTTTCTCCCGACAGATTGCCCTGGCCAGAACTTCCAACACTATGTGGAATAGGAGTGGTGAGAGAGGACATTCCTGTCTTGTACCAGTTTTCAAAGGGAATGCTTCCAGTTTTTGCCCATTCTGTATGATATTGGCTGTGGATTTGTCATAAATAGGTCTTATTATTTTGAGATATGTTCCATCAATACCTAGTTTATTAAGAGTTTTTAGCATGGAGGGCTGTTGAATTTTGTTGAAGGCCTTTTCGGCATCTATTGAGATAATCCTGTGGTTTTTGTCTTTGGTTGTGTTTATGTGATGAATTACGTTTATTGATTTGCATATATTGAACTAGCCTTGCATCCCAGGGATGAAGCCAACTTGATCATGGTGGATAAGCTTTTCAATGTGCTGCTGGATTCGATTTGCCAGTATTTTATTGAGGATTTTGCATCAGTGTTCATCAGGGATATTGGTCTAAAATTCTCTTTTTGTATTATGTCTCTGCCAGGCTTTGTTATCAGGATGATGCTGGCCTCATAAAATGAGTTAGGGAGGATTCCCTCTTTTTCTATTGATTGGAATAGTTTCAGAAGGAATGGTACCAGCTCCTCTTTGTACCTCTGGTACGATTCAGCTGTGAATTCATCTGGTCCTGGACTGTTTTTGGTTGGTAGCCTCTTAATTATTGTCTCAATTTCAGAGCCTGTTATTGGTCTATTCAGGGATTCAACTTGTTCCTGGTTTAGTCTTGGCAGGGTGTATGTGTCCAGGAATTTATCCATTTCTTCTAGATTTTCTAGTTTATTTGCATAGAGGTGTTTATAGTATTCTCTGGT
>NW_012113118.1:0-1010 GCF_000951035.1 Colobus angolensis palliatus
TCTCGAACTCCTGACCTCAAATGATCTGCCTGCCTCAGCCTCCCAAAGTGCTGGGATTACAGGCATGAAACACTGTGCTCAGCCAAAATTGTAATATTTTAGACTCCTTCTCCTTCAGTGTCTACATGTACTCATTCACCAAGCCCTAATGGTTTTCATGCTATAGCGCTCACCCATCAGTCCTCTCTCTGTGCCCTGTATTGCTGTAGTTCAAATGATCATCTTCCCCTGCTGGGACTATTACAGTAGTCTCCTGTTAGATCTCCTTTTTTCTAGTCCCAGCCCCTTCCAAACTATCATTTACATTTTTTCAAATCAATTTTCATTCTAAAATGCAGTATGAATTGGAAGGAAAAGATTGGAGACACAGAGACAAATTAGGAAAGTACAGTAACAGTGCAGCCATCAGCTGGTAACAGGATCAGAGAGACAGTCACATGAATGGGAATTACAAGGGAGTGATAATGAAGGAAGGAAGGCAGGACTTGGGATTTCATTTGCTTTAGTAGGTGAGAGAAAGAGAGGAGATAAATACAATTCTAAGGTTGGAGTCTCTGGTGATTGATAGGACGATCCCACCATCAACAGAAATAAACCAAGAAGCATTCTAGTTTTTGAGGAAAGATATTTGGTTTAGGCCTGGCACGGTGGCTCATGCCTGTAATCCCAGCACTTTGGGAGGCTGAGGTGGGTGGACCATGAGGTTGGGAGTTCGAGACCAGCCTGACTAACATGGTGAAACTGCGTCTTTACTAAAAATACAAAAATTAGCCGGATGTGGTGGTGCGCACCTGTAATCCCAGGTACTCGGGAGGCTGAAGCAGGAGAATTGCTTGGACCCAGGAGGCAGAGGTTGCAGTGAGCCGAGATGGTGCCACTGTACTCCAGCCTGAATGACAGAGCAAGACTCCATCTAAAAAAAAAAAAAAAAAAATTAGCCAGTTGTGACCAGTAGTTCAAGCTACTTGGGAGGCTGGGGAAGGAGAATGGCTAGAGACCAGTAGTTTGAG
>NW_012113119.1:0-1130 GCF_000951035.1 Colobus angolensis palliatus
TGACCCTGATTGAGGGATGGAAGGTGCTGTGGTACCCAGCACCATCAGCCTTAACCCTTGAACCGCCAGGCTGCAGAAAGGGAACGCTCCCTCCAGCCCCAGCACCTGTGCCAGTGCCTGCTGGGTCTTGGAATCCAGTGTGTGGAGCCAGGGTGCCCCCATGTGGCCAGATAGGGCTTGCAGCCTCTGATCCCTGCAGATTCTGAAACTTGGGCGGCTTGCGGGATGACAGGCTCCCAAGGGAACAGATAGATGATGGGAGTGAGTGCCACCCTAGACCAAGAAAAGAGGCTTCAGGATTGGACCCCTGCCCACCCTCCACCCCTCTGGGACTCTTCCTTCGCTCCAACCAATTGAAAGTGAGCTGGCCCCATATAAGGCTGTGGTCTCTATTCTCCCTGTGCAAGGACTGTTGAATTATTTGACCTCGTGGGCACCATGTTTTAAAAAACAATACATATGAACAGGCTGGGTTTTTGTTTTCTTTGTCTTTCTATGGTTTTATTAATTAAAGACATCGTTCACTGCTAATGCAGACCCTACTTGATGTGAGGTAGCTCGTGTGCCCTTCTACTTAGCATTTGCTTAATGCAGAGTCACTTGAGGTGGTCGTTGGCCTTAGCCACCTCGTCACAAGAAGGTATGTGGTTCCCCTCAGGGGTTTTGAAATATTGCAAATTGCTTTTAAAACTTTATTACCTTCTTCCCAGACTTTTCCCAAGAATGCTGAGTACAATTCATTAGAGAGACCAGAGCCCTGGTCTCAAGGAGCCAGTCATCTCTCCACACAATTGTACAATTATTGCTTTAGGGAGGCAGGGAAGGTTACTGGGTATTCATATTTTTCAAGAGGAGTTGGGAATCTGGATTTTCATATGAAATGTGTTCTTTAATGTTGGCAACTAATTTTTAAAAATTGGTTTTGGATGATGATTTGGAGCAAAAAAAATTGTTTCCAATGCTGTTGAGACCGACCAAATGTGTCTTCAGGCTGCCTTGATCCCTCACAACCCCACCCCAAACGACCGGAGTGTAACCTCTGACCTAGACAATTTCCTAGGGCCCCAGAGTATTTATGAGAATCAATGAGGAATGTGATTCTCTTCGAAGCCCCAAATAAGCAGCACTGT